>NC_139698.1:21552704-21765204 GCF_964188405.1 Protomyctophum parallelum | reverse complement strand
GAAAAGTGTTTTTACCTCTAACTGCACGGATCTGTGGATAACTTTGTATGCCAACTCCCTAGAGGCCAAGGAAAAACATTTGCCTGGAATTTTTCACATCTGCTCTTTATAGCGCCACCAGGAGGCCGACATATGTAAAACACATTTTCTATTATTATTTACTTTTGTTGCCCTTTTATCCAACCACCAGATGAAGGCAAGCTGCAATGTCCTACATTCCTATCCTGGTGGAGACCTGTGCCCAGAAGGGCACTTTTTCTAGTTTCCACTATATTTTAGTTTTAGTTCGTTTTGACATTCTTTTCTCTAATTGTGTTTGAGTTTTAATTAGTTTTCGGGGCAGGTTTGCTTGTTACTGTTAGTGTTGTCCCGATTTTTATTTAAATTGAGTTTTTATTTGTTTTTATGTTTGTGCATGCACACGTGTACGCACAGCGAGGGACAGAGAGAGAGAGAGAGAGAGAGAGAGAGAGAGAGAGACACACACACGCACACACACACACACACACACACACACACACACACACACACACACACACACACACACACACACACACACACACACACACACACACACACACACACACACACACAGAGAGAGAGAGAGAGACACACACACACACACACACACACACACACACACACACACACACACACACACACACACACACACACACACAGAAAGAGAGACAGAGAGAGAGAGAGAGAGAGAGTTCTGGGGGAAAGAGGGAGACAGCGAGGGTGAAAAACATTTGTTCCTTCATTTATCCTTGTTTAGAATTAACTCTTAATGGCTCTCAGGCACGCACACACACACGCACTCACACACACACACACACACACACACACACACACACACACACACACACTATGAACTATGATATGAATCGAAACAATAAAACCGCATCTGTTGTTGTGTATGCGTCTGCCAAATCAAGGTTGACTTATTGCGTTGTTGTTGCGTATACCTTTTCCGATAGATTAGTCTGCAGCACAATAAACTGGACTTTATTGGATCGCTGCAGTTACATTGTGTAAACCGGGTGTACTGACTGAACCTTACAAGCAGAGAATATTTCATCTGTCCATACTGACAACAAATCATCGTCAGTTTGCATCCATCTATCATTCATGGAGTTATCCAAAACCAACAGAAAAACAGATTGTCTATTTTCTCTAGTTTGGCTCCTGGGGAGACATCCAATTTCTCTTTCGGGTCTTGAACTAAAAAGGATTGTGAATATACTGCTGTATCATTTAAAATGTAGTGAACATGTCACATAAAACGGAGACGTTTTATTTGAAAAGAAATGCCGGGTTGGTTGTGTTTTGTAAATGTAGGCTATATATCCACACCGGAATTGGCTTTGCGTTCGTTAATTTGTGTGCTAAATGAGTGACTTTGAGATCTGTTTCACCGCGCAATTCAAGCCAATGAGGATAATATTTGTAAGGATCGGTTTCTAATCCTATTGAAGATACCTCACCAGTACATGAGGTTACATCACAACACCACAAAACACAAACCAAAGGGTCAATTTAAAGGTATAGCGTATGTGATTTGCGTTGGTCAACATATAAGGGTTAAATGAAATAGCTCTGATAGTACTCATTTCTATAGAGTGTTTTTTCAGCTCTGTATTAAACAGAAAAGGCATTTTCAGGTCAGGATTCCAATGTGATCCAATCAGGACAAAGAACTCAGACAGGATATATAGCCTACCGATTGAACGTGTGCAATTGGAAGTGTTAATTGACACAAATATATAAATGAGCAGACAAAACTTGGAACTGGAACAGTATAGAACTGGAGCATGTTGAACGTCTACTCACTACCTACTCCTGATTGGCAGACATGTTGTCACCTACAGCACTGGTTCCCACACGTTTTCATGTCAAGGACCCCCAAATTGACACTAATTAGCCCCGCGGACCCCCCATTTGAAAGGATATGTCAGGGAACCCGATGAGAGAAGATGTTTGCGGCTCTAGCAGTGATTCTCAACCATTTTCATTTCAAGCACCCCCAGTTTGCATTTGACAATTTGTATTTGTCTACGGACCCCCATCTAATGCCATTTCTATCTCTGGGACCCCCAATGTGTATTGTAAAATCAATGTTAATTTAACTCTGAGAGTGTGCACATCTCTCAGAGTTACACACCCATAAGGGTCCATTTGGTTTCTAACTATCATTTAGCTGGGGACCCCCTGGAACTCCCTCAAGGAACCACTGACCTACAGTAACTGTACCTGGACATTTCTGTTTATTAAAGAGCTGGACTGAACAAGGGACGACTGTGGCTCAGGAGGTAGAGCAGGTCGTCCAATGATCCATGGGTCAGCGGTTCGAATCCCGGCTCCTCCTCTCTACATGTCGAAGTGTCCTCATGGGCAAGACACTGAACCCCAAATTACTCCCGATGTGCTAGTTGGTGCCTTGCATGGCTTCCGCCGCAATAGGTGTATGAATGAATGGGTGAATGTAATGCACTATGTAAAGCGCCTTGGATAAAGGCGCTATATAAATGCACCATTTACCATTTAACAACATCAATGATTACTATCAGAATACAGAGCTTTTATAATGACCAAAGAATATCACTCACCTTACCTTTAACTTGTGTAAGAAGAGAAAAGACACAAAGACAAAAGACCAGATAAGAAAAAAAACAAAGAAAAGAAAAGAAAAGCTATGGTATGTATTGAATTTGCTGCAGGGTGCTTGTCTCTTTCTGTCTTTGTTGCCCTATCAAGTCAACAGCCCTGCATTTCCTTGTCACTGATGTCCAAAGGCATTGTGTTTGTGTTGTGAGGTGTGTGCGTGTGTGTGCGTGTGCGTGTGCGTGTGCGCGCGTGTGTGTGTGTGTGTGTGTGTGTGTGCGTGTGCGTGTGTGCGTGCACTCAAGTGTTTGCATGCGTGGCTGTGATACAACAAAGATTTAATGCAAAAGTAAAAGTAGTGAATGTTGGAAATAACTTAAATAAGTACGGTACTTGAGTACATGTAAATTGTACTTTTCAATACATGGTGAACTGATATGGCCTGATGTTTATCTACTAACTGCACTTATGAGTCATACACGTGTGTGTGTGTGTGTGTGTGTGTGTGTGTGTGTGTGTGTGTGTGTGTGTGGGTGTGTCTCTCTCTCTCTCTGTCCCTCGCTGTGGGAATGTGCATACTGTATTATGTGTGTGTGTGTGTGTGACGTGTGCGTGTGCGTGCGCGTGTGCCTGTGCGTGTGCGTGTGCGTGTGTGTGTGTGCGCATGTACTGTATGTGTGTGTCCTTCGTGTACTGTATGTGTGTGAGGTTGTATAAGGGCTATTATCATTATCATATTCTACAGTATCTTTCTGTGCTGTGCGCGGCCTATACGTTATGTCACTGCAGGCTGCGTGGCTTTGAGCTACATTTCAATTGGAAAACATGCTTTCCTGTATTCCTGAAACACACGCACGCTCGCACACACGCACGCACGCATGCTCGCACACACGCACGCACGCACGCTCGCACACACGCACGCACGCACGCACGCACGCACAGACAGAAACATACTGTACATTCCAGTCAGGGGGTATAGAGTTGTGTTGGCGTGTCAGGTCTTGTTTTTTGCAGTTGATTACGCGGTCCTGAATGTTGCAACAGCTGTAGAATTGTGTGTGTGTGTGTGTGAGCGTGCGTGTGGTGCATGTTGTTTCATTCCAGAAAGGCATACATTCAACACCATTCTGTCTGTCTGCTTAATAGACACGCCAACAGCGCTGCCTTGTTTTTCTTGTAATGGCCACATCAACGTGATGATGAACATTCTCTTTACACCGCAGAGAACATTGACATTTCTTCACCTTCTCTCCTCTCTCTCTCTCTCTCTCTCTCTCTCTCTCTCTCTCTCTCTCTCCCCAGATTAAAGCTCTCCCTCCTCTGCATATTCTCAGATTTCTTCTCTTGTCTCTTCTCCTTTCTAAAATGGCAAATGCTGCATTTACATAGATTCAGATTCACCCGTTCACACACACACATTCACACACCGCTTACTGAGGAAACCATGCAAGGCACCAACCTGCACATCGGGAGCAATTAGGGGTTCAGTGTCTTGCTCAAGGACACTTCGACAGTTCGAACTGGCAACCTCATGGCAACCTTGCAGTTCCCATTCGGACACAAACTAATATCTTTGTGCGTCTTAATTGCCAGGTCTTATGACTTAACTTAAGGCCTGGAGGCGTGGGTGGCCAATGCCCTTTTGCTATTTTCATTGACCACACCTGGCAATGAAGACACGCAAAACATAAGAGCCAGAGAGTATACGTTAAATCATAAGATAAACATAGGAGCCAGAGAGTATACGTTAAATCATAAAACATAGGAGCCAGAGAGTATACGTTAAATCATAAGATAACAACTTGAAAAAAATAAATATAGATTTATCCCCAGACTCTCTCTCTCTCTCTCTCTCTCTCTCTCTCTCTCTCTCTCTCCCCAGATTAAAGCTCTCCCTCCTCTGCATATTCTCAGATTTCTTCTCTTGTCTCTTCTCCTTTCTAAAATGGCAAATGCTGCATTTACATAGATTCAGATTCACCCGTTCACACACACACATTCACACACCGCTTACTGAGGAAACCATGCAAGGCACCAACCTGCACATCGGGAGCAATTAGGGGTTCAGTGTCTTGCTCAAGGACACTTCGACAGTTCGAACTGGCAACCTCATGGCAACCTTGCAGTTCCCATTCGGACACAAACTAATATCTTTGTGCGTCTTAATTGCCAGGTCTTATGACTTAACTTAACCCATTCTGAACGGGCACCCATTTTGGTGTTGGCATCACGTTATGCTTTAGCTATTGAAAAATTGCAGATCTACAAGCTCATATCGCGCCACCGAGTGGCGCGATACGAGCTTGTAGGTCTGCTATTTTTTGAAAAATCGAAGAACGACTGACATTTTTAGAATCTGAATCTCAGGTCAGAATGGGTTCATCAGACCAGTGTGTGTCCGGCGGAAACCTCGTATGAATCTGATCTCAGGTCAGAATGGGTTAAGGCCTGGAGGCGTGGGTGGCCAATGCCCTTTTGCTATTTTCATTGACCACACCTGGCAATGAAGACACGCAAAACATAGGAGCCAGAGAGTATACGTTAAATCATAAGATAAACATAGGAGCCAGAGAGTATACGTTAAATCATAAAACATAGGAGCCAGAGAGTATACGTTAAATCATAAGATAACAACTTGAAAAAAAAAATATAGATTTATCCCCAGACTCTCTCTCTCTCTCTCTCTCTCTCTCTCTCTCTCTCTCTCTGCTGGTATAGTAGCTGTCAGTCAGTCTTACATTGGTGTTGCAGCCATTGTTGTCCTCGAAGCGCGTCTCAATTCTGATCCTGAACTTTGGCAGGAAGGACACCTAGAGGTTGAGGAGAGGACAGAAGGAGAGGAGGTGAAGTGAGGAGGGGGGGGGGGGGGGGGAGAGGTTTATGGGCACACATAATGAGGACATGTTCAAATAAATGAAGAATGCTATGAAGTGTGTGTGTGTGTGTGTGTGTGTGTGTGTGTGTGTGTGTGTGTGCGTGTACTGTGTGTGTGTGTGTGTGTGTGTGTGTGTGTGTGTGTGTGTGTGTGTGTGTGTGTGTGTGTGTGTGTGTGTGTGTGTGTGTGTGTGTGTGTGTGTGTGTGTGTGTGTGTGCGTGTGCGTGTGGGACTGTGTGTGTACTCACTGTGTACTCTGCAGCAGCGCACCAGTTCCACATGGGTAGAAAAGAACATGGTTAAATTACTGACACTCTACAACGCACGTCCGCACGCACACACGCACACACGCACACACGCACACATTGCCAGGCCCAGAGAAATGCTAGGCAAGCATTTACATCATACACAGGGCAGTAAATAATAGATCAGGTTTGTGGAGGAAGCAGAGGTTAAAGTTAGATAAGCTTCTGTATTATGCATCAGTGTGAGAGTGATACCATGTATATATACCAACACACACGTATACACACGCGCACACGCACGCACACGCACTCACTCACTCACTTTCAGACGCATGTCAAAACTCAAAAGCAATGTCTCATTATAATTTCTTCAAAGCCTACTTATTTACACCCACCATTAGCGGTGGGGGCTGCATGCATGCGGGCCAACAACAGAGCTAAATATGAAAGGAGGCAGAGCCCCCGCACACCAGTTTTTCAAGGCAAAGGATTTACTTTATTAGCTTCGAATCGATCTCACAGGATATTCGTCTGGTCATGATCTATTCATTATAATTTCTGTTCTTGTTTCTTTGATGTTTCTATATAACCGCCTATAACCCTGCACCTATATACTGTAGAGACCACTGGTTTTTCAACCTGTGTGGTCCACGGGATCCACCAGTGCATTTAATGTATTGGTCCTTGAGGGGGTTCCAGGTGGTCCCCAAGCTAAATGATGGAGAGATGGTAACCAAATGGACGCTCACCTTTATAGATATTTATGTTCATGTGTCCATTTTTACACTCTCCATGAGTAAATTGTTTATTGTTAAGCATCAGCATTACTTAATTTACAAGAAGTCTACACAATTAGAGAATGTAGAATAATTGTTATTTTGATCAATGTTTGTCTCTCCTATGGTACCACATGAATACAGCATGGAATTGTGGACAAAATCTTATCAAACGATAACAAACTATTCTTTAGTTTTTTGGGTCTGACATGAGGCTAAATCTCCTCAATTGGTGGTCCATAATGGCTCAAATGCAGAATAAATAATGGACCCTGATAGGAGAAATGTTGAAAACCCTTTTTCTATCAGGAAAAGGGCGCAGCCATTACTGAGGTGTACCATTAAGCGCAGCTTTACACCTCAGCACTGATACACCTGGCCTACAGGGCACGGCTCTGTGGATTCGTCTAACCCTGAGTCCAACGTGCAAAATGTTAAGGATCCAACTATCTGAAATTGAGCATTTCCTCAAGACGAACAGAATAAATGTCTGATTTACTATGTCTATAAAGTTGTATTGATCTCGATTTATACTATGTCTATAAAGTTGTATGTATCTGGATTTATACTATGTCTATAAAGTTGTATTTATCTGGATTTATACTATGCCTATGAAGTTGTATTTTGTACTTGAGTAAAGGCACACAGCCCCCCAAAGGGTGGCTGTGCCTGGGCGGAGGGGGTGCTCCAGCCCCCCAGCACCGCTACTTCGCTCAGCCATGTAAAGGTAAGTTACTTTCTGGTGGAGAGCAAACACGTGCACGTGCAAGCACATTTGCAAAGACCAGTGGTGGAAAAAGTACTCAATTGTTTTACTTAAGTAAAAGTATACCAATACTGCAATTTAGGACTACTTCGTTACAAGTAAAAGTACGGAATTGAAAATGTACTTGAGTAAAAGTACAAAAGTATCGGCATCAAAATGTAATTTAAGTACTCATATTGCAGAATGTCCCATTTCACAAGTTCAAAATGTGTACAAAATATTTTGAAAATAGCAGATCTACAAGCTCACAATGTGTCGCGTTGTGACGCATTGTGAGCTTGTAAAATTATTTAGTTACTTTCCACCACTGGCAAAGACACGCACGCACGCACGCACGCACGCACGAGCACATGTCCACTGACCTGTAATGGTGTAAGGATAGAAGTTCCAGGCCTTCTCGGTCACATAGAAGATCCTGGGTACGAACGCCTTGACCCACGACGGAAGTTTACTGGAGAGAGAGAAGGGGGGGGGGGGGGGGGTCAATTAGAAAGAGAAATAGAGGACAACCAGATAAGAGCAGCGGTCCACCCATCTGACATCTCAACAAGGCAGCCGTTCAGCGTTTTGTGCACTGCCTATACATAAATGTCACGGTGTGAAATAGTATATTTCTTGTCCCTAGTATAAAGAAACATTATATTCATACTTGGTAATAACAAAGGGAATATATTGGGTTAAAAAGATGGATGAATACACCTAAATGCAGTGTACAGGCATTCCATAGGGGGAGCTGTGGGGATCACTGGTTGGAAAGTTCCAGGAAGTGAGTTATCAGGAACAGCTATAAAAGTGCAGGGTTAAGTGAGGCGACAGCCGGGGGTTCCATTTTAGGTGTGGAAAGAGTGTTTGGTGTGGTGTTTTGACAAAGAGGCCTTTTAAAGCATAATAAGACTTCAAAGTGTAAACCAAATAAGGACGTTTTACTGAATAGTGTGACGGTGAACTTTAAGACCCGAATAAGTGTTGAAAGAAGATATTCTGATGGTTTATATTCTGAATTGATACAGCAACAACAAACAGAGCCTCCTGACATGAAGCTTGGGTGAGGGGAATATAGGCCTACATTTTGTTTCTCTTTTTTTATGCAATGCATTACCCATTTTCTTTTCTGACTTTGAGGATTACTTGATTTTTTTGGACAAGAAGATCGGCTTTTGGAATATATTCTCAATGGAGACATTTAAAGGAACTATGTTTGTTTATCTTAATGGTCAATCAATCGATTGTTTTCCGGCTTGAATCAATGGAACCAACAACACCGTATACAGTAAGTTCATATTTATCTGTATCACAATGACAACAACTTTCAAGGTTTAAAACAAAAGCATACCATGACATTGTCTTTCTTTCGGCTTTCTGAAATTGCGTCATGTGGCAGCCAAGTCTATGAACTTTTAATTAAGACATCATCTGGCTTATATAAATACAGTGGGCGCCCCTCACTTCACACAAGCCACTTAGTGTGATTATTATTTTTGAGGGGTGTTATAGGCTAGCTCATATACACAGCTATAGGCTAGCCCCTAGCCCCTCTCGGGACCCTACATAAAACTTTTCTGACATTTTGATGAGTTTTACGTTGGGTCCCTTATCAGAACTATATTTTCGTATGGAAATTCCGATACGCGGAAGTGAAGATTCTCTCTAAAATAGGATCTGCGCCATCTGACGGGATTATTTTCCTTGAGTTATTCTGAATTCGGTAACTTTAAGTAGCTATACATCCCGCTGCGAATATCTCCTGTGGCGCGGAAGCCGCTAAGTATTTTTAATCTTTGTTTGACCGATTTGGTCGCTTTATTTCTTCTTGTTTGTTTACCATTTATTGTACCGCCTCCCGGTGTGCGGTTGGCTTGTGAGGCTACGTCCCTGCCTCTGATCTGCTGTGTCATAGCTATAGCGCCACTAGCTAGCCAGATAGGCGGTACAATGAGGTGTCAATAAACAAGGAAGGAAAAGAAGAATCCAAGCTTCCAAATCGGGCAAACATATATTAAAAATACTTAACGGCTTCCGCGCCACAGGAGATATTCGCAGCGGCATGTATGGGTACTTATACTTTACATATTCAGAAAGCCTCACACTGAAGAATATCGTCAAAGAGCGCGGGGAGCCGGTAAACATGGAGTAAATGTTTTAAACAGGTGGCATGGACGACGTGCAACAGGACCCAATGCTATCTGAGTCGTCCAAATGTCAGAAACTTCAGTAGCATTTGGGTTCTGCTTGGAGGGCTAGGCTAGCCCCTATCCTATAAACAGCTATAGGCTAGCCCCTCCTATAAACAGTTATAGGATAGCCCCTCCTATAAACAGCTATAGTGTAGATTCTGTCTTAACACAAACATTAAATGCCATTGACCATGAATGGAGAATTTACGTCATATGTGTCATAATTGGCCGTCTGTCGGTATGTGTGTCGGTATGTCGGTGGAAACCCTTGGCCAATAAGGGACCACCATTCTTGATGACGTAACTTACGTTATGTTTCAAAGTTGGTATAAGGTCAGTAATAATGATTATGGGTGTGATTCTTGTCTAGTTATAATATCTATAAAGGTCTTTAGTGTTTTGTTATTTGAGGGCCCCGCCCCCACACAACATCCTCATGTTCCCACCAGTAGGCCCTGGACCCACACGTTGTGAATCTCTGATTTGGAGAGGTTGAGTGAGATACAGGGGGAAGGGGGGGGGGGGGGGGGGTGAGTGATGGAGGTCCAGCACGCTTAAGAGCTTTTCAGTGTAATTTCTAGCTGAATTAGCCGCAGGCTGATCTGAGTACAGCCTTAATTTGTACGGCTTACATTCACACAATGACATCTGGTGGTGATGGATCTGACGGGGAACTGCACTGTGTCAACACCACTGAACTGCAATCTACTTAACTCTGCTGCATTGTGTGTGTGTGTGTGTGTGTGTGTGTGTGTGTCCATGTGTGCACGTCTGCATTGTGTGTGCACGTGTATTAGCCTACCTACAACAATTGCAAGGTTTTTGGAGTTATATGCTTTTGAAAGAGAATACTCCCTCACACTGTCTTCAAAATGCAAGAAAAAGATTGAGCAGGAATGCAACAATGTTTGACCTTCATAATGTTATCCTAAGGCCTCACCTTAATCTGAGGATAACCTGATGAAGGTGTAAACTGTATTCCCAATTCAATATGTTTCTTTCATTTGTAGACATTTTTTTCTTTCAGTATACGCCAGGGCCCAGCTCGTCTGGTCTTCTCCTACGCGGTCGCCTTTTTTAGGAGTGCAAACAGACTTTTTTTTCTTTCATAGTCATATGCTTTGAAAAAGACCAAGGAATTCCTCACACTGTCTTCACTCACAGCACAGCCCCAGGGTATTTATTGAGAATACAGCGTTTCGTTTGCACTGACCTTCATCAGGTGTCGATCGTTACGCAGCTAGCCTTGAAGTAGGTGTGCAGACTGCAGAAGGAGCTTTCTTTCGCCTTTATTTAATATTATTTTATGGAGGGACAGACAGTAGGCTGACAGGAAATGGGGAGAGAGATGGGGGGATGACATGCAGTAAAGGCCGTCGGGAGTCGAACACGCGGCACACTGCCAGACTGGATTGCCAGCTAAGGTGCCTGGACCACTGAGCCATGGCCCAGGCCGAAGAGAGTCATGCTTTTAGCATTTGTCATTTTGGAGGTTAGGTTTACAGGGGTTGGAGTTTTGCCTGGTTTATACTCAAAATATCGGTGTCAGTGTTGTTTTTGGCAGCACATTTTTATTTTAGTTTTAGTCGTTTTGTATAGTTATCGACTAAAATGTGTTTTGGCGGACCTTGATGCCGTAGTAATGACTGTTTTTTGTTTTTACACTTGCTGAAAATAGCTGAGCTATTGCAATCATGCAAACAAGTGTAAAATTATTTATACTGGATCACTTCCTAACATTTTAGTCTAGTTTTTATTTATTGACAAAATTGTCAGTATATTTAGTCTTATAGTCTTAGTCGTCGTAGCTTCGTTTTTATTCAGTTTCCATTTAGTTTTCGTCAGTGAAAAAAGGAGGTCGACGAACATTTTTCGACGAAAACAAGACTGCTGTCACAACACATTGCGTGTGCGCGTGCGTGTGCGTGTGTGCGTGCGCGCTCTAACCTGTTGAGGTAGATGCGTTTCTCAGTCAGCTGTCCCGGGCCGTGCTGAGGGTGGTGCTCTGGCTCGTTCTTCACCACCTCCACTCCTTCTCCCCCGCCGCTCTGCTCACTGCTGTGTTTGCTGATCATGTACAGCTGGCCGATCTTATACTGGACGCACGCACGCACACACGCACGCACACACGCACACACGCACACACACACACACACACACACACACACACACACACACACACACACACACACACACACACACACAAACTCAGAAAGACGGTGGAAGCATGATCTCCTGGTGGTATTGTATATATAATTATCCCATCTAGGCCTGACGTCGAAATAACAAAAAAATCTTCTGAAAGAATATATATTCAAAGATGTCTGCCACATTTTCACGATTTTTCAAAAATAGCAGACCTACAATCTCGAATAGATCTGCTATTTTTCAATAGCTAAAGTATAACATAATGCTTAGTTAAAACACCAAAAGGGGTTCCCGTACAGAATGGGATACATATACTGTGCCCCCCCCCCCCTCCCCCAGTCGCTTGTGTTTTTCATCATTCACAATCATTCTACAGTAAATATGGAATTAATTATGCTGCCGCCGTGCTTTCCGCAATAAATACGCTCTGTGTGAAATGGCAATAAAGCAGACGTGTAATTAAAATATTGTAATTTGGGCAGAAGGGGCAGGAAGAAAGTGAGACAGAGAGAGATGCATTGGTTTGTCATCTCTCACTCCTTCACTTTATCAGGACACTCCTGCTTCTCTTTGCAATTACTGAGGAATGTCAACATTCAATATTTACTTATCGCCTATTCATGGCCTGTAATTAATCATAAAGATGGATCCTTTTAAACACCGCGGGCGACTAGCTAGCAGACTCTCAGACAGCCTCCCATTTGGAAGACCCCCCGTCCGTCCCCCTCCCGTCTTCTCGTGCACTCTAAACCGTAGCAGTACGGTAGAAGCAGTACATATACATTGAGTAAAAGTAAAAGAGTATTGCAGGTATACAATATGTTGCAGGAGATTAGTGGTATTGTATGTGGTACCTGCACAGTGTCATGACAACAAGACAAGGTGCGTGCGTTCAATCCCTTTTGTGGGATTTATATGTTTTTTAAGACAATGGATTATTGGAATGTATGAGGTGTGTCAGTCGGACAATGAAACAATTAAAGTCAATGGTGTGTGTGAGTGACCACAGTGACAAATGGTGCAGGAATATAGAGCAAAAGCAGATGGCATGTCATCTGTCGAGAAGGAGCACCAAGGCAGAGGAGAGAGGGCAGAACTGGACACATAACACTGATTTACTAGTTGAGAGAAAGTGTTTGTCAACTGATAGATTTGTTTTGTGCACAGCAGTCATCAGGATACAGAAAGCGTATACAAACGAACAGATCACACAGTACATTGACAATAAAGAAACGATGCCAACAGAAGGCCACCATGTCACCATCCCAAGAGGCATCACATCACACTTTATGCACGGAACTGAGACGGGGTCTGCTTTTTCATGAGTCCGATACTTATGGTAACAAAAAATCTTGAGGCCCTAGCCTGCAGGGAAGGTATACCATGTACCGTCGCCCTGATGGTAAAAGATGGTATTGGCTGTGTAACGGGTGTGTGTTGTCCCTAGTAACAGCTTTCCCCTTCCCGAGTATCCGGGTCTCATACATTGAGGTCATACTCTCAAATCGTACCCCAGCTATTTTGCTGGACACGTTGATATAACCCTTCAGAATCCTAACCCTTGATCCACACCCATCAGACCTCCTCCTCACATCTGATCAGAGTTAGGCACCTTTGTATCGGTGTTGTTTTCGTCGACTAATACTATGACAAAAAAATGTTCGCCGACTACCTTTTTCCACTGGCGAAAACGGAATAAAAACTAAATGGAAACTAAGCTATGACGACTAAAACTAAGACTAAATATATTGACAATTTCGTCAACAAATACAAACTAGACTAAAATGTTAGGAAGAGACTAGTGGACAAGAGATCCGCAGATCCAGTATAAGTCATTTTACAATAAGTTGCATGCTGAAAATAGCCGATCTACAAGCAGCGCAACGCGGTGTGGGCTTGTACATCGGCTATTTTCAGCATGTGAAAAAAACAGTCATTACGACGGCATCAAGGCCCGACAAAATAAATTTTGTTCGACTAAATCAACTGTGGATTTAGTCGACTAAAATCTTATGATATATTTAGTAAACTAGACCAACACTAAAACATTCCAGGTGAGTAAAATGTGACCGAAACTAAATGAAAACTATTCAAGAGACTAGGACTAAATCTAAAATCAAAATATGCTGCCAAAAACAACATCACTGCTTTGTGTCAAACGACTGTGCCGGTGCCTTCCAATCCTGTCATTCCCATGAATCACTCATCAGGCACTCTACATAATTATAGAACTGTTCTCACTCTCAATCGTTTCCTGTTGTTCTGTTAAGACTTTCCCATCAACATATATAGACTACAACCTGTTTACCTTAATGGAAACCACAACCGTTTAAAACTAGTTTAGCTGGTAGAACTTAATCCTCAAGTCCTCAAGTGGCCCTTTTGCTCCTGCAATGCAACATGGAAGCACGTACTGTCTGTATACCCATGAGACCCAATTATTGAAATCGTAGGCATGTAACGATACACTCAACTCACCATACGATACGTATCACGTTATGAGGTTCACGATACGATTTTTCACGATATTTTCAACACAATGATTTTCCAGACAAATGACAAAAAATATATATTTTTTTAATGATTTATCTTCCCCCCCAAGCTTTTTTCACAACTTTTATTTAACTACATTGCAAACATAATTGCCTTCCTTGATGTATTAATGAGCATCAATAACGACCATCACCTGGGCACAGTCACATACAGCTCCCCTCTGCAGGCCTCTACTACTGAAAGTGACTGCATGGAGTCTGTCTCATTTCTCTCTATGATTACAGCTCACATTTCCTATCACACACTAGCCCCCCCCCCCCTAAAAAAGAAAAACGATCGGTTTTTATTTTTAATAAATCGATACATATCGTCAGGATATAATATCGATATATACTTGGACCATGATGCCACATCTAATGCCTGTCTCCCAGGACTAAATAACGGTGACGGCTCGCACACACCAAGAACTTGCTTTAGTTTTTATTCTTGCATGGTGAATAATAGACAAACGTTTGGGCTAAGCCAGCCTTCACACTGATGAAGGCTAGATAGCCTGCTAGTGTTGTCTGACGTGGTCACAAAGAAAGGTGTCTCTCAGGACTGTCACCTGCCAGCATACAGTCGGATAACTTCCCAGACTCCAGGTTTTCTAAAGTACAGTATATAGATTTTATCATGACGTCCCAATTTCGGGCATGTTAACAAGCTGTGATGTGCTGTGATGGGCTCCACCCCCCCCCCCCCACGCCCAATATTTATTTGATAAATGATTTGATTTAGAATGTGTATAGCGCAGTGGAATAGAGTGTATATAGACACTATCAGGAGTCCATTATACATTCAGGGCTAGAGGCCTTCTGGTAATATTTATACTGATTTCTTGTTTTGCATGTCCGTACTGGCAAAGATTAAATATTGATGGAAATGAGTCAAATTACCCCCATGGTAAATGGTCTGAAACCTCATGTCCAAAACAGTTATAGTTTCCAGATCATGCCTTCACACCCCCCTGTCTTTCTGTCTCTTTGTGTGTCCACATCATGTGCGTGCGTGCGTGCGTGCACTGGCTGTCCGCTGATAATTCTCACATGGCTGATCAAGATAATTTATACTAACACATGTGGCCAAAGTCCGAAATCCTGAAATATTTTCCAATGACAGCTACTGTGTATAATTTCTCATTTTTCTTATAATCGCAGAACTATAATCCTCATCACTGTCGGGTTGCCTTTTGATGGCTTTAGTGTGATATGCCGTAGAAGAATGATGAAGTATGTTTCCTCGCCCCTCTCGTTTGTGGCGAAAACTTCTGGGAACTCAAATTAGATGAAGTAGAGCGTTCATTTATGAAAAAACACCAAACGTTAGAATGTGGAAATAAGAGGTCTGTGCCCGACAGGTAGTCTACTCGCTGTATAGTTCCACCGCTGCATTCCGCTGACAGGGCGATGATAAGCCAACAGAGAAATCCGGAAAACCTGCAGGCCATCATCGCCACTTGACGATGTTTGCCCATGTCTGTGCTAACAAAAGGACCCACGCAGGGAGGCCCGGACACTCAGGTTTTACGGTCCATTGTGTTTGACGTGTGCTCATGAGCGAGATAAAACGGATCACGGCAGGGTGCTGACACAGACTTTGACCCAAAATGATTAACCACTTGAACCCTGGCGTCACTAATCTGTGTCTCCAGTATTGGCTATTTTCGGAGAAGAGATTTGATTCGAGGGGGGTCGAGGCAACAATGTATGTGTTGAGTCACTTGAGTGTGAGGTATTGAGTTTAGTTCTAGCATTAGATCAGGGGTTCTCAACCCGTGGGTAGCGACCCCTCGGAGGGGTCGCCAAATTATTCTGGGGGGTTGGGTGGCGCGAAACATGGCCAAAGCATTTCCGGGGGTCCCCTGCAGCCAAAAACGTTGAGAGCCCCTGCATTAGAAAATAATAAATTAAGGACGGCTTTGGAATTGTCCTTGTGTATCAGCACCTGGATTTGAACCCGTGGCTATCCTGTGTGTGTGTGATGCTAACATCCTCACTATGAGGACAAAGGACATCATGTTAGGCCTGAGAGGCAGAGCTACTCTGCTACATGTACACTTGTACACTTTTCTCTTCGTGTTGTACAGTATGTGTTTTTTAACGCTAATTTAATGTTTAATGTTTTACTTTTGTTTTTAAATACTAATATTTAAGTATTAGTATTACTATAAGTCCTCCTATAGTTTCATATATATACTGTACATATACATAGCGGCCGCACACTCGCTTGTTGAAAAGGACCTAATGCTTCATTTCGCTAATGCTTCATTTCGCACAATGCGTTTCGCCATGTCGGCGTTGTCAGGTGCTATATATACGAAGCCAACACGGCGATGTGTGTCGTGCAAATAAAAACTTAAAATTAAGCATTAAGTCCTGTTCATCGAGCATCTTTAGAGTGTGCGATCCCTTCCTTGTTCCTATAAAGTTTTCTGTTTTGAATTCAATATATTGCCTACCAGCACCTCCTCCACCCGGATGTGCACAAAAGCTATCGGTTTATATAAATTGTGCGTTAGAGACCTGCGGATTTAGCCGTGGTTGCCGCGGATAACCGTGGATGGTGGGGTTAATATAAATAGGATGATATAATGAATGCGGTTAGATAACGGGTACATTGGGTTATGAGTCATGCCCTCATATATTTCCATTGTGTGTGTGTGTGTGTGTGTGTGTGTGTGTGTGTGTGTGTGTGTGTGTGTGTGTGTGTGTGTGTGTGTGTGTGTGTGTGTGTGTGTGTGTGTGTGTGTGTGTGTGTGTGTGTGTGTGTGTGTGTGTGTGTGTGTGCGTAGCACACTACGCACATTAATGTGCTTGTCTTTGTGTTATTATCATCGTCAGTGGTGAGGATTTGAGCGATGTTTTCACATCAAACAATGAGTCAGCGTTCACGTCACATGTTGTTCTAATGATCTCAGACTCTCCAGCTCAGTCAGTGTAAATACCACTGATGATGTGAATTATCTCTCTGGCACACAGACAGACAGAAGCACCCAGACACACAGGGAAGTAACATTGACTAAAGTGCTGCACTTGTGTACAAAGTACCAACTGAGGTACTTTTACTTTACTTTTTAGTGTTTCAATTTCTTACACTCTATATACACTACATCTCAGAAGCAAATATAATGTACTTTTTTACTCTATGCTACAATTATTTGACGGCGTTAATCAATGCTGACTATTATAGAATATACATTAAGCCAACCATCTAAGCCAGGGGTGTCCAAACTTTTTTCAAAGGGGGCCATAATTAGAAAATATTAAAACACCCAAGGGCCAACTACATCTCCTAACATAATGTACCGTCAGACTATACATATGCATTACATTTAAACGATTCTATTTAACTATCGTCATCAATATTTAATATCAATGTTTTTTTTCATTACCAAATGTAACCAAGCAAAAGCAAGGTAAAAAACAAATACAAGGAACAAGGAACACTGGCAAATTATACTCTGGGAAATGCCCATAGGGTAGCCGTTCATAATACAATTCAGGTATGAAGCTGTGGGCCATATAAAATTCATCCCAGGGCCGCATTTGGCCCGCGGACCGCACTTTGGACACCCCTGATCGAAGCCATATTTAACTTTTTGGTATTACCAACTTTGGTATTGCAATAACGAAGACGGAAACCGGCACTGACAAGAACGGAAAAGGGTTGTCTCACACTGACAGCTGCGTTGGCGAACGTGTCTTTGCAAAAGTTAGACATCAGTTAGACAATGTGCTTCGCATAATCAGCGAGACAACCTAATTGCTTTAGGGGGGGATATAGAACAGAAGCAAATGAGCCTAATGACGCAGAATTTAAATAGACTTCTTAAAGAAAAGAACATTGCAAAAGCTATAAAATGTTTCCCCCCACAGAATGGAAATAAATAATAATATTTTAAAATGCATTATTAATAACACTGTATAATTATAGTTTATATTTAGTATTATATATATGCATTCTGTTGTGTGATTATATTGCGGAGTAATTACTTGTATAAGCAGTCATACAGGACTTCCCACTAACTGTTTCTCCTCTCTCTCTTTTTAGAAAGCTCATTAGAGAGAGACAGTACTCAGGGCGGTATATTGAACGTATAGGGGCAGCCTGGGGCGTGTGCGGCGCTGGAGCTCAGTTCTCATTTCAAAAAGTCAAAGTCATACGATTTGTCACACACGTTACCGCAGTGAAATTTGTTCTCCGCATTTGACCCATCTCTTGTAGCAGTGAGCCGCAGCGAAGGAGCGGTGCCGCTCGGGAATCATTTGATTAGTAGATTTGACCCCCCAATCCAACCCTTTGATGCTGAGTGCCAAGCAGGGAGGCATTGGGTCCCATTTTTACAGTCTTTGGTATGACCCGGCCGGGGTTCGAACCCCGACCTCCCAGTTTCAGGGCGGACACTCTAACCACAAGGCCACTGTCTGGTTCACAAGGACCCCCCCCCCCAAGGAACGTATAGAGGGTCCCTTGGTTTTTACGTTTTACTTGTCTACACTTTTACTACTTTTCTACACTTTTGTCTTGCAAGGAATATAGTCTTTGTCGTCGCACTAGCAATTCCTACAGGCCGGCACGGTGCGTCGTCAGCAAGGAATAGGGACTTTGAGCAACGACTGTTTTCAGGACGGCTCCGCTACGCGGAAGTACGGCGGCTATGACGCCCACGCCGTAGCCGTCAAAATCGTTAAGCAAACAGCCTCCGGCGACATTGGTTGCCATGGTGACGCGTCGATGCAGCATGTGTCAAACATAAACACATTATTATTATTTTTAAAACACCCCGTCACGCGTCAGCTAACTTGCAGAGATTGCTTAATTCTTACATGCGCTGGACATGATCAGCAGTGGAAAGAGGAAGGTGCTGGAGCAATCTGTGTTAAAACCATTTTAAATAATAAACATCATGGTTAATATTCATATGTCATTAACCATGAAGAAATAACACTAATACCATATTATGGTATTTAGTGTTATTTCTTCATTCAGAGCATGCCAACACATTACACGGCATAAGACAGGTGATGGAGCAATCGGTGTAAATGTATGACAGCTATAATTTCAATAAACATGGTTATGACATGGCGTTGTAGACACTATACAGTAGGTGTAAGTGTGGGTTCTGCCGTAGTAGAAAGGGCCGCGACGGAGAGCAGGTTTATGTATCGAGCACTGATCCATTTCCGGTTGCCGTAGCCGTCGTTGCTTAAAGTCGCTATTGTTCAGCGGGAGGAGTAGGACGGATGACGCGCTATGGCCTCGTGGTGAGGACTATAGCAGCGTGGCAGCACAGAAATGAACGGGGAGAACTTCATTGGCATGATGACAAAAATGGGTACACGAAAAAAGAAAAAGATTATTGGCTGCTCTAAATGTGAATGAACAAAATCAATCTAGGGAATTGGTTGCCTAATGGCCAGCCCAAATTAGAGAGGCCAAGTTGAAAGTGGTTCACTTGTATTGTAATCTGTTATCAATCATACAGTGTCTTGTTATATAATTTGTTGTTGGCAGTTGGCACAGTCTGTACGTGGCACATCAGGTCACTGCTGACATTTCACTGCACGTATTGTTACTTGTTTGAGTGAGTGACAAATGAAACCTGTTTGAAGCTCGGAACAATCAAACCGTCTCACTCGTTTAACACAATATACGTTATACTTTTGATTGATTGATTGAAATATTTATTAACAGTTTGTAGAATTTACAGTACATTTTAAGCACAAACTCAATACAAAGACTGTTAACTGTGAGTGGACGACCCAATTAAGCATTACACTTGTTTACAACAGGGTCCACATTGTTCAATTCATCAAAACATTTAGAGACATACAAACATTTAGAGACATACAAATATACAAATAGACATACAAATTTCGATAACGGGTTGGAATAACGTGTTCCTGCCACGCGCTGTACTTGTAGGTCCTACCGGAGGAACTTCCCCCCCAGGTGATGAGAAGCGGCCTGCTCACTCTCGACTCCTCATGCATTGAAGGAAGCATGAGCTTAGTTTGGGGCTCTCCACGTGGGGTGCAGTATACTTTAGTTAGTGTGGTTGCCTGAAGGCAACCATACTATTGTTTTTGTGACCTTTTATTGTGGGCTCGCCACAGCGAGCACACAATAGTTCTTGTCAGTTTATATTTATTCTTCTTTATTCCACCCGTTTTTTTGCGACCTTATAACTTCCACATACTTTACACTAGAAATTTAGTTCAAACTTCAAACTGTTCAGCTCTTTGCAGTGATGTGTGCTTGTATTTTTATTTTTACAAAGTTTTATACTTTTTATACTTTTATACTTTTTAACTTTTTTTTACATTCTTTATAGTGAGAGTCGATGGAAGAAAGGTCCCATTTTTCACAGTTAACTTTTTTGAGCTCTTATTACTCCGTCATACTTTCACTTTGAAACTTCATTCAAACTTTATAATGTTCATCTATCTTTGAACTTTAATTGGTGAAAAAGTTGTTTTGAAAAAGTTTATACTTTTTAAAATATTTAACTTTATTTATAGTTTTTTCCTCCCATCGACAATGTATGGGATTTATCTCTAAATCAACCTCACTTTTGCAGCCTCATTACTCTGGCATACTTTGTCGTAGAAACGTGATTTAAACTTTAGAAAGCTCACACGACTCTGGACTTTTTCATGGTTCAAACCGTATTCGAATACGTTAAACGGTTTTTCCGAAATCGCAGTTCAATCGCAGGCCATTTCGCCTAATTAGTGCCAAGTGCAGGGCTTCTTTCACTAGAGTGCGTGAACAGAAAATCTTTCCTTGAAAATTTACCAAACAAATTGCCGTCCCGGCCAAGATATTCACTTTACACGCATGTCCTTTGGTCATTTTGTAGCCACACATGTCCTCTTTCACACAATGTGACCACCAAAACACAGAGACCTACAGAATGTGAACTACGGCCTTTTAAGTGACACAAATACAGTCAATCTGCTCATTGACCTCCATAGTAAAATCCTTACGAGGAAATTATCGCGATGACAATTCTTAACTCGCTCTTATAACCACATTTTCGATCGTACCAACACCACAATCGCACATGGTGTACCTCAATATCTCAGGCCACTCACAGCGAAGAAATTATTTGCATTCGACTTTTACTTTTTGCGATAGAGCAATTTGTTCGGGCATAGTTTCCCCCCATTCAAGACCATTCAAGACCATTCAAGATCAAGACCTTCAAGTTGCGCGCCACTTGTTTGTCTTTTACACTTCCACAGCTGAGACATATAAGAGCTTAATTACAGGGCTGAAATTAAAGTTACAAGATCTCAATGAGTTGCTCTGCGATACCTTGTGGGCTTGTAGGTCTGCTATTTGTGCAATTGGATGGCCTTTACACAGCTCTCGCAAGAGCACGCACGCACGCATGCACGCACGCACACACACACCCTGTCTTCCTATTGGCTGGCCTTTACACAGCTCTCGCAAGTGCACGCACGCATGCACGCACGCACGCACGCACACACACACACACACACACGTTTATAAAAAAATATTTTCAAAAAAATTAAAAAAAAATTAAAAGATTAAAAAAATTAAAAAAAATAAAAAAACTTAAAAAAAATTAAAAAAATTAATTAAATTAATTAAAAAAATTACAAAAATTAAAAAAAATTAAAAAATTGAAAAAAAAATTAAAAAAATTGAAAAAATGGAAAAAAATTAAAACTTAAAAATATTTTTTTTTCTTTTTTACTTAAAAAGAAAAAACTTCAATTTTTTAGATTTTTTTTTTTTTTTACATTTAAAGAAAAACTTTAAAAACACTTCTACAACTTCCACATACTTTATTCTGCTTAAACTATAGTTTTTACACATTTTCATACTTTTTTTAACTTTTACTTCAGCTTTAATGCATTTTCTACTTTTCTTTACAATATGCTACAGTCCCGAAATTTTGATTATAGATTTAGAACACCAATGGTAACACCATTACTCCGGTCCCCGAGTTTCAAACTTGACACGGCAATAACTTTATACAAAGCATTTTACGCGAGCCCACGCAGTTTCTACAGGAACTGCTTTCTAGTTCGTAGTATTATTATTCCACTGGAGTAGTCTTTTTTTTGTCGCTTTATACCTCCCACACTGTACGCTGTACGCACTTGAGCCATATGTCAAATTGACCGGAAAAATCGGGAATCGTGTGCTTGTATTTTGTTAAGAGAAATGTTGTATAGTTTAATTGATATGAATTTATTAGTGAATTAAATTTCCCCATTGACATGAATGGGAAAAGGCAAAAAATCACATTCAAGTATTTTTTCCTCGGAGACTGTAATCACTATAGTTACAAAACTTTTAGGGATATTTCTTAATTATGACTAAAATTTATTAAAATTATAATTTTATAGGTCGGCCTCATGGTGGCGCTATAACAGCCCACTTTACCTTTTGGCTTATAACTCTTGAACCGTAGTTCGTAAAATCAAAATTATTTTTTCCCTGGATTCCTTGGGTCATGACGCATCTCCCCATTTTTCACAGTTAACTTTTTTGAGCTCTTATTACTCCGTCATACTTTCACTTTGAAACTTCATTCAAACTTTATAATGTTCATCTATCTTTGAACTTTAATTGGTGAAAAAGTTGTTTTGAAAAAGTTTATACTTTTTAAAATATTTAACTTTATTTATAGTTTTTTCCTCCCATTGACAATGTATGGGATTTATCTCTAAATCAACCTCACTTTTGCAGCCTCATTACTCTGGCATACTTTGTCGTAGAAACGTGATTTAAACTTTAGAAAGCTCACACGACTCTGGACTTTTTCGTGGTTCAAACCGTATTCGAATACGTTAAACGGTTTTTCCGAAATCGCAGTTCAATCGCAGGCCGTTTCGCCTAATTAGTGCCAACTTAGAGTGCGGGCTTTTTTCACTAGAGTGCGTAGAACAGAAAATCTTTCCTTGAAAATTTACCAAACAAATTGCCGTCCCGGCCAAGATATTCACTTTACACGCATGTCCTTTGGTCATTTTGTAGCCACACATGTCCTCTTTCACACAATGTGACCACCAAAACACAGAGACATACAGAATGTGAACTACGGCCTTTTAAGTGACACAAATACAGTCAATCTGCTCATTGACATCCATTGTAGAAATCTTACGAGGAAATTATTGCGATGACAATTCTTAACTCGCTCTTATAACCACATTTTCGATCGTACCAACACCACAATCGCACATGGTGTACCTCAATATCTCAGGCCACTCACAGCGAAAGAATTATTTGCATTCGACTTTTACTTTTTGCGATAGAGCAATTTGTTCGGGCATAGTTTCCCCCCATTCAGAACCATTGTAAAATAAGAGATCAAGTTGCGCGCCACTTGTTTGTCTTTTACACTTCCACAGCTGAGACATATAAGAGCTTAATTACAGGGCTGAAATTAAAGTTACAAGATCTCAATGAGTTGCTCTGCGATACCTTGTGGGCTTGTAGGTCTGCTATTTGTGCAATTGGATGGCCTTTACACAGCTCTCGCAAGAGCATGCACGCACGCACACACACACCCTGTCTTCCTATTGGCTGGCCTTTACACAGCTCTCGCAAGTGCACGCACGCACGCACGCACGCACACACACAAACACACGTTTATAAAAAAATATTTTCAAAAAATATTTTCAAAAAAATTAAAAAAAAATTAAAAAATTAAAAAAAAATTAAAAAAAATTAAAAAATGAAAAAAAATTAAAAGAAATTAAAAAAAAATAAAAAAAATAAAAAAAAAATTAAAAAATTAAAAAAATTAAAAAAAATAAAAAAAATAAAAAAAATGGAAAAATTGAAAAAAATTGAAAAAAATTAAAAAAATGAAAACTTAAAAATTAGCATGTTAGCATTAGCATGTTAGCATGTTAGCATGATAGCATTAGCATGTTAGCATGATAGCATTAGCATGTTAGCATGTTAGCATTAGCATGTTGACATTAGCATGTTAGCATGTTAGCATGATAGCATTAGCATGTTAGCATTAGCATGTTAGCATGTTAGCATTAGCATGTTAACATTAGCATGTTAGCATTAGCATGTTAGCATTAGCATGTTAGCATGTTAGCATTAGCATGTTAGCATGTTAGCATTAGCATGTTAGCATGATAGCATTAGCATGTTATCATTAGCATGTTAGCATGTTAGCATTAGCATGTTAGCATTAGCATGTTAGCATGTTAGCATTAGCATGTTAGCATGATAGCATTAGCATGTTAGCATTAGCATGTTAGCATGTTAGCATTAGCATGTTAGCATGTTAGCATGTTAGCATGTTAGCATGTTATCATTAGCATGTTAGCATGTTAGCATTAGCATGTTAGCATGTTATCATTAGCATGTTAGCATGTTAGCATTAGCATGTTAGCATTAGCATGTTAGCATGTTAGCATTAGCATGTTAGCATTAGCATGTTAGCATTAGCATGTTAGCATTAGCATGATAGCATTAGCATGTTAACATTAGCATGTTAGCATGATAGCATTAGCATGTTAGCATTAGCATGTTAGCATGTTAGCATTAGCATGTTAGCATTAGCATGATTAAAAAATTAAAAAAAATTAAAAACATTAAAAAATTAAAACTTTAACTTTTTTTTAAACTTAAAAGGAAAGAAATAATAATAAAGAACTTAATATTTTTTATCTTAATATTTTTTTTAAGAAATATCTTAGACCATTATCAATAATCATTGTGTTTATGCTTTTAAAGATAGGCCTATATGCTATTTGAACCTTCTTTTTACATGTAAAAGTATGCTATTTCTGTTAAGCTCATGAATGCTTTTATATGTATACTCCATTGGATTGACTATTTTTTTTCTTTTTTACCTTTTCTTGATTCATCAAGAATACATTGTAAAGCATTATTCATACATTACAAATCATTAGTAGACAGTAATACTTTACTTACTTTATTCTGCCCCTTTTTGGGCATCATACTACTTCCACATACTTTATTTCCGCTTTATGCAGTTATTTATGCTTAAACTATAGTTTTTACAAATGTTCATACTTTTTTAACTTTTACTTCAGCTTTAATACATTTTCTACTTTTCTTTACAATATGTTACAGTCCAGAAATTTTGATTATGGACTTAGACCACCAATGGTAACACCATTACTCCGGTCCCCGAGTTTCAAACTTGACACGGCAATAACTTTATACAAAGCATTTTACGCGAGCCCACGCAGTTTCTACAGGAACTGCTTTCTAGTTCTTTTTCTTATTATTATTATAGATAAACTTTATTTTGTCGCGTTATACCTCCCACAGTTTTTGTCGCACACACTCGAGCCATATGTCAAAACGACGGGCTACATCGGGAATCGTGTGCTCGTATTTTGCTAAGACATTTGTTGAATAGTTTAATTGATATGAATGAATTAGTGCATTAAATTTCCCCATAGACATGAATGGGAAAATGCAAAAACTCACTTTCAAATATTTTTTCCTCTGAGACCGTAAGGGCTATACTTACAAGAATTGGAGGAGAGATTCATAATAATTAATAAAATTAATGACCTTAGAAGTATATCGGTCGGCCTCATGGTGGCGCTATAACAGCCAACTTTACATTTTTGGCTATAACTCTTGAACCGTAGGTCGTAAAATCAAAAGGTTTTTTTCCATGGATTCCTTGGGTCATGACGCATCTCCCCATATAGGCCACGCCCATTTCCGTCTAGAACGAATTTGCAGCAAATTAGCATTTTCTTCAAAACACACTTTTTGCTCCTCCTCCTACAGATTTTGTCCAAATCTCACAGAAATCGGTACACATGATCTCGGGATCTATCCGATGAAAACAGCACAGTCAGAATTTCGATATTCCATATCGTTCGTCCGTAATCAGCTTCCAAAGTTAGTGGGAGGGGCCTATTTTACAAAAGATTGCACAAATCACGAACGGAAAGTCCAATCCTCCCCAAATTTGAATCGCATGTTGAGGATGGCCTAATCAACACAGAGCCAAAAGCAATTCCATTTCCATCCATAGGGGGCGCTACAATTGCAAAAACAATTAACCGTTTGTTGCAAAAACACGATTTTGGGGGGAAAATCCCCTTTGAATGACTTACGCATGATCACAAAGGGTGACTTGACATTGTAATTGGCTGGCAAAATTACTGGGAGGGGCCTATACCCGTTTGTTGCAAAAACATGATTTTGGGGGGTGGGAAATCCTCTTTGAATGACTTATGCATGATCACAAAGGATGACTTGACATTGTAATTGGCTGGTATAATTACTGGGAGGGGCCTATATCAGCCAACCTATCCGATTAAAACAGCGATCTTCTGTATAGTTCGGTCGTAATCGTCTTCCCAAGTTAGTGGGAGGGGCCTATTTTACAAAAAACGCCACAATTCACGCACGGAATGTCCGATCCATCCCAAATTTGAATCACATGTCGAGGGTGGTTTCATCAACGCAGAGACAAAAGCGATTCCATTTTCGACGGGTGCGATGTGGGCAACCACACTTTGCAATTTCCCAGAATTGCCTCTTTCTAGTTAGACTAGTAATCGGTCCGACAAACGACAACCCACCTCAAACCCTAACCTAACCGCAAGCACGGGAGCAGGCGCTAGTCCGAGATGTGGACGCATGTCGAACTAATGCTCTGTCGGATTACAGTATGCCTCCCCTCCGCGTGTAGCACGCAGGAAGGATGCAGGCAATTGGCACCGGGTGAAAAAATTGGGTTACAAAATCGTGGTATAAATTTGGTAAAAAAACCAACAAAATATTATACCCTGTCCTCTAACGTGGTGCTTCGCTTAGCAGCGGAAAATATTTTCAAAATATTCACAAAGGGTTCACATATTTTCCAAAAATACTGATCTACAAGTTGTTGACGCGAGTCGACTCTCAATGAGTGTTGCTGACTGTAACGAAGACTCCGACTAGGACGTTGGGCTATTATGACATATGACATGTCTAGTATGACAATCCCTATATTTGGCCCGAGCCGACCTAGTGCTGATAGATGTGGTGGAACCATATATGGATAGTTCTAACTGGCTTAGTCATCGTGACAAGCATAGTCGGAGAATATATAACAAGGGTCGGCTTCAGGGAGAAAGCAGAAGTCGAAGCATCAAGTTCCAACCGGACACCACTGCGGTGGGTCCTGACCTAACCAGCGATACAGGCTTGAGCTATTTTATACTGACAGTGAGAGAGAAGCTGACAGCTTGTGGATGCAATTTTCAAATGGCCAAATAGAGACAAAGTATAGTCATTTAGCTGGGGACCCCCTGGAACCTCCCCGATGACCCCTGAGGGGTCCATGTTGAGAACCAGTGCTCTCAACTGTCACGTGTGGACAGACCACAGCAAAAACAAACCACCACACAGTCAGGCATATCACATGTCATCATCAGAGGCACGTTCCTCTTTCCCAACGCTGGCCACTTCATTTGAGCTAATGGGGTCGAGTTCATTCATTGTGGTTCGCGGACTCGCAGCAATTATGTTCAGACAATGGCCACCCGCCTCAAAATGTCAGGCTGTGCTTCCAGATATACTGCTCGAGTCGAGTCCAAGGGCAATTTGGCTTTAAGGAGTGTAAAGTTTTGTTCTCTATAGGAATATTGTTTGTCTTTGTTGTTGGTCCGGTCACAGCCGGGATTAATGTACCTGTACGAGCCGCGCGGGAAGGAGCTGGTTCCCTTTTTGAAGGACACTCAGCAGGTTGTGTGGAGACAGAGCACTGTTTCCCAAGTAAATATCCCTTTTTTATTTTCTCTTTTCCTACACGTTTTATGTTTTATTATCTATCTATCGTTTTTTACCTAAATTAGAAAATATGTCATACTTAAAAAATCTCGACACATTGTGAGCTGGTAGATCGGTTATTTTCACTACTAGTATTACAGTTTTCAAATAAATGTATTGGAAATTGGAAGAGCTCAAGTAAAAGTAGGCTCAAATACCTCCAAATTGTACTTTTCAGTGATTTCACTTAATTCAAATATCAGTTTTTTCCCCCTTTTTTGTGATAATCCTCCCTACTATAGAGTGTGCTGACCATATAATTAGTTCCTCCCTGTCCTCAGTGAACCGCAGGGGTAAAAAAAACAACCTAGTTTCAGCTTTGGTGGTGGTTGAGAAAGCCTTCATCCAATCAGGATAGAGGGGGCCTTCCTCCAATCAGGATCAAGCGGGGCGGGCCTTGATGCGCGTGCTTTTGGCCTGTTGTGCGCCGCCCCACTGTAGAGCATGTTCCATCTTGTTACCGGGGCTAATAGATAATACATTTACCACACAACTTTTTTGAAAAAATATTAGTATAGTACCAGTATAGTACTTAAGTAAATGCACTTAGTTACTTTCCTTCGTAGCTTATGTTCTACAGGTAACGGGTACCGTCGCCCATAACCCATCTCGCCCACTTTTCCCCGCCGACCTTACGCCGACCTCACTCAGTGCGGCGGTTCTTGTATTCTTTATTTTGTTTTACTGAGAATAAGGTTAGAAATAAATAGTTTTACACTGGGGTTAAGTTTATAGGAATAGGGTTAGGTTTTGGCACCATTTTACTGAGGTTAAGGTTAGGAAAACCAGCTCACTGGCCTTGTGGTTAGAGTGTCCGCCCTGAGACTGGGAGGTCGGGGTTCAATCCCGGACGGATCATACCAAAGACTCTAAAAATGGGACCCAGTGCCTCCCTGCTTGACACTCAGCATCAAGGGTTGGATTGGGGGTAAGTCCCTGCGACATACTAGCGTCATGTCCAGGGAGTGTACTTGTACATCAAGCTGCCTCGTACGCAGAAACAGAAACAGCAGATAGGCTCCTGCCCTATGGGCCTCATGGCTCGGCAAGGCTACTTAAGCTTGGGAAAAAGGTTAAACATAATTTACTTAGGTTGCTTTAGGAACACCAGGCTGAGCCGCTCCGCCGGCTGTATATACGCCCGGTGCGAGTTGATAAAAGGGGCGACTTGTTTGGTATTCGTCCTACAATGGTTTCCCCTTCAGCCTGCACCACCTGAAACTCCCCCCTGTTTGTTTTCCCAGCTCCAGGGCATTCTCATTTCTCATTGAAGTTTGCCTCTCGGGCAAAATAAAGGCCCCGACGAACCAGTCCGACGGGTTTGTGCATGTGAGCGAGCAGGGGGAGGGGCCTGTAGGCCTAGATAGTAACAAAACAGACAGATGGAAAGATAACTCGGATACAACACCAGGGCTACGATGCGCCTCTCCAGGTGTTCCGCTGATCGTTGCTCGTTATGGGTCCTGTCAGACGAGGACCTGGGAGTCACGCTGCAGGAGCCCGCGCAAGCTGTGTACCCCCCACACGCACGCACGCATGTGCACGCACACACACACACACACACACACACATGCGCTCACACACACCCTGCCAGGCTGGCAGGGTGCGCGTGTGTGTGCCAGCCCTTTAACACAGCTCTATCCGCTATGTACTGCGGTGATCCTTTCTTATCGTCACTTGACACTTTGACCTTTGAGATTACAACGCAACAACATGTAGTTTCACATTCAAGACCAAAGCCTGCCTTTGTTTTTTTTCATGTAGTTACACTATTAGCAGGATATGGCCTGCTCTATGTTATCGTGTGTGTGTGTGTGTGTGTGTGTGTGTGTGTGTGTGTGTGTGTGTGTGTGTGTGTGTGTGTGTGTGTGTGTGTGTGTGTGTGTGTGTGTGTGTGTGTGTGTGTGTGTGTGTGTGTGTGTGTGTGTGTGGGAAAGTCAAACACACTTACCTCCTCCACAGTCAGTGGCATGCATATTCTGTACTCCTTCAACAACATAGTGCCGTTACAGTGTGGACTATAGCTGTCTGTCTTGTCTATGAGCGTCTAACTCAGGTGGTATCTGAGTTGCATAATAAAGACACGCTTGGGGAAGCTGCACTTTAACCCCAGACTAAGACTTATCTCTCTCTCCCTTCTCCTTTGTTGTTGTGCGCCGGTGTCAGTGGGACCATGCATTCAAGTCCAGTCCACGCTGGAGTAGCAGTGTGTATAAGCTTGTTTTTCTGCCCTCCTCACCCCTGTCTGTCTCTCTCAATCTCTCTCTCTCTGTCTTGTGCTTTTCCCCCGTTTTGTCACTGACTTAATCCTACTGATTTTGCTCCAGTCTGTGTCTCTCTCTCTCTCTCTCTCTCTCTCTCTCTCTCTCTCTCTCTCTCGCACTCAATTGAACTCCTGAAACCCCTTGGATCAATGTTCAACAACGGCTGTCCCTGTTCTCTCTCTCTCTCTCTCTCTCTCTCTCTCTCTCTCTCTCTCTCTCTCTATTGCTTCTTAAGTCTTACTTTGCAGAAACTGGTCATTAAGCTGCAGCTGCTCTACTACACTACCTGCTCTTACACACTATCCCCCTCTCTCTCTCTCTCTCTCTCTCTCTCTCTCTCTCTCTCTCTCTCTCTCTCTCTCTCTCTCTCTCTCTCTCTCTCTCTCTCTCTCTCTTTTCCTGTTTGTTTTCAGTCTCTCTCTCATGTGCTCTGTCTGCGCTCCACCTCCTCCTGCTCCTCCTTTTGCAACTGTTTTCGGTTCCTCAAAAAATTCCTTCGCTAGTTCCCTCCTGTCTACACACTCTCTCTCTCTCTCTCTCTCTCTCTCTCTCTCTCTCCCCCCTCTCTCTCCCAGTCCCTCCTTCCCTGACACGCCTACTATACTTTAACTCCCCTCTCACCTGTTTCACCTCACCGCCGTCTGTCTGTCTGTCTGTCTGTCTGTCTGTCTGTCTGTCTGTCTGTCTGTCTGTCTGTCTGTCTGTCTGTCTGTCTGTCTGTCACTCCCTTCTTTTATATCAACTCAATTCATTTCAATTTCATTCAGTCCAATTCAAAGAGACTGTATTGACATGGACAACATACATGTCCCATATTGCCAAAGCATGCTGTGTGGAATGAAAACAATCAAGACTTCAGAAATGTTTCTACAATGACAACAGAATGAAGCAATGTGTTTACAGTGACAATAGAATAAAGAAGTGTGAAAACAAGAGCTGCACGTGTTCACATTGCAGCTTTGTTTTGACTGTTTAGAATGGATGAAGTGTGTAGGGTGTCTAAGTGAGCATTCAGTGATTTCAGAAAAAAACCCCGATCTGCCCCGGAAACACGATGTGCACATGCACGCACTACAGTGAGTGGGGGGACACGCGACAGGCCAACAGCACGCACACCAAGGCCCGTCCGCGTTCGATCATGATTGCCGGAAGGCCCCTCTCTATCCTGATTGGATGAAGGCTGGGCCACCTAGTCAAAATGAAACCTATAAGGTTGTTTTTTTTACCCCAGCTATAGGGGTTATCTGGGGACAGGGAGGAACTCCTTATATGGTCAGCACACTCTACAGTAAGGACGATTATCACAACAAAACAAAGAAAAGAAAGAAGTGATATTTGAATTAAGTGAAATCGCTGAATATACCTTTTAAAGGAGAATTCCATGCTAGAATGCTTTCTTATCTTTCTTACCTTTCTTTGTAGTTGTTACGTCCCCACCAAAGAGGTCCAGGTGTTTTTTTTGTGCAAAAACTCCTTATTGGCTATTTTCCCTACCATAAGCCCTAAATGAATTGCATTGCATTGAATGGGAATTGAATGGGGCTATGGGGTGTTATGCTAGTTCGAAAGAAGTAGTAAAGTGTGTCGCTTGGGATATTATTTACATTATGAAGAGGATATATACAAAGAAATTATAATTTTGAGCGATGGAAATAAGCGAATTAGCACAACACCCCATAGCCCCATTCAATTCCCATTCAATGCAATTCATTTAGGGGTTATGGTAGGGGAAACAGCCAATAAGGAGCTTTTGCACAAAATAACACCTGGACCTCTTTGGTGGGGACGTAACAACTACAAAGAAAGGTAAGAAAGCCTTTTAGTATGGAATTCTCCTTTAAGATAGAAAATAGCAGCAATATTTCAAATGTATTTAAAGTCCTATAGCTCTGGTTTGTGTGTACAGTATAGTGCTACAGCATGCACTGAGATCAGTACAGTGCAGAAATAATGAAATAATGATGGTCTTTATGGTGGGTTACAGTATTCCACAGGACATCCTCCTCCTGTCACAACAGCTCACAAATCACTCTAGAGCTGTGTTTGCACATGGCTGTATATTACTGTACTGTACTACCATGCAGCAGATTATACGGCACGCAGTGTTGATTTCGTCGACTAAAACTAAGACGAAAAATGTTCGCCGACTACCTTTTTCCACTGACGAAAACAAATGGAAAAACTAAATTAAAACTATGCCATGATGACTAAAACTAAGACTAAATATATTGACAATTTCGTCAACAAATAAAAACTAGAGTAAAATGTTAGGAAGGGACTATAGTGGACAAGAGATCCATAAGTGATTACAAGTCATTACAACGGCATCAAGGCCCGCCAAAATAAATTTTGTTCGACTGAATCAACTGTAGATTTAGTCGAGTAAAATCGTATGATATTTAGTCGACTAAAACTAGACCAACACTAAAACATTCCAGGTGACTAAAATGTGAGTAAAACTAAATAAAAACTCTTCAATGGACTATCGACACTGACGGGACGTCTCACCATTTGTTAGAGCCATTTTCTATCTATGATGATTTGCATTTAATCTGCTATTTATTGCCTGCTATATCAATTGTTTATTTTCGTGGTCATTTAATTTAATTTAATTAAATTATAATTACGCTATGAATTTGATGTGATGAACGGAGGTTTCCCCTCCCCTTTTGTGAAATGATTTGTAGGTGCTAAGCACCTGATGACAGACAGGTGACTCCCTGCTGGGAGAGAATGTGACACAGACGGGGGAAGCTCACAGTTTGTTGACCGTGCAGGCTCTTTTTAGTTTTATTAGATATATACTCAAAGTATAAGTTTACTTGTGATGGAGAAATAAATATGTTTTGTTATGACGCTCGTATAAAATGATGTTTTTGAAAGTGGTTAAAATGATTATATTTACAACTTTTGACACGGCTGCTTTCCCAGTTTGAATGGGTTCAAAAAGCTCCCAGAATAACTTCATTGTGATCCGAGTAGTACAACGTTGTGACCTACAGATGGTCTTCTATACCAGGTATACAAACATGACTGTAGTAGATGACGAAGAAGAAGCAGACCTCTGTAGGTCGAGACTCTTTGTACTCGGATCTATTGAAGTTATTCTGGGAGCCTTTTAAAGACGGATATCTTTTCGGCGGCGGCGCGTGTTCTTTTAATCCAGGCACCCGCCGTCGATGTTATTTTGGGATGTGTGTGTGTGCGCGTGCACCTCTCTTGGACTCTTAGTTCTTAGTCGTGTTTTCAAAAGGTGAAGCTAATCTAATTCCAAGTTCCCCCAGAGACAGTTAATTGTTACATTTTATTACGTTTCATGAGAACAACTGAATACATTGGCGTATTTGTTTTTGTGTTCAGTTCCCACGGCATTGGGAGGCATTTAAAGCTGCACTATGTCACTTTTTTCTTTTAAAATAAAATGTGATTTTGTCCAAGCTGTATGGTAAAGTATTTGAATTACAATACACCGTACACAATTGAGGTGGTTATTGGTCTCCCTGCTATTGAGACATTTAGATCCTGTGTCTGTGAGACGTGACCTTTGACATCATCCTGTTTCTGGTTTGACACAAATTTTGACCTCGAGGTCAAATTTCAATTTCAAGCAGGCAGGCTCTATATGGTAAAAAAATAAATCAGCACTTTCGCAAGAGACCAGGGTTCAAATCCATATAGCACATACTGTAGTGCAGCTTTTAATGCCTCCAAATGCTGTGGGAACTGAATAAACACAAAAACAAAATGTATTCAGTTGTTACAAACGACGAATGATCACAAGGGAATAAAGACAAAATACAATACAAACAATTAACTCTGGGGTTGAACGTTGGAGCTGTCTCAATTCAGTCTTAGTATTAGTTTAGTTTCCACGGTACCTCGTCTTTAGGCATGCAGGTCTGCCTGTGGCAGCTTGCTTATTTTTTCCAACGTTTGTTTACTGAGACTGTACGGTACATAGTTTTGGTTCACTCGCTGTGCCTCAGGTGTATTGCCACTGCAGTGTGTGCTCTCTGTTTGGGGCTAAACAGCATTCCAATGTCCTTCCTTCCATTCTTCATTTACTGACTTTAACTTACTTTTCAATAATGTCAGATATAGCTTCCTTTCTGTTCTCGTAATTCGGTTTATAGTCCAGTGTAGTTCCCAGCCCGGTTATCATTAAAATTGTAGTGTTTTAGGCCATGCATTTACTATATAGCGATACCCTTGTAGAATCTCAGGTTTGCTCTTTTGAAGTCTTTATCGGTCCTTCCCTCCCCCACTCCCCCCCCCCTCCCCTCCCCTATAGTGACATGTGATATATCACAGTCCGGCCTGCGTAGTGCGTACGGTGGAGACTAGAGAGAGAACAATCCTTCCGGTGTGATTATCACCACCTCGTTCTGTACCAGCTGTGTATATAGGCATGGACCCATAACTTTCACACAAGAGCTATACGGCTGATAGAGATCACATACATACTACAGTATGTGCAAAACAGACGCGTGTACCGCATGCACACAAACTCTCTCACTCACACACACACACACACACACACACGCACGCACGCACGCACGCACGCACGCACGCACGCACGCACGCACGCACACACACACACACGCACGCACGCACGCACGCACGCACGCACAAACAGACAGAATTATGTATGCGCGCACACACACACAGACTTGCCGTGCAGGGGTTTAAGTGTACTCAGGGGGGATCTGAGAGGTGCGGTCAGGTGGGGATGGATGGATTAAACATTACCACAGCGGTGAGAGCTGCTATTAAAGACAAGTACAGCCACCATGCGGAGCCGTCCGTCCTATACTGTGGCGCACCTGGTTGACCTTCAGCTGCCTCTAATTGAATCCATGTTTAGTCAATGAGTAGTGGAAATCCAGGCAGTCATCACTTCTCCTGCACGTCTGTCCTTGAATGCTGCGGCCTAGCCCTCTCTCTCTCTCTCTCTCTCTCTCTCTCTCCCCCTCTCTCTCTCTCTCTCTCTCTCCCCCTCCAGTTGCGTATTAAGTAGGCCTACTGTACTTAAGTATACCTTTTATAACTTTCCTACGTATTTTCTAGCTATATACTTATTAGGCTGTACTCCACTACAATTATATGAAAACTTTAGCTCCACTACAATTATAGGAAAACTTTACGTTTAGTACTTTTACTCAAGTACATTTTGAATAGAGTATATCTATTTTGCAGTATTGCAAGTTTTTACACCACTGTCTCTCTCAGAAAGAGACTGAAAAACATACTCAGTATACTTGTGTGGGTTTGTGGGTAGTTGTCTATTGTCAACTCTCACCTCCTCTCTCTCTCTCTCTCTCTCTCTCTCCCTGTACAGGACCAGTGGTGGAAAGTAACCAAGTACTTTTACTTAAGTACTTTACTTAAGTACTGTACTTAAGTAAAATTTTGAGGTATTTGTACTTTTACTTCACTGCAATTTTTTGAAAATTTGAGTTACTAGTTACTGGAGATTTTAATTTAGATTTAATTTCATTTTGAAATAGATTTTGTACACATTGTACACAATGGGACATTCTGCAATATGAGTATTTTGATGCTGATACTTTTGTAGTCCAGGGAAGACTGGAGGACTGTCAGGAAAGTCTGACTGGCAGCGGGGAAGACTGCACCTGGGGTGGGCGGGCTAGTTACCCTTCCCACAGGCCAATTTGGGCCAACCCAAGCAAACTACGAGTAAACGAAAGAAAAGACAACCCAGTGGTCCTCCGAGAGGTGGGATGGAAGAAGGACCAGTAAGGACAGACACAACGGCAACGAACGGAACGGATACGACAAAGGAAAAGATTCTCAGGACATGCACGTGTGGATGGACGAAGGTAACAACCTTCAGGGGATTGAGAGCACACCAAAGGATCAAAAAGTGTCTTAGGGATGACCAAATGCAACCTTGCACTGCCCAGGCAGATGAGACAAGAAGGGAACAGAGCCAGGTTGAGCACCACAGCGCTAATGAGCCCACTGTTGCAGATAGTCAAAATCCACCAGAACCCCCTGACACCAACTCCCTGGTGAACCCTCAAGCTGAAGAAAGGATCCCAACAACAGAGGACAGAAGAAAGGAGAAAGAGCCAGGCAGGAAAAATAACATCATGTGGCCAAAGGCAAAAGACTCTGACATCTGGAGTAAGTTGGACGATGACCTGGCACTCACTCTCAAGAACTCCCTCAAAGGCAATGGGGAAAACAAAGTGAATATCTTCAGTGAGATAATCTACGATGAATGCCTTGGCAGGTTTGGCCAGAAGGAGAAGAAAAAGGAACACATGCCCAAAGCCAAGAGTAGAAGAGAAAAGGAAATCCTGCAGCTCGTGAAAGAACGAAGAGCACTACGCAAGGCTTGGAGAAAGGCGGAGACACATGAGAAGAAAGCCCTGCAAGCTTTATGGGATGAAGTGAAGAGCCGCCTAACATCACTTAGGAGGGCTGAACGTATTCGAAAGAGGAGGAAGAGGAAAGAGAGTCAATGCTCAAGGTTCCTAAAGGACCCCTTCAAAATGGCCAGAAGCCTGCTGGAGGAGAAAAAGAGTGGCAGCTTGGTCATGGCAAAGGAAGATCTCGAGGAGCACCTAAAGAGGCAGATGTCAGATGCAGGAGGGCATCTCCCTCTTGGGTCCCCTGGCCATGTTCCCCAACCAACTGCTCCAACCACGGAGTTTGAGCTTGTACCACCCAAGCTGAGCGAAGTGAGTGATGTAGTAAGAAGAGCAAGGTCAAGCTCCGCCCCCGGGCCGAATGGAATTCCATACAAGATCTACAAAAGATGCCCTCAAGTCCTGGAAGAGCTATGGAAACTGATGAGGCTGATTTGGAAACAACGGAGGGTCCCGGTTGAGTGGCGTAGAGCTGTGGCCATCCTGATTCCAAAAGAACAGGATTCGTCCACCATTGGCCAATTCCGAAGCATTGCTCTCCTCAACGTAGAAGGAAAGATCTTCTTCTCTGTCATTGCCAAAAGATTGACCAAGTTCCTACTACAAAACAACTACATCGACACAAGCTGTCAAAAAGCTGGAGTCCCAGGGTTCTCAGGGTGTTCAGAACACGCAACGATAATCTGGGATCAGATCCAGTTTGCCAAGAGAGAAAAGAAGGACCTCCATTTGGTTTGGTTGGACCTGGAGAACGCATATGGGTCTGTCCCACATCAGCTGATTAGTTTTGCCCTTGACTTTTTCCATGTGCCGGTATGGGTCAAGAACATCATAGAGAGCTACTATGCAGATGTGAAGATTTGCCATTCGCTGCAGAACTATACGACTGACTGGCAGCAACTGGGAAGGGGAATAGCTATGGGGTGCGCAATCTCACCCATCCTCTTCACAGCCTCTTTTGAGGTCATCCTGATTGGAGCGAGGACAATGGTCAGAGGAGTGCGCAATAGTGCAGGCCTACGATTGCCACCACTTCGCTGCTTCATGGATGATGTCACAAGCCTACTGCAAACAGCTGCATGTACAGCACGGCTCCTCAAGAGGTTTGAAGAGTTGCTGTCCTGGGCCAGGATGAGGATAAAATCCAGTAAGTCTCGCAGCCTCTCAATCCGCAAGGGTAGGCAAATGGACTCAGTCTCTTTTCAAGTGGCAGGAGAGAGAATTCCTGTGCTTGCAGAACAACCACTCAGAAGCTTGGGCAGAGAATACACAGCTGATCTCACAGACAAGCACATGGCAGCTGCAGTCACAGACCAACTGAAAGAGGGTTTGAAAAGGATCGACCAGAGCTACCTTCCTGGCAAGTTCAAAGTCTGGTGCTATCAACACACACTCTACCAGCGTGTGATGTGGCCACTAAAGATGTGCGAGATAACAACAACAACAGTCACAAAGCTGGATGCCAAGGCCAACAACTACATCCGAAAGTGGCTTGGACTCCCAAGATGCCTCTCTGATGCTGCACTGTTTGGAACAAATGCACTACAGCTACCACTGAAGAACATCACAACGGGTTACAGGCTGGAGAAGTCCAGGCTAGTGCTGGAACTCAGACAGTCTAGTGACCACCTGGTCAGAAATGCTGGTGCTAAGATCCGGACAGGCAGAGCATGGAAGGCAGAGGAGTGTGTGGACGATGCAATCTCCAGATTGAAACACCAAGAGCTTGTCGGAAGAACACAGCAGGGAAGGCGCGGCCTTGGCTGGGGAGAGTCACAGAAGCTGTGGTCAAAAGCATCCTTGAAAGAAAGGAAAAATCTGGTGGTCACAGAGGTGACAAGGATGGAGGAAGACAGGTTCTTTGCCAAGTCCATTGGCCAATGTCAGCAAGGCCAGTGGACAAAGTGGGAGGGATTCCTACCACGGTCAGTAAAATGGTGTGACCTGTGGAGGATGCCTCAGGCAAGACTAAGTTTTCTGATCAGAGCCACGTATGACACCCTTCCTACTCCAACAAACCTGGTACGGTGGTACGGCTCTGAGGACAACTGTGGCCTCTGTGAAACAGGCAAGGGAAGCCTCCGCCATATCCTGTGTGGCTGCCAGACAGCCTTGGCCCAGGGTCGTTACAGGTGGCGTCATGACCAGGTATTAAGGAAGCTGGCGGAACACACAGAGAACATGAGAGTCCTGGCCAATGAGAAGTCAACATCCCAACAGAGGCAACTGGTTCAGTTCGTAACAGAGGGACAACCCAAGAGAAACTGCCCTAAAGCAGGCAGAACAGCGGTCCTGACTCCAGGCAAAGACTGGTCAATGAGAGCAGACCTTGACAAACAGCTACGCTTCCCCTTTGACATCACCATCACCACACTGAGACCCGACATCGTCCTGTGGTCATCAACCGAGAAGCGAGTCCTGTTAGTCGAGTTGACAGTCCCTTGGGAGCAGAACATTCAGGAAGCGTACGAGAGGAAAAAGGCCCGGTATGCAGATCTAGTGGCAGAATGCCAAGAGAAAGGCTGGAGAGCAACAACCTATCCAGTGGAAGTCGGATGCCGCGGCTATGCCGGCCTCTCAACAAACCGCTTCTTGAGGGATATCGGCTTCACGGCAGCAAAGGCCAAGAAGGTCCTAAAGGATCTCTCGGAGGAAGCGGAAAAGGGAAGTTTCTGGCTCTGGCTGAGAAGAAAGGACAGGAGTTGGGGGAAACGAGATGCCACACAGTGAAAAACCTGATTATCGTAATCCAGCTGCAGGGAGCGGCGGGGAGACGTCCCTGACCGCTGCCCCACCATCCTGAGATGTTCTGGTGTTTAATGGGGCGAAACATCAGTGAAGGATGGCTCCCAGCTGATGACCCTGCAGCTGGTACTTAGGCACTGGCTGAAGTGGGCCTGACGGAAGCGGCCCGTGAGGTTCCAACAGCAACCTACGCTTCCAAACCATCAGGTATGCGGTCAGGTGAAAGCCTGGCTCAGGGAGGAGGGCGTCCCTGCCATGCAGAGTCTAGGGTCACTACCTGTGAGCAAGGGGCAAGGCCAGGATGGCTCTCATCTGAAACCCTACAGCTGGCGCTTAGGCACCGTCGGAGGTGCGTCAGGCAGAAATGCCCTGCAGGTACCAACAACTGCCTGTCATGTAAATTTACATTTACTTGAGTACATTTTCAATTCCGTACTTTTACTTGTAACGAAGTATAGTTCTAAATTGCAGTATCGGTGGTACTTGCCATCATTGCCGTGTACGTGACTGCTCCATATAGGCGCACTACGGTCCAAGTTGCGGTCCAGTCGCGCAGGGTGCAGCCGCCAGGACACGATAATGAAGCTTTAACTCTTTTAGCGCCACCTGGTGGTCACCAGTTTAGGCTTTGAGTGCCAATTCTCCCATTATAAAGAAAGAAAGAATTTGTAATTCTATTATGCATGTAATGTGCATGTCATCACCTGTACACCAGATTAGAGGATTTTTTTTTTCTTCCAAGGGAAGACGTCTTGTCGTCTGTGGCATCCGGTACTTAATTGCCAATTAGACGTCTTGACGTTTATGGCACTTTTAATAGTCTGAACGACAGACAGTGCAACTGTTGGGAGTTTGTGGCGTCCCACATGTGGCGGAGCAGAAGTGAAAGGTTTGGTTTGGGATGTGTGCTCTATAACAATTGCGTTTATGATTGCATGTTGCGTTGCATGAATCTTGATATGTGGCGCTTTAAAAAGAAAAGCGTATATAACTGGCATGCTATAGTTTAATTCTACGTAATTATGTATACACGTGTGCATTATTGTACATAAATGTGTACATAATTGTGTGTATAGTCAAAGTCTTTCAAGCACATATAGGCCAAGTCATTCATAAATGTCATGTTTGAAGAGAGAAGGGCAGCTCCTTATCTTTTCAAAGGTGACAGGTAGCAGGAAACCAGAGAGGGAAATGGTTTAGGCGGCTATTGTTGTATTTTGTAAACGTGAGTACTTGAGTATAGTGTGACTGAGACAGCTAGAATAGCGTGTGTGTGTGTGTGTGTGTGTGTGTGTGTGTGTGTGTGTGTGTGTGTGTGTGTGTGTGTGTGTGTGTGTGTGTGTGTGTGTGTGTGTGTGTGTGTGTGTGTGTGTGTGTGTGTGTGTGTGTGTGTGTGTGTGTGTGTGTGTGTGTGTGTGTTGGCAGTGATGGCAGTGATGGCAGAAGTACTTGAATGGTTTTCCTAAGTAAAAGTTTCAATACTGACATGTAATTTAGATAATGGTCTGTTACTAAAACTTTACTTGAGTAAAAGTACAAAAGTTCCCTTTTCAATGCATGGGGCTGCATGCATTCTTTTACATCCTGCCATCAATCATCTGTAATCTGTTCGGACTATAACGCCACAACAAGAGAAGGGAAACATTTTTCTTTCCATTGTCCTGGTGCTTGAGGTGCCGTGTGTGTGTGTGTGTGTGTGTGTGTGTGTGTGTGTGCGTGTGTGTGTGTGTGTGTGTGTGTGTGTGTGTGTGTGTGTGTGTGTGTGCGTGTGTGCGTGTGCGTGTGCGTGTGTGTGTGTGTGCGTGCGCTACGGTCTTACTGCCAGGTTATCAACATCTAAACATTGTATGAGCATGCAGAGATGCTGTAAAGTGCTGCATTATTTTTAATGCCCTTCGATATAAAAGAAAATCTATCATTGTTTAAAACACAACTATGCACATGAAATCACTGTAGTTTCAGTCACATAACTCACAAATAGATTTAACCAATATTTATTACAGAATGAGAATACAAGTGTGCATATAATATTTTATCTTGGCGTTCGGCTCTGCTATACATTTTTCTCCTTGCTCAGCACGATCAAACACCATCATTAAACATTAAGAGCAGGGAGCTTATAAGTAGCCCGCCCAATTGGTCAGCTGACTGCCACATCAGCGAATGACATGTGGGTCTTGCACACACTTAATACACCCACATACTGTAGTAAAGCAGCATATTAACCCCTTTTTAACCCCATTTTTCAAACACTTAAGATTTGTCAAATTAATTTCCGGCATGGTGCAAAAGTGACGTGCTGTGAGCTTCTATAGATCTGCTATTTTTGAGAACTACGGTTCTAAAACCTAAAGTAATTTTTTCTCTTTTTTAAACGTTTGTTGCTATATAACCTACTGTATATATATATATATATATATATATATATATATATATATATATATATATATATATATATATATATATATATATATATATGTATATATGTATATATGTATGTATATATATATATATATATATATATATATATATATATATCGGTAGCTCAAATCTAAAATGACACGGATGCTTTCCCGGTTTCAATGGTTATAGTGTCAAAACACACTAGAGGCTGACCACGTGATCCACATGCAGGAGCCTCACTGGTCCCATGTAAATCCTGAGGTCCACACACCATTGGATTTATTTTACATAAGTAAGCCTTTCCGAGCCATGCAGAGGCATATCTCCTGTTTCTGTAGCAGCTTGGTGTACAGTACAGTACAGTACAAGTACACCCCCTGGACATGATGCAATAGTATGTCACATGCAGGGACTTATAACCCCAATCCAACCCTTGATGCTGAGTGCCAAGCAGGGAGGCACTGGGTCCCATTTTTCAGAGTCTTTGGTATATGACCCGGCCGTGGATGGAACCCTGACCTCCCAGTCTCAGGGTGGACACTCTGACCACAAGGAGTATAAGGACACTGACCACAAGGACACTCTGACCACAAGGAGTATAAGGACACTGACCACAAGGACACTCTGACCACAAGGCCATTGGATTACATGATCCAACTGCATGCTCGTCGTGGCTCACAGTCCCACACATCACACCACCAGGCATTTCTTGTCCTTATAGTGACTTCAGGGACGTATACTATAGCTGTGATTGGTCTACTATAAACCGCTGTTCTATATTAGATAGCTTGTCCACACACAGCATGAGGATATTGTGTATACTGTATGTATAATACTACTATTCACTTATCTGCTCCCTGTGTGATAGCAGTCAACCAATGTTATCGTGATTGGTGCACATTAAAGCCCGTGCTGATAAGGAGCTTTTTGGGAGAGTGAGGATATTGCTAAGCTCACATTGGCCTTTTTTGGGGGGTGGGGGGGGGGTATTGTTAAACTCCCATTGTTTTACTTTATCAAAGTAATTGCTTACTTAAGAAGTGAGATCTCATCACAGCTCTCGGATTGTGCAAAATGAATTATGTTTAGACAGTGTGCTCCCTCCCTCTCTCTGTCTCCCTCCCGCTCTCTCTCCCTCCCCCCCCCCTCTCTCTCTCTCTCTCTCCCCCCCCCCCCCTCTCTCTCTCTCTCTCGCTCTCCCTCTCTCCCCCTCTCTCTCTGAGTGAGAGCTGCTGTGACTGCCAGCCAAACACATCCAGTCTACTGTCACCTCTGCCATTAAATCACTATAAGCAGATGTTTGGCCTCCTATAGGGGTGGGTGTGTGTGTGTGTGTGTGTGTGTGTGTGTGTGTGTGTGTGTGTGTGTGTGTGTGTGTGTGTGTGTGTGTGTGTGTGTGTGTGTGTGTGTGTGTGTGTGTGTGTGTGTGTGTGTGTGTGTGTGTGTGTGTGTGTGTGTGTGTGTGTGTGTGTGTGTGTGTGTGTGTGTGTGTGTGTGCATGCAGTAGGACAGCTGAGGGGGAGACGAACGGTAGGAAAGCTCAGAGGGAGAGGCAGGGAGTCGGATGAAAGGGAGACAGCGTTGGAGAGACAGACAGTAGGACAGCTGAAAGGGAGACAGCGTTGGAGAGGCAGACTGTAGGACAGCTGAAAGGGAGACAGTGTATAGGAGAGGCAGACTGTAGGACAGCTGAAAGGGAGACAGTGTAGGAGAGAAAGACAGTAGGACAGCTGAAAGGGAGACAGCGTAGGAGAGACAGACTGTAGGACAGCTGAAAGGGAGACAGTGTAGGAGAGAAAGACAGTAGGACAGCTGAAAGGGAGACAGCGTAGGAGAGACAGACTGTAGGACAGCTGAAAGGGAGACAGTGTAGGAGAGACAGACAGTAGGACAGCTGAAAGGGAGACAGTGTATATAGGAGAGGCAGACAGTTGGAAAGCTGTAGTTCCAGTATTTGTTGGAACTGTACCCATATATAGTACTGTATATATAGTAGTGGAATTGTGGAATATAGGGTGCGTGAGACTACAGTATAACATGAGGCTAACTTTGGCCAGTGCCGTCGCTACCTATACGCGCAAAACGCACTGCGAGTGGGGCACCACGCCGACAGTTGGAAATGGCCGATCTGGATGAGGAATAGCAGCGCTCTCGTCGGGAGGGGGGGCAGCACAAATATCCTACGAGTAGGGCAACCAAATGGTCAGCTACGGCCCTGACCTTGGCAACACTCTTAACTCCACTCTGGTAAAGAGTCCAAGTGGTTGATAATTGATCCAATTATTATCAATTAAGATATACTTAACCACATTCATGATGTTGTTAGCTTGTATTTCTTTTTGCTACCTTTGTGTGACACTGTATGACAAAGTTGCAGGGCAGCAATAATAAATAATAATATACAAATTTGAAATATATATAAACTTTATTACAGGCTCGTGGCCCACAAGGTAAGACAGTACATCACATATACGAGAATACAAATAAAAAATAAAATAAAAAATACAGTACATTTACCCAGCCCCACAGGTTACTACTCGAGGCACTCATGCCAGTGTCCTCTGATGGTAGAAGTGTACCTTACAGAACTACGGCCAGGGTCTGTCATCTGTCCAATGAGTCCATTCAGTGAGCGATCCAGCCTGCTCATGAATTTGAATGTCAAGTTCCTCAACAGAGCCATGAATGTAGTGAGACCCAATGAACAGAAAAGCCCACTGGCTCTAGTGCTCCTGGGCTTTTTTAACAGAATACGAAGACAGTCATTATAGGCTACTTGCAGTTTGCGTAAGCTCTCCTTCTTGTACTTCACCCACAGTGGAGCTGTGTAGAGAGGGGTGCAATAAGCTCTAAAGAGGTTTATGGAGAATAGATACAATGTTTCGGCCAGACTGGGATGACAGGTAATCATTCTAGAATGGTCCGTGACAAGTGACACGCCTGCCTGTGTACTGTAATTCCAGGTGATCATCAATTTGCAGCTATAGTAAATCTCTCTGAAAACAGCTATTAACCTAATTTCATCGTCGATGGACATGAGAAGCGATCGCTTGCCCTGCGGTGCTTTCTGTGGTGCTTTGAAGTTGATGGAAAACAACTAGCCTAATAAAGGTTTTTATGGATTATTGAAGCTGACTTGATGGCGTTTCCTGTGATGAGAGTTGACAGATTAGACTTGACCACAGGCAGTATAGGTTGCCTGCTCCGCGCTTGATGGCTGTCACTCTTGTCAGGAGCACTCACAACACGCGCGCATGCTCGCACGCATGTGCATACGCATAGCCTGTACATATAGACAAATTCAGAAACGGGTCTCATGGTCGCAGCTTACGTATTTCCTGTAGGCGGACTCGACATAGCTGCGGGGTTTAAACCCTCACCAGGCGCACCTCTTCTACTACAGTGAACGGCAGAGTGACTGATGTTAGTCTGACTCAAACGTTAATCTTTTACCTGCTTTTTACTAACACTAGCATTACAAAGATGCCCAGAACATTGAGATCAGTTAATGGCTGCTCCAACAGTAGTAAGGGTCTGAGACCAGAGCCATTGAGTAATGGTTGAGACGAAGCAGTGAAAGGCCCTAAATGATACAGTCAGTCTTACCCAATACCCAATCTTTCTGTTTTATGAACACAAGGCTGCCATACTTTATACCTCATACTTTAAATGCTCAGTAGTCAGTCACTCTACCGTTCACTGTAGTAAACCCCGCAGCTATGTCGAGTCCGCCTACAGGAAAGACCCCTTTCTGGGGGTGCATTTTGTACGTTCATTCTGTGTGCAACACTGCATGCAGCTGAGAACACAAGCTAGCTAGTAGGGAACATAGCTCTGGTCCAGTGCATGTCTGTTGCATGGCTGGGACCTACATATGTGCCATTCCAACTCTTCTTTTCACTGCATGTTTTATTCACTTATAGCCTTGCTAATTCTACTGCTTTGCTGCTGAAAATAAGAGTCACTCCTCGACACTTTGGGCAGAGGAACTATATCTATTCGGGGAATCTGGACATATAACACCTTGGCAATGGTCCCTTTCTCACTGACGTTGTTCTAACAATGCACTGATAATAATCAATTGACGCACAGGTCCTGGGCCTGGTGAGAGCAGGAGTGTATACTGCATGGTGAGACATAGGAGGGGCCCGGACAGGAGTTTGTAGAATCGGCCTCAGGTCAGAATGGGTTAAAGTGTGTTCTTTTTACAGCACTGACCAAAGCCAAAATAGTGTTGACTATAGACTGTGTATCTCACGCACGCACGCACGCACGCACACACACACACACACACGCACACACACACACACACACACACACACACACACGCACGCACACACGCACGCATGCACGCACCGCTTTTCATTCACCTTGCTGGTGGGTAAAGTTGTGCTTGCTTCTTCCATAACTATGGGAACTGAATACACAATGACCCAGATACTCCACTTGTCCAGGCATGCATGCACGACACACACACGCACGCACGCACGCACGCACGCACACACACACACACACACACACACACACACACACACACACACACACACACACACACACACACACACACACACACACACACACACACACACACACACTTTTAAGTCAGTGCTTTGTCATTATTATTGTTACGTTTCATGTCAATGAAACACATTGAAGTGAGAAATGGAATTGCATTGAGTCAGATGGAGCGACGCCAAAGTGACTCCTTTCTTCCTTTCGTCTCCACATCTCTGCTGTCATCGGGCGCCGCGCTGAAAGAGTTCTGGGAATAGATTCACCCTGTGTTTCTGGGCTCTTGTCTGCTTAGATCAGCGTTAGAGAGGAGAGGAGAGGAGAGAGGCCATTTTATCTGCATATGTCTCCCCTCAGTCCCCTGGCACGTGTGCGCGCACACACGCACACGCACACTCGCACATGCACACACACACACACTCTCTCACTTACTTTTTGACAATTGATTTATATCCACATAAGGGAGAGCATACGAGGACACCAATATTATAGGTGCAGTTCTTTACTTTACATTCACAAAATCACGGCATTATGTTTTCATGATAAAACAAGCATGTCACACTCTATGGGGTATGAGTATAACAGCGTCTCCGCCATGGTGGTGGCTGCCAATTATATAGCAGAGACGGCACAATACTTGGCCAGCCTTTTTTTTCTTTTATTTTTTTGGCTTTCGCCGGGGAGAGAGATGGGGGGGAAGACATGCGGTAAAGGCCGTCGTCGGGATCGGGAGTCGAACCCGCGGCACACTGCCAGACTGGATTACCAGCCAAGGTGCCTGGACCGCTGAGCCATGGCCCAGGCCTTGGCCAGCCTTTTTGCCTTATTCTTTTTGGGCATGACAAGTTGTTGAAACCGTCTTAACATCCAGTCTGTGGGTATGTGATGTGTGTCCTGTGGGCTGCATCACCAGAGGAAACAAAGTTATTAGTCTTGCACTGTCGCTTAATGGGTGTTTTTTCGCTGTAGTTGTTCTCATGTGCCTGGAAGTCCACCCGTTTATATTTATTTTATTTGTTTTGATTGATTGAATAATTTATTAGACCACAATGTAAACGACACGAGGTATACAGTCAGACATTTAGGCTAAAAGGATAAAACCAAAAACTCCCAGGGACTTGTTTCCATGTCCTGTACATACGGTATGTATGCAATTCATCAACATGGCTAAAAAAATATAAATAAGTGAGCTTGTAACCGACAGACATAAAGAGTGTTCAATAGCATTGATTTTATGTAAAATTGTTAAATAATGAGTATATCTGGTTTCTGCCGGACATGCAGCGTTGATATTATAGTCTGCTTGTATGAGGTACCCAGAAGGGCTTGTGTGTGGTTACGAAACAAATTAGCACGTCAAACACGAACAAATTAAAACCTGCCTCATGCCATATCAAACAAGGTTGCCGAGGATGCTTTGGTATAGGACTTCATGGTTGAGGAGAGACACTGTCTGGAGTTTATACGGCTGCAAAGGAACCAAACAACAGTGTGTTGAAGGGCAACGGTTCATAGGCTATAATGGAACAACAAAGGTGAGTGGCGTGAGCCATGCTAGCGGCGCGCTACTCTTATCCAGCAACCTCAGGCAGGAAGCATCGACACCTGAGATGCAGTGGTGTAACTGAGTGTATTTAGTACGGTATACTTAACCTATATTTAGACCTGAGGACGATTCTACAAATTAAATGTCTTCTAAATCCTGACAGTTTTTCTTGAAAAACCTATGTCAGTGGTTGTACTTTTACTCCACTACATTTATTTGAACACTTTAGGTGCTACTTTGATTACCTGTTCAACCCTATTTACTGTACACTTCGGCCATTTGAAAATGGCCAATCCGCAAGGTCACAGTGCGTCACGATGCAGCACATTGTATAAAGATCTGCTATTTTCAATTATGTTCATACATTTGAAAACTTCAAATGTTACACTATAGTGTCTGTCTGTCTGTCTGTCTGTCTGTCTGTCTGTCCGTCTGTCTTTTACACACGCGCACGCACACGCATGCGCAAGCGCACACGCACGCACGCACACGCACGCACACGCACACGCACGCACACACACAGCTCAGCTCACCCAAGTGTATAACTATACACGCAAGAGGAAGTGTAGGTCCATTAATCATCACAGTAAACGAGGTGATGTGTGATTGGGCCCCGGATGCAGCAGCTGATCTCCAGCCCTGTTGATATAGAACTGCAGTGAACGATACTGTATGTCCATATATTTGGTCTCTGTCGGGTGGAAACCTCATTAGTCTGGTATATAGGCCCCCTTTACACTGGCAGCCAAATCTATAGCCTGGTCCTGGATCAGATCTGTGCCACATCCAGACTGGAATCATCTGATTGGTTTAAATAAGTCTAAATGCAGACAGGTCAAGGTGGTTTCAAATCTGATTTCAGGAGAGAGGAAATCTGTCACAGTCTGAATACAACAACCTGATTGTGCTCTGTATGTGACTTGTTTAGACTTATTTAAGCCATTTAGGCCTGACGTCGAAAAAAAAAGAAAATGTTCGCTCTGAAAGAATATATATTCAAAATGTTGTGCCGCATTTTTACGATAAATTTTTTTTTAGCAGACCTACAAGCTCGTAGCGCGCCACTCGGTGGCGCGCTACGAGCTTGTATATCTGCTATTTTTAAATAGCTAAAGTATAACATAATGCTTAGTTAAAACACCAAAAGGGGGTCCCGACTCCCGTCTTAACCAAATCAGATTCTGATCTGGATGTGGCAAAGATCTGATTCAGGCTAGATTTGGCTGCCAGTCTAAACACACGGATCAGAATCTCAGATCACTTGCAAACAGCAGTGTGAAAGGTCGGGCCAAAAGGGGAAAAAAACCCAGATTTGAATCAGATTTGAGTTGACTGGATGTGACTGCAGTCTAAATGAGACCTTAGTCAAGTTTTCAGGATTCAAATTCAAAAGTCGCAACAAATAGTTGTGCTACTTTTGTGTGACACTGTATGATACATATAAGGCATATAAGTACATTTACTTATACCTACTATAAGTGCTGTACTTAATTACAATTTTGAGGTATGAGTACTTCCAATTTACTTTAACTTCTACTACCACTACATCTCAGAGGCAAATATTGTACTTTCACTCCACTACATTTATTTGAAAACTTTACTTATAGTTACTTTAGTTACTTTGATTGTTATTACGAAACATACATCAAACACTTTAGCCATATTGATACATTTCGTCCCTTTGAAAATAGCCGATCTACAAGCTTGCAACGTGTCGCGATGCGACACATTGTGAGCTTGCATAGATCTGCTATTTTCAAAAGATTTTTATACATTTGAGTATTTTTATATTGCATTATTTATTGATACTTTTACTTACTTTACTTTTTCCACCACTGCGATACACACATTATGTTGGCTGCCACGCGTGATAGATAGACAGTACAGTACAGCAGATGTATCATATTTATTCATATCGCCGTACATTTAGATTGATAGAGTTGTCATATGCAGATCCATATCTATGGAGACAGCAGCTCATTGCAGTCGGGTAGAAACTTCTTATCCATATTCTAACTTTTTTGTATTATTGTTTTTTACTCAAAAAAACATTTGTCATCCTAAGCTGCAGTCCTGGGTGCTACTCTCCCTCTGCCAACCTTGGGGTGAGCTCCCAACTGAGCTCATGCTCCCTTCAATGCGATGCTTCGTATCACCTGAGAGGCAGGAGTTTCACCGGGTAGGACGTAGTGCGTGGAAGGAACACGTTGTTCCAACCAGTTCCTTTCCTCTCCATCAGGCGCCCCGGCATGGGGAGACATGGGGAGAACATGCATGCAAACTGCACACAGAAAGGCCCTTTCGCCAACTCCACCTATGCTGTTTGCGAAGGAGAGAACACGTCCCCATGCAGCGCACACAGTGTCCCCTGCGGGAATCGAACCTGGGACCTTCTAAGCTGTGAGGCGACCGTAAAATGCATAAATGATTAATGCCCCACTTGATCATACTGCAGTGCAGCGTCAAACAAATCTATCAAATAGTAGCAGATCTGGCAGAGCTCGAGGTGGCACAGTGCAGTGGCAGAGCTCGGGTGGCACAGTGCAGTGGCAGAGCTCGAGGTGGCACAGTGCAGTGGCAGAGCTCGGGTGGCACAGTGCAGTGGCAGAGCTCGGGTGGCACAGTGCAGTGGCAGAGCTCGAGCTGGCACAGTGCAGTGGCAGAGCTCGAGGTGGCACAGTGCAGTGGCAGAGCTCGGGTGGCACAGTGCAGTGGCAGAGCTCGGGTGGCACAGTGCAGTGGCAGAGCTCGAGGTGGCACAGTGCAGTGGCAGAGCTCGGGTGGCACAGTGCAGTGGCAGAGCTCGAGGTGGCACAGTGCAGTGGCAGAGCTCGGGTGGCACAGTGCAGTGGCAGAGCTCGAGGTGGCACAGTGCAGTGGCAGAGCTCGAGGTGGCACAGTGCAGTGGCAGAGCTCGAGGTGGCACAGTGCAGTGGCAGAGCTCGGGTGGCACAGTGCAGTGGCAGAGCTCGAGGTGGCACAGTGCAGTGGCAGAGCTCGGGTGGCACAGTGCAGTGGCAGAGCTCGGGTGGCACAGTGCAGTGGCAGAGCTCGAGGTGGCACAGTGCAGTGGCAGAGCTCGGGTGGCACAGTGCAGTGGCAGAGCTCGAGGTGGCACAGTGCAGTGGCAGAGCTCGGGTGGCACAGTGCAGTGGCAGAGCTCGGGTGGCACAGTGCAGTGGCAGAGCTCGGGTGGCACAGTGCAGTGTCAGAGTTCGAGGTGGCACAGTGCAGTGGCAGAGCTTGGGTGGTACAGTGCAGTGGCAGAGCTCGAGGTGGCACAGTGCAGTGGCAGAGCTTGGGTGGTACAGTGCAGTGGCAGAGCTCGAGGTGGCACAGTGCAGTGGCAGAGCTTGGGTGGTACAGTGCAGTGGCAGAGCTCGAGGTGGCACAGTGCAGTGGCAGAGCTCGGGTGGCACAGTGCAGTGGCAGAGCTCTAGGTGGCACAGTGCAGTGGCAGAGCTTGGGTGGTACAGTGCAGTGGCAGAGCTCGAGGTGGCACAGTGCAGTGGCAGAGCTCGGGTGGCACAGTGCAGTGGCAGAGCTCGGGTGGCACAGTGCAGTGGCAGAGCTCGAGGTGGCACAGTGCAGTGGCAGAGCTCTAGGTGGCACAGTGCAGTGGCAGAGCTTGAGGTGGCACAGTGCAGTGGCAGAGCTCGAGGTGGCACAGTGCAGTGGCAGAGCTCGGGTGGCACAGTGCAGTGGCAGAGCTCGATGTGGCACAGTGCAGTGGCAGAGCTCGAGGTGGCACAGTGCAGTGGCAGAGCTCGGGTGGCACAGTGCAGTGGCAGAGTTCCTGCCGACCACCACCATGGAGGTTAAATGCTAAATGGTGCATTTATATAGCGCCTTTATCCAAGGCTCTTTACATAGATTGTGCTTTCACCCATTCACACATCAATGGCGGAGGAAACAATGCAAGGCTTGCACCTGCACATCGGGAGCAATTCAGTTCATAATGAATTGCATTTTTATAGCGCTTTTTTATTTTTTATAGTGCTCAAAGCGCTTTACAATGGTTCATTCCTTCAACCGGAGGAGGGAAGGTTGATATTGGTCTGCATGGTCATTGCACAGTATCCCACGGGCTGGGGGTCGGCACCTGTCAGCGGGGAGTGTTCTGCGGGAGGAGTAGGATGAAGTCTCTACGTCCTCCCGTTGGGGGCTCCTCACTGACAGGTGAGTCAGTATATGATACGTCAGCAGTGTGACCATATACAGAAATGTGTGTGAGGAGGAATCAATTTGCCCAACAACTAAATTGGGGAGAAAATGGGCTAGAAAATAATTGGCTACTCCAAATTAAAATAAAATAAAAAGTAGCAGAACTGCAGTTAAATAAGTTTCCAAATAAACAATGACAATTTGTCATTCCAAAGGCCGGTTGGCAACCCTTAAACAGTAGTTAGTGCGAATGGAACTCTCTCACTGCTATCGCTGCTATGACACCTTGAATCTCCTTCGGGGATCAATATAGGTTTATCACACCTTATCTTATCTTATCAGGTCATTGATCACTTTGATTGATTATTTCGCTGGGAGTCGCGCAGTCGCCCCTGCGGGGACAGACTTCAGCGGTTACCATGGTGAAGCTGCAGGTTTCTCGGACCAATGATCGCAAGAATTATGGAAGCGATTGGCCGGCGGATTTTATCGATTGAAACATTGATTCATTTGTCGGAGCTGTGTGTGTGTGTGTGTGTGTGTGTGTGTGTGTGTGTGTGTGTGTGTGTGTGTGTGTGTGTGTGTGTGTGTGTGTGTGTGTGTGTGTGTGTGTGTGTCAGATATACAGTAGCCTATGTGAGAGCAGGAACTATACACTCCACTGTGCTTAACATTGGCTGAGATCTACGTCAATTAAAGCTCATTATGTAATAGAGACATTTTCATCGCAGGAAGACGCCCTGAGGGCGAGATCTCCGTGCACTCATCCGCCTGGGTGACGGCAGCCTGCCATGGGTGACGGCAGCCTGCCATGGGTGACGGCAGCCTGCCATGGGTGACGGCAGCCTGCCATGGGCGGGGGCAGTGTCTTGATTGTACAGGGTTTGATGAGGGCCTATAGGTAGGGCCAGGCCTTCATTTTCTGGCCTGTTGAGAACTCTACTTTTCGCCGGCTGCCGGGCACGGCTGCACTAATAACTTTTGGGCAGGCCCGTCTAGAGTTTGGATGGACAGGTGTCAGTCAAAAGGGAGACATCGAAGAGGAAGGACGGGTGGGGTACGGGTGATGATGTCATATGATGTCACAAGGCATGACCATGCATGGTCATGCCCATGGGGTGACAAACCAACTGACAGGAAATCAGCTGTTTTCTCGCCTACCTTTTTAGACAATCCAAATAATGAAAGGATGGTTTTCTGCCTTTTCAGGTTTACTAGATAATGTTTTCATTCATTTTCATTGGCCAACACATTTGTCATATACTGTAGCAAACCTCTCGTCTCGGGAAAAGGTCGGTGTGGATGAGATGTCACTAAATGAGAATGGGTCCAATGCTGCAATCGATGTTATTTATTTTTTACTTTATTTTCTGTTCTGAAATTGAATGAGGTTGTGAAAGCAATCACATCCATGGTCACTATTTTGGTCAGTATCATGACACTGACCATGATACTGTCATGACAGTGTCATGACACTGACCATGCATGATACCAACATACTGTTGTTCATGACACTGACATTATACTGACATGATACTGACCATAACACTGACATGTTACTGACCATGACACTGACATGATACTGACATGATACTGACATGATACTGACATGATACTGACCATGACACTGACATGATACTGACATGATGATGACACTGACCATGACACTGACCATGACACTGACAAGATACTGACATGATACTGACATGATACTGACCATGACACTGACATGATACTGACCATGACACTGACATGATACTGACATGATGATGACACTGACCATGACACTGACCATGACACTGACCATGACACTGACATGATACTGACATTATACTGACCATGACACTGACATGATACTGACATGATGATGACACTGACCATGACACTGACCATGACACTGACAAGATACTGATGATCATGTAAAGTATTGCTCTCGCAACCTTGTTTAACTTTAGAGAAGAAAATCTTCATTCTTTTTCGGTACACTTTAATAACAAATTGCCTGTTGCAGCACTGCAGGTAGCCTATACCACTACAAGAGCACGCTGACGCCCTTGCGTTGCAGCTGCTGCAGAGTTGACAACAACAAATCTATGGCACCTCAAATGGACGCCAAGGGCACAAATGTAAAATTAGCTTGGAAGGAAGGAATTGTTGCTGTGGGGGGTGGGGGGGGGGGGCCTCATATCGTTGGTGTCGGGCAGAAACCTCTTATCTCCATTCTACATAGTGTGGTGAAGCAATGGGGAGATGGCGTCCGTTTCCAGCGCTGGTTTGATCCGCCTCTTTTTTCAAGAAAAGCCTGGGTCTTGACAGTCCGTCAGTCAGTCAGTCAGTCAGTCAGTCAGTATAGTCTCTCAAGGCAGACACGTTGGATCCCACAATAATGGCTCTACAGTCGCCATGTATAGGAAATAAATTGGGCCTCTTCTTTACTTCCTTCACAGGTCTTAAAGGAGAATTCCATGCTAGAAGGCTTTCTTACCTTTCTTTGTAGTCGTTACGTCCCCCACCAAAGAGGTCCAGGTGTTTTTTTGTGCAAAAACTCCTCATTGGCTATTTCCCCTACCATAAGCCCTCAATTAATTGCATTGTATTGAATGGGAATTGAATGGGGCTATGGGGTGTTAGTAGTAAAGTGTGCCGCTTGGGATATTATTTACATTATTTACAGAATTAGCACAACACCCCATAGCCCCATTCAATTCCCATTAAATTAATTTAGGGCTTATTATGGTATAGGGGAAATAGCACAAAAGGAGATTTTGCACAAAATAACACCTGGACCTCTTTGGTGGGGACTTAACAACTACAAATAAAGGTATAAGAAAGCCTTCTAGCATGGAATTCTCGTTTAACAATGATACTAATGCCCAATTAAAGCTCCGGTCCATTCTGGTCAAACGAGTTACGGTGCTGATGTTGGCTCACTGTAAACATACACCAGTGGGTTCCAGTGTGGTCCAGGTACCATTCCTTGAGGGGGTTCCAAAACGCACCTTAATACCACAAATGGACCCATATGGGTTTTGCACACATCTTGTACACTCTAAAAGTCATGCGGGTCCTTGAAACGAATAGGTTTGAAAACCACTGAGCTGCATTGAATGAAACAAAAGCCTTCATTATTGGAAACATTGGTAACACCTGTGAAGTATATAAGGACCTCTTCCCAGTTTCTTTCCGTTGTGGCTGCTGTGTGCATTAGAGAGCCTCTGAGCCCGTTCTCGTGATCTGAAAATGAGCAGAAAATGAAGCGAACGTCGTGCCTCTGCTCTCCCCCACTTAACATCTGTGCAGTTGCATAATTAATTCCTACTGGATATCAGACCAAGCCTATAGCAGTTCTGCTTCGCAGCAATGGAACAAGAAAAAAAAACAAAAAACGAAAATACATTTAAAGCATCTTAATAGATATTTTAAAATTAATTTCTTTTGAAGTACCCAAGCGTCTGAAGAGCAGATGGCTGCTCCCCCCCCCCCCCCCCCCCCACCCCTTCTCAACTATCTACAGGGTGGAATTATAATATAGGCTATGGAATGAAGAGATAAGGCTGGCTTGAGAGAGACTTCATGGAGAGAGAGACAAAAAAAAACCTAAAACAAATGTAGTACAGTAATGCGTCTGGCACCGGTCCAACGAGAAGCATTTCTCAGTGTACTGTATATACAGTATGAAATGGTTCAATGTCGGTCTGGCGAGGAGCCAGACGTCATGGAGCCTGACGTGAACCTGGCACTGTACGTCGTATACAGTCTGTCTGCTTGGGCTAAATCGCTGTGAAGCTTTTATGAAAGAGAAAGCTATAGAATTGGACGTTACACCTCAATGCTCTCGCCTCTGTTTATACGTCATGATGCTCTGCTCATGTTGGATGGACTTGTTCAGTGATTTTAGTTTTAGTTCATATAGTCTCTTGAATGGTTTTCATTTCGTTTTTTTCGTCAACATTTCACGAACCTGGAATGTTTTAGTGTTTGTCTATAGTTTTAGTCGACTAAATATCGTAACATTTTAGTCGAGGAAATCTATACAGCTGATTTAGTCGGACAAAATGTGTTTCGTCGGGCCTTGACGCCGTCGTGATGACTGTTTTTTCACTTGCTGAACATAGCCGATCTACAAGCACACGCACCGCGTCGCAGACTCGCAGCGCGACGCGTTGTGAGCTTGTAGATCTGCTGTTTTCAGTATGCAACCAAGTGTAAAATGACTTGTATTGGATCTCTTGTCCTTCCTAACATTTCTGTCTAGTTTTTCTTTCGAAATAGTCAGTATATAAAAAAAATCTAAAATTTTTATCCCACGATTTTGTAACCCATTTTTCACCCCTGTGTCGATTATCTATTGTGATCCTGGGCTCTACACACCCTCCGCCAACCTGGGGAGAGCAACGGACTTGAACTCATGCTTCCTTCATGCCTGAGTGTCCAGGTTGCTCCTTTACACCTGACAGGGGGGAGTTTCCCTGGTTGGACGTAGCGCGTGGAAGGAACACGTTATTTCCCCTCCTTCAGGCGCCCCCGGCTGGCCAGGGGGAGGCAGTTTTTCAGTATATTTAGTCTTAGTTTTAGTCATCATATAGCTTAGTTTTCATGTAGTTTCCATTTAGTTTTCGTCAGTGGAAAAAGGTAGTCGACGAAAACAATACTCCAGTAAGACATGTATACTGTAAGTATACATGCAGTACTTGAGTACAATACTCTGTTACTTTCAACTACTGACCACATGTGGGTTTAGAATGCTTAAAATGACTCCCAACACATTTCTGACTTACTGCATTCTGGTCTAGTCTATTATTCTTATTCCATTCTTCTTTTTCCAAGTTTCATAATGTCAATTCCTTTGCGTGTGTGTTATTACGCACTGTTAACATTGACTGAACTTACCACTACCGTTTAGTTTTTTTTAAATTCTTAGGTAAGGAGCACATTGTGGGTCTTGTTGTAATATAACGGTTGTTTACTCTACGGTGTGTGTACTCAGTACTTCTGGGGGTGACATTGCACGGCTCTCGCTGACCCAGTTTGCTTTAATTCCCACGGGGACATGGCAACACTCGCCGAAAGGTCATGTACTCTACAAGGTGCTACAAGATGCTGTGTGTATACAATGGTTTATGACACGGCACTTTTGTTGATAATGTGCTACAAAGAAACAATGCACTGCCTTTATCTGGATAATTGCCCATCCAAATATTTGCTAAGGATTCCAAATGCCAAAAGGAGTAATCTGTGTGTGTGTGTGTGTGTGTGTGTGTGTGTGTGTGTGTGTGTGTGTGTGTGTGTGTGTGTGTGTGTGTGTGTGTGTGTGTGTGTGTGTGTGTGTGTGTGTGTGTGCACAAGTGCATGCATATATAATTACATGTTTTGTGCATGCGTGCACCCAGTGTGTATAGATATACAGTTCAGTCGGACAACTCAATGAATTTGAATACATAATTATTGAGCATATAGATATATGAAGCATAGTTTGACGTCAGGGATATTCATTCCCCATAGTAGGGACATTTTAGTTAAGTTATAAGCCAAATACACTAGAAAAGTGTGGTTGCCGCAGTCGGGTCCGTTGTTTTGTGCCTGTCGATGTTTTCCCTTTTTTAGCCCTGTCTTGGTCGATGTGTCCTTCAGATCTTTAAAGGTTTTATGACATTCATTTTCATTTATTTTTATTTTTTATTTTAGGTTTTATGACCTCAATTACACCCAAAAAACCTGAACTTTGAACATTCAGTGGATTTTCTGTGATCTGAAGTTTTCTTTGGGGTTTGGAAGCCTTTTGAGCTACAATGAAAACAGGCAAAACAGTGAAAACAGTGACATCTTCTGGCAAATCCCATTGACATATATGGGATTTGCAGGATCTTACATCACAAACAGCAGGAATATCAGAGCACCTGTTTGAGCCAGAAAACCCCAGATCACAGAAAATCTACTGAATGTTAAAAGTTCATGTTTTTTGGGTGCAATTGAGATTAGAAAACCTTAAAAAAAATAAAAAACCTTTTTTTTAATGTCACAATCCCTTTAAGTGATTTGGAAATTCTGTAACACTTGAATAATTGGTCTTTTGACCCTTTGCTACAAGTTAAGCTCTGTCCAATTTCCCTTGACTCTCTTGAAAAGTAATTTGAATTTATTTTTAATGCTTGAATAGTTTGGTCTTCTGCCCCTGCAAGGGAATGTATGTCTTTATATTATAAACGATTGTAAAACATAGATTGCTTATAAGTAACCAACAACAGCCAATTAGCTACTACAAACGTTATGCAAAGCTCGGCAAATCACAGCAGAAGTTAGGTAGGTTTCTCCAGAAGAATAATAAATGTGCAGATCATCTAAGAGATCTGTGCTCCCCAGACACACACACACACACACAAACACACACACACACACACACACACACACACACACACACACACACACACACACACACACACACACACACTCCCCAGACACACACACACACACACACACACACACACACACACACCCTCACACACACACACACACACACACACACACACACACACACACACACACTCCCCAGACACACACACACACACACACACACACACACACACACACACACACACACACACACACACACACACACACACACACACACACACACACACACACACACACACACACTCCCCAGACACACACACACACACACACACACACACACACACACACACTCCCCAGACACACACACACACACACACACACACACACACACACACTCCCCAGACACACACACACACACTCCCCAGACACACACACACACACACTCCCCAGACACACACACACACACACACACACACACACACACACTCCCCAGACACACACACACACACACACACACACACACACACTCCCCAGACACACACACACACACACACACACACACACACACACACACACACACACACACACACACACACACTCCCCAGACACACACACACACACACACACACACACTCCCCAGACACACACACACACACACTCCCCAGACACACACACTCCCCAGACACACACACACACACACACACACACACACTCCCCAGACACACACACACACACACACACACACACACACACACACACACACACACACACACACACACACACACACACACACACACACACACACACACACACACACTCCCCAGACACACACACACACACACTCCCCAGACACACACACACGCACTCCCCAGACACACACACACACACACACACACACACACACACACACACACTCCCCCCCCCACACACACACACACACACACACACACACACACACACACACACACACACACACACACACACACACACACACACACACACACACACACACACACACACACTCCCCCGGCTGGCTGCCCACACTAATGGTCTAATACACTAATAGCAGATATACAAGCTCGCATCGTGTCACTTTGTGCTGTGTTGAAAGTTTGTACTATTTTTCATGAAAAATAACTACTGAAGGTGACCACCGAAAACTACAACATGACATCACGCCGTGGTGATTTAAGCGACTCACCATTCATCCTCTGAACACATCCCTCTGTTAACCCATTGTCACCTGCAGATCAGATTCTAAAAATGTCTTCTACATCCTGACAGTTTTCTGAAAAAGCTATGTTTCTATGTCAGTCGTTCTTAGATTTTTCAAAAATAGCAGACCTATACAAGCTCGTAGCGCGCCACTCGGTGGCGCGGTATGAGCTTGTAGATCTGCTATTTTTCAATAGCTAAAGCACAACATAACACCAAAAGGGGTTCCCGCCCCAAAATGGGTCAAAGCACCTAAAAATTTAGTATGAATGCCTTTAACAGGGCATAATTCTTATCAGGTGTGCATGGTGGGATTCTGTGTCAATTAGTAATTCATTGTTGAAGAGCTCGTGGGAGAATTAGTGTAGCATTTAACGTTCTGTGAGGGCAGGTTCCCAGGGGGAAACAAAGGGAGCCTTAGTTACACCCACACAGATAAGCCGGGAATGAAGTTGTTTGTGTCACGAGACCCAAGCTATACCTAAACCAATGGGTTCACAAACGGTTATCATGGGTCGCAAGTAAGAATATGCCGTTATACTTGCAGAAGATTACAAAAATAAATACAGTAAGCACACCCACATACAGTATGTATACAGGATATCTGCACATTTCCAAAGTTGCAATGTAATGAAATTTTATGACCTTTTTAATTGGCCAAATTGTCAAATATTACATAAGAAAGAGGCATACAGTGAAACTAGCCGATCTACAAGCGGTGCGAGGTGCTGTGAGCTTGTTTGGCTGTTTTCACTATTGTAATCTTGCTGTACTGTACTGTACTGTACTGTACTGTACTGTACTGTACTGTACTGTACTGTACTGTACTGTACTGTACTGTACTGTACTGTACTGTACTGTACTGTACTGTACTGTACTGTACCCCTGCTGTACTGAACTGTGTATTTTACTGTACTGTACAGTAGAAGCAGAAGGTGGAATGAGTGAGAGGAGTGGCAGCATCATCTTTCACATCGTGTGCGTGTGCGTGTGTGTGTGTGTGTGTGTGTCTCAATGTCAGAGCAGTGGTCAGGGTGAACATCAGAGGGTGTGTGTGTGTATCAGTGGGTGTGTGTGTGTGTGTGTGTGTGTGGGTGTGGGTGTGGGTGTGTGTGTGTGTGTGTGTCAGTGGGTGTGTGTGTGTGTATCAGTGGGTGTGTGTGTGTGTGTGTGTGTGTGTGTGTGTGTGTGTGTGTATCAGTGGGTGTGCTCACAGCAGATCATTAAGCACCAGGGTGGGCTCCGTGCCATCACTGCATTAACTCCTCTTCAATCTTAGCTCCGGTCACACGGCATAAGGTCAGAGGTCGTCCCCCTGTCATCCCTCAAACGCGTGAATGATGATTCATTCACCCCCCCCCCCCCCCCCCCCCCCCCGACAGAGAGGAGATTAGAGTGCCTGCGGGAAGAGTTGTGACTTTGTAAGGAAAAATGTAAGATTTTTCCGCCCCATGTGTTACCTGGCCTGTTCATCCCGGTGTTTCATCAGCTTGTTTTGGGGCAGGTTGCTGGTTCAATCCCCGTCCAGACTATAGGACTTTTCATTGATTGATTGAAATATTTATTAACAGTTTGTAGAATTTACAGTACATTTTAAGCACAAACTCAATACAAAGACTGTCAACTGTGAGTGGACGACCCAATTAAGCATTACACTTGTTTACAACAGGGTCCACATTGTTCAATTCATCAAAACATTTAAAGACATACAAACATTTAGAGACATACAAATAGACATTTCTATGTAGCTAAAGTACAGAACAGGAATTCATCATATGGGAAGCAAAAAAGGGAAAAGATACAATATACAGTGAGGGGGGGGGGGGGGGGGGGATTCAGATTTTACAGAGGCCAGTTTCGAATTGCAGCCATCCGTAGGTGCCCTTTGAGAGCGGTTTTGAAGGAGTCAAGGGATTCACATGTCTTAATGACTGTTGGTAGGGCGTTCCACATTTTGGTGGCATAGGAGCGAAAAGAATTTAGTCCCTTGTTTGTGCCGAATCTGGGTTGTACATGGTTTGTTGCACTCCCTCTGGTGTTGTGGGTGTGGACTTCGTTTACATTAAGGAAGTATTTAGACAGGTACATGGGTATCTTGGTGGTGTATCGAATCTTGTGGACCAGACCCATTGCAAGATGCTGTACTCTGTCGTCGACCCTAAGCCATCCCAGCCTGTCAAAGTGGGCAGGGGTGAGGTGGGTTCGGGGGGTGAGGCCAAGTAGGAGCCTGACCAGTTTGTTTTGGTCTGGAGCCTTGTTTTACAGCAAGGGCAGAATCCATTTTCTTGCGACCGACGGCCGTCGCGACGGACCTGTCCGTCGGGGGTCCGCCGGTCCGTCGGGGGGTCCGCCGGTCCGTCGGGGGGTCCGTCGGTCCGTCGGGGGGTCCGTCGGTCCGTCGGGGGGTCCGTCGGTCCGTCGGGGGGTCCGTTGGTCCGTCGGGGGGTCCGTCGGTCGGTCGGTCCGTTTTTGCGTCGCGACGGACCGTCGGTCGCAGGGTTAGGGTGGATGGATTCTGCCCTTGCTGCCCAAATGGTAACTCTGTCATTTCTCTACCGTTTTGGACGGGGGTGGTCTCTTTGGAATCGTGTGGCCCCCCTGGAGGTTTATATGGGGGTCTCGAGGTTCGGGGACCCCTGGGGACCCCCACGGACCCCCAAATGGTAACTCTGTCATTTCTCTACCGTTTTGGAGGGGGTGGGCTCATTTGAATCGTGTCGCCCCCCTGGAGGTTTCTATGGGGGTCTCGAGGTTCGGGGACCCCTGGGGACCCCCAGGGACCCCCAAATGGTAATGTCACCTGTGGACACTAACTGTAATTGTCTCGCTGTCTCGCTGCTGCGCTGCGCCGCACAGACAGCAGCTTGTGTCAGTTGTGTGTAACATGTGCGTTCGTGCCGTGTTGCTGGTATATTATTATTATTATATTTTTTGCGCCGCCGCGTTGTCTCGCTGCTGCGCTGCACAGACAGCAGCTTGTGTGTAACATGTGCGTTCGTGTTGCTGGTATAGATATTATTATTATTATTATATATCATATCCTCCTTCCCAGCCTCCCCGTCCTGGACGGCGCAGAACAGCGTTGGATCGCCGGCCGCCTATCGTTGATCGCCCGCCGTCTCCTCGAGGACCGCCGACGCAGATGGTTTACTGCTATATGCCATAGTGTTTATTATAGCTACTATTATTATTGGGCATTTGCTAACTTAACGGTGTGGCACGTATTATTGTAGTGTACAGTACATTGGGTACAGCGGTCATTCAGGCTTCAGAGGGCTGCTTACAGGGGTGGAATATTCTCAGGGTTGGCTTCACCTGTCTCTTAGCGCCCCTATATTGGTGAACACGCATGTTTGTATTTTACTGCTGTGATTTTCGATAGAAGTGTTATCCTATTTTGATATAGGCTTATTGCAGTGATCGTTGGTGTGCACTTGATTTGCCGTGGCATCTTTTGTGGTCGTGTGTACTAATGTGTATACGATAATCGATAATATATGTGCACTAATCAATCTTTGGGCTGCTTAGGAGATTGGGTGGGAACAAACACTGTGCTATTATCCAGATTCCTGAGGTGGACATTTCAAGAGGAGCTTGTGATTATTGCTTGCCTAGGAATAGGATACAGTGTGTTAAGTTATGAGAAGTTCTGCAGCTTACACGTTGCATTCGGAGAAAAGATTAGATCCATTTAGCCAAGCATGGCATATTTATTATTATATTAAGGGCTCCCTGTCACGCATCATTCTCACGGTGACAGACCCAATACAATACAATCACTGAATGAAAAAACACCGGTCCGCTCCACACACAGGCAGTGGTCATGTGACCCGAGTTACCTGATCACGCCATAGGAGACAAACATGCATCCCATACCTTGCGCCTTGGCGCCTCACAGTGGCACAAGCACAACACTGCATATCACACAGAACAGCAGTACAGAATTACACACAATACACAAGTGAGGACATACATCCCGTCAAATCTCAACACAGTGCCTATTTATATTGCTATTTGCTACGTTTTAATAATTGCCAGTCATACAGTATAAATTGCCACATTGTTATACCTATACATTTACGTATTTTACTTGTATAGTGTTATATTTGATATCCTGCTACATGATTTTATACTTACCTGTTTTATCTCCGAGCTTATAATAAACTTTGTTACTTTTCTATACGACCTGCCTGCTGCTGAATATATTCAGAGTATACTCTTCATTAGCAAACTGTAAATAAAGTACTAAACGAAGGAAAAACCCCCGCGGGGATAACTGACGTTATAAGAAGATAACGCCCCTGCATGACACCTCCCTGGCCACCGTATAGCGCATTGACAGGTCTGTCTGTCTGTCTGTCTGTCGTAGCATGCAGATAGACAGATAGGGGGGGGGGGGGGGCAGTTTGACAACAGCGGCTGACACATGTTCATTGATGATGATTAATAGGCCTACTGTATATGCTACTGTGCTGCTGGATCGTCGATAAATGGACTATAGGCCTACTGGACTTTGATGTTATACTGCACGGATATAAGCGAACCAGTTTATCAATGTTGGATAGTTGGATACCTGCATGCGCTCTTTGCATGTGCACGGCAGATGGAGAGAGAGAGAGAGAGAAAGAGAGAGAGAGAGAGAGAGAGAGAGAGAGAGAAATGAGCTCCGTTCATTGGCTTTATAGGCAAGTGCAGAAGGTTTATAACGACAGGTGCCCACCTTAGAGTAGCCTATATATATTAACTTATTATTATTTTGCCAGCGGGTGCTTTGGCTCTTGCGCGGAGTTGACGCCGTTGTCTATAGGCCTACGTGCCAGGATGATTTTAAATAAATATGTCTCTGTCTCTGCGTCTCTAGAGCTATAACATATATAGCACACATCATGTGTGACACATGTGTGCACATACACACACACACACACACACACACACACACACACACACACACACACACACACACACACACACACACACACACACACACACACACACACACACACACACACGCACGCGCGCACGCGCGCGCGCGCCGCGCGCGCACACACACACACACACACACACACACACGAGATTCTGACAGAATGCAGCGGCGCATTCTTAAAATAAACAGATATACAAGCTTATAGTGTACCATAGCGTACATACCAGCATACTTACCGTTCAATAATAATTAGCATGTATTATTATTAACGAAAAACAAACAGTTTTTTCAAACAGTTGTTTGAAACAACTTCTGATTAGTTACTAACTTTACTAGACCAATTTAAAATAGTATTAGATGTTTTTCGTTAATAATAACTTATGCTAATTATTACTGAACCATTTTAGATGTTTATATTTCACCAACAGGCATGATATGAATTTATAGGAATAATAGGCCATCAGTGGCCACCGGTCGACTCCATTTTGCGCATTACGGCGCCTAGATTGAAATGACCACATTAATCAACAATAGACCATACTGTTCATTGAAAATAGCTGCAAAATCACTATAGTTGTGATGGGATAAAGTAGACCTTTTAAGTATAGTTACCAAGTAGGCCTACCATTAACCCCGCGATGCTGAGCGTGTGTTCCAGCTAAAACTAAGGGTAGGTCTATAGATTTTTAGGGTTAATTATTAGGACCCGATTTTTAATTTCATTCAGAGGGAGAGTCAAGGTATATATTTTATATATAGTGAAACATACATTTCATCGATATCCTTCATCGTCTTCATTTCTTTCATAGTTAAAGCAATTGCTAAGTGGTCTATTGTCTAAAAAAAACACACACAAGCATGAACAGTAGACATCTATTCATCATTATTTATTTCAAATCAAAATACAAACCACTGTCACCAACTCGTCTCGAAGTTCGCGCACACACACACACACACACACACACACACACACACACACACACACACACACACACACACACACACTCACAACGAACGGTGTGGTCACGGTACCGCTGGCTGGCCTCTGTTTTAACGTTAACGTCAAAGTCCAGTAGGCCTATAGTCCATTTATCGACGATCCAGCAGCACAGTAGCTGTATACAGTAGGCCTATTAATCATAATCAATGAACATGTGTCAGCCGCTGTTGTCAAACTGCCCCCCCCCCCCCTATCTGTCTATCTGCATGCTACGACAGACAGACAGACAGACCTTTCAATGCGCTATACGGTGGCCAGGGAGGTGTCATGCAGGGGCGTTATCTTCTTATAACGTCAGTTATCCCCGCGGGGGTTTTTCCTTCGTTTGGTACAGTTTGCTAATGAAGAGTATACTCTGAATATATTCTTTCAAATGAGGTTTGGCCTTATATCAAACATACATGCTCAGTATTTTTATTAATACATTTGCAACTATTTGAATAAAGGTTGTATATCAGTGAAGCCACCACAGCTCATGAAACATAATAGGCTGCATGGCTAACAGGGCTTAGTGCTTCCCTATACCATATCTCTCCTTTCTCTGGCTCTATGACTTATACGCCCATGAAAAATGGAAAATATAAATTAAATTGAGTGTATACCATTTGGAATTATACCAATCGGTTGAGATTTGGCAGATTATAGCCAATGTTAAATATCAACTTTTTGCGCACGGGCCATTGGGACTGTGGCGGCGGTGTTTTACCTATAGGACCTCTGCTTGGATTCATGGTGAGTGCGCACCGAAAAGTAATTGGAATATATTTTTCTTGCCACATTATAAACAAGTTTACTTTACCTCCTCACTGTCCTCAGTGTTTGGGACGGGATGTAGGCCTGTATCATGTGCTGTCTGCGTGCATATAGCACTGCGCTCCAGTGAAATTGTCATTGCTTGAGAAAAACGGATAAGGGCAGCAGGCAGGTCGTATATAGAAAAGTAACAAAGTTTATTATAAGCTCGGAGATAAAACAGGTAAGTATAAAATCATGTAGCAGGATATCAAATACAACACTATACAAGTAAAATACGTAAATGTATAGGTATAACAATGTGGCAATTTATACTGTATGACTGGCAATTATTAAAACGTAGCAAATAGCAATATAAATAGGCACTGTATCTATAGGCAAGCAATAATCACAAGCTCCTCTTGAAATGTCCACCTCAGGAATCTGGATAATAGCACAGTGTGTAATAATAGTAGCTATAATAAACACTATGGCATATAGCAGTAAACCATCTGCGTCGGCGGTCCTCGAGGAGACGGCGGGCGATCAACGATAGGCGGCCGGCGATCCAACGCTGTTCTGCGCCGTCCAGGACGGGGAGGCTGGGAAGGACAAGCTGCTGTCTGTGCAGCGCAGCAGCGAGACAACGCGGCGGCGCAAAAAATATAATAATAATAATATACCAGCAACACGGCACGAACGCACATGTTACACTGTAAAACTTGATAAGTTAATAGTACCCAAAAAATTTGGTGAAACTTATTACATCGAAATTTTTAAGTTAAATAAACTTTTCTATTTCTTTTTTACAGTACTATTAAAAATCTAGTATTGATAACTCTAAAATGTTTGTTATATGTACTATTATTTTTAAGTTATATAAACTTAATATTTCTCTTTAAAAGTACTAATACAAATCTAGTATTGATAACTCTAAAATGTTTGTTACATGTACTATTATTTTTAAGTTATATAAACTTGATATTTCTCTTTAAAAGTACTAATACAAATCTAGTATTTATAACTCTAAAATGTTTGTTAGATGTACTACTATTTTTAAGTTATATAAACTTGACATTTCTCTTTTACAGTACCAATAAAAACTAGTATTGATAACTCAAAAAATGTTTGTTACATGTACTCATTTGCTTAGGTTAAACAAACTCAATATTTATATTTTTACAGTACTAATAGAATAAATCTAAAATAGGTTACCTTTAGGAAAGTTTCTAAAGCATTAAAAATGAACTGAAGCAGCTTTTACTCTAAAACACAAACACATTTAAGTCAATTAAAAACAGGTTAACACAGAATATTTAGATTTAAACACAAGTTACTTTTATTAAGTAAAAATATTACACAAGTTACTTGTATCAAGTAATCAACATTTTGTCAAAACAGCCCTTATAAAATGGCTGTACGATGAACAGAGCAATGCATTTATCAGTGCAAAATATTAACAATCTGAACAATTATGTGCACATCCTAATATAGGACTCGAGACCAAAATGTCCACCATAACCCATCCCACTGTAAAGAAATACAGGTAGTATTTGGGAATATGGTTTATAGGAAGCAATACTTCCTAAGAGCTTAGTTCCCTTGCACTATTCTTTTGTAATCATCATATGTTTTTGTAATTTAGTAGTCAATTTTACCACAATTTAGTCATTTTGCCAATTAATTTCTCACCACACATTGGAGTTTCTTCCAGCAACAGTGGTGTACCTACTAGCTCATCTACCAGCAGGACATAGCCTGTATAGGTGCATGTACAGTGACAAACATCACCCTTCCATTATTGCAATGGAATTATCTGATTGTGACTACCACAGTATGATTCACCCATATTCACTTTCATACAGTGTAAACTTACACTCTGAACATTGTTTCTAGAATAGTGCAAGGGGCCAAGGGCCTAATGAAATGTCCAATAAAACACAATAAACCATGATTACATTTTGATAAATCAATTAAACTATTTATGGGTCCAATCAGATAAGCAGTGTTTGGCTAATTCACCAATTTGAAAAAGCATCGAATCAGATAAGCAATATACGTTTGGCTGATTCAGCAATTTGTTCAGCAATGAGTATCTTACAAAGTCATGGTACTTGGTACCCATTTAATCTTCTAAAATAACAAAAATCCAATATTGCCATAGACAGTTCAGTTAATTGATTTACCAAATTCCTCATGGTGACGTAATACAGTAACATCACAGAAATAACTAACAGTACAAACAGTATGGCAAATATGCCATACTGTTTACACATCCACATAGTACTTGGTGAAGCGTATATCTATTCTACATCCGAGCATAGACATGGTAACAGACTGATTGGCCTACCGACCCTACAGACACTGCCCTTCTAGCCTGTCTAGCCCCCATGGTCTCACCAGACTGTCCTCCGATACGCGAGGTTACTCCGTGGTGGGACATAATACAAGTACAAGAGAATGGCAGCATTATTGGCACGAGCGACTATAACTTTAATTTTTGTAGAAGAGGCAAACTAATAAATAAACTAAACTTGTGCCGTTTGCTTTGATTGAATGTATTATGGTTAGATTTGTTCTAAATACAGTAAAGTGTTGGTGTTAAACTAAATACTATTATACTAAAAAGATAAAGATCAGGGGAAAGATAACTTTTTACAGTACAATAATGTTTCAAGTTTATGTATACAAATAAACAGGCCAACGGCATAAACAATATTACAGTTTGCCTGTCTTCTACAAAAATAAAAGTTACTGTCGTGCATGCCAAGCTGTCATTCTCTTGTATTATATCGTACTTGTAATTTGTATTTCCCACCACGGAGTAACCTTGTGCAGCAGACTATCCAGCATGTATCCTCAACCTCGGAGGAAACATGTCATATAGAGGCAGGCGGGGCCTGAATGGACAAACCACCGTCTCATGGCGTCTTAAATGTGTCCTTAAATGACCAAAGAGAGTTGTGTCATTAAAAGGTTGTCTGAATTTACACACTGGACAGACAAATGACTCATTGTAACTTTGAACAGCATTCTGGGTATGTTGCCTGGATAAGTGAATTTTCAAAGCATTTATTGACGGAAATGTGCACACACAGTCATTGTAGAGACAGGGCAACTGACTGACTGAGGAGACATTGCTATGATGCAAGCGGTAGTGTTCTAGCAGCTGAGCTCTTTTCTCAAAATTGGCAGTACAAAGTTTGCACTGCCAAGCCATTGTCTGACTAGATGTCAATAGTACATACCACACTGACTTTCTCAGCTCGTTACCATGTCTATGCTCGGATGTAGAATAGATATATGCCTTGTAAAAGCATCTCAGGCATTTACTTTTTCAAAAAACATTACTAAGATGTTTTCCAAAAAATATAAAATGGAATATCAAAGAGTAGTCCAAAAGAATAACTGTAGTGCAATTAAAGCATATCAATTAAAGGTGCATCCTCTACAATTTGTAAAAGTAACACATCTAATGTTGTAAAAACAAGGTGCAACCTCTCTAGGATTTCAAAAAGGAAAAACACTGTTCAAACAAAAATGTATTGGCCAACTCTTTGGGTAACTTAAAGCATGACAAACTCTTCAGTGCTTGTGGGGAAATCAATGTTAACCTCAAGTACGACCGCAATATTCTCTAGGCATAAGCACGTGGCATTTATCAAGAAGAGCCCATACCCACATTGTATGTCATTAATGTTTGGTTCATGGCAAATATGCCATACTGTTTACACATCCACCTAGTGGTACTTGTTTTAAACATTTAAACAGTAACACTCAAATGCAATAAGAACACTTTCTTATTGCAGGATAAGAAAGGATGTTTTCCAAAAATAGAAAAATAAAAACGCCTATAACTTTTCAGTGCAAGAAAACTATTTTAGTGCAAGTGAAGGATCTCAATGAAGGTGCAACCTCTCTACGATCAAATACAATAAAACGCCTTTCACTGTGTGCAAAAAACGAATAAAACAAAAAGAGAAACACCCATTACTCTACTGCCAAAAGGTCATTCTTAAGGCTCAACACCCTGGGCTTCAGCTTCCCATCATCCAGGCCCATCAACACTTTCTGGGTAAAATCAAATGTATTGGCCAATGCTTTAGGGTAACTTAGATGCAGTGCATAGATCAGTGCAAAAAGCATAGCAAACGCTTCAGCATATGTGGGGAAATCAATGATTATGTTACCCTCAAGCACAACAGCAATCTTCCCTGGGCAGAAGAACGTGGCATCGGTTGGATTGGCATCGATCAAGAGGAGCCCAAGTGTTACGTCAGCAATGTCTGGATCAGCAGACTCCTAACGAACAGGAGAAAATAGAAATTAAAACCCCTTATGTATCATACACAGGAAGAAAAAGAAAAGCACTTCATGTTCTATGACAGGCATGCATCCATGACTGGACAGCATATTCAACACACCCTTGATTTTAGCAGTCTATCCTCTGATGACTAAAATCTAATTTAGTCGTATTAGATAATGTGACTTACATCCCACTTCTTCAGAAAGCTGGAGTCATCTTCCTGGAGGTATGCCGTGAGTGCACGGAGGACTGCAGCACGCCTGGTCTCGACATCAACTTGTTCCTTTAGTTAGAGAACATATTGTCAGTCAGGCAGAAACCATGTCCATAGTAGCCCATTTAGACCTGATGGCGCATCCGTGTCACTTTTAACGACTTTAACCATTATATTAAACTCCAGCTGTTGGGAAATAGCAGATCTACAAGCTCATAGCACAGCACCAAGTGCCACACTATGAGCTTGTAGACCTGCCATTTCTTAAATTATGAAAATGTGGCATAAACCTTTGCTGTGAAAGAATATATTCAAACATTTTTTAACTCAAATATTTGCTTCTGGGGGAGAAGGGTCCTCTGGTCTCTTCCTCTTGACAATACAACACAGATTATGAGCTTCAGGTCAGGCCAGTTGGCTGGCCAGTCAAGCACAGTAATATCATGGTCAGTACACCAGTTGCTAGAAATTTGGGTTCTCATCTTCCTCTAAACAATACAACACAGACGATCTGTACTATGGAATAGATAATCTGTGTTGTATTGTTAAGAGGAAGGAGAGACTCTAGAGCCAACCACACATGACCTGATCAACTTCATGTCACGCCCCACTGAATTAAATTAATCAAAAGTATCCGACCAAGTATTGAGCACATAAAATAACATGAGTGGTCGACATTTCTGTATTATAAATCATTGTTTACAGTGGCACGCACATGGTGAAAATACCTGGCATGCCAGGCTAGTACTAAAAACAGAACTATCCGTTTAAACAACTTACCTGGAGGTCATAAGTCGTGAAGAGCTGAGTGAGGACTTCAGCAACTTTCCCTGTCCGTCCAGCTTTCTTCCTGAACAGGCTCTGAAGACGAGGGGCATGACGGTCCAACTCTGCATAAAAGCGGTTCCTCAGGTTGACGTTTGAGATTCTGTGGAACTCTGCACAGATCTGAAAAACAATACAATCACTTTAAGTCACAGTATACTGTATAGACATAGTTTGTGTACAATGTGTCCTTTCTGAAAGGGAAAAATCTCAAAAGAAAAAGTCTTGCTCCTTCTTGCCAGGAAGAACTGGGGATCAAACCATAAATCTTAGGAGGCGGTAGTATCTGTCTTGAAATCCAAAGCCACTGCTGCTGTAAGAGAAAGTTCAATAAATAGGTGTAATGTAGAAACAAATGTATTACCTGTGACTGCAGTTTGAGGGCAGGCCAGCGTTCCAGGATCTCAGTCACAGCTGGGCCATCATTGATGATTTCTTTGCGCCGCAACGCCAAGGTGGTCTGCATTAACTTTCCAATCAGGGGAAGGTTCTTTTCGGTCTTCTTAACTTCTTCTACAATCTGCAGTCTCTGTCGCTCAAGGCTTGCAGCATCTTCACCCCTTGGGAAGTTAGGGAGGAAATTCACCTCTTCCCTATGTGGCCTTTTAATGTTAGTGTGGGGAGATTCTCTGTCTGGATTGTTTCTGCTTCTCTTCCCTGAATTGACAGCTACCTCTTGGCATCCTGCCTGACTCAACTTAGCGCGGTAGTTCCCCATCTTCCACTTCAGACTATTTTTCCAACCAGAGAATCCAGTCCCAGATCCTGGTTCTTTCAGACAGGGATGCTTGGTGACAAGTGCTTCTGCTATCACTGACACTTCCTTCTCACTGGGGTATGCTTTGTTGAAGCTATACATAAGAGAAGCAAGGGTCTCTAGAATGTCATGTTTCTGTCCCCTAGATAACTTCTTATTCTTCCCCTCTCTCTCATAAGCTACATTTCCTTCACCAAGTATGATTTCTACCGCATATGAGAAGGTGGGCACAGAAGGCGGCCATCTGGGCCTGCCTACATCAGTGGCATGGAGGTCACATATTGTACCATCTGATGAATCTGCGCTGGCTGCACTCTCAGATCTAATCACTTTCAGCACAGCTTTCTGTGGAAGTTCCTCAATGTCTAAAAGGGAAGCTAACTGCCCATTGAAATCTGGATCTTCGTAAGATAGGCTAAAGTCAAAGTCTAGCTTAAATTTTTCTTTCATCGTAGTTTTTAGCTCATCCACAGATTCTGGGCGTGAACTTAATGTCATCTTCCTGACGATGTCTTTGGAAGTATGGACATGAAGTAGGAATTTTTGAGCTTCCATTTCCTAGTATAAAGAATAAAGAAAAGAAAGAAATTTATTAATGATTGCCATTCACTTGCCATTCACTTGGATAACACTTAATCCTGATATTGCTCTAAAGAACTGCCAGCAGTTAACAATTTTTACTGCCGTTTGCAATAAACAAAATCTCTACAGGGCTGTTGTGATGGGCAGTTTGATGGGCAGTTTAACTGATTGCACTCATTTATCAATGGCCTGATTATTTTCTCCACCGTTTCAAGGGACTGTATTGGCCCTCAAAACATTTTAACCAGTTAAACTATATATACTCGTTTTGTATTCCCCCAGGGTCTGTACTTCCCTGTACACCAAAACTGTCGGAAATAGCCAATCTACAAGTTCACAACATGTTGCAATGTGATGTGAGCTTGTAGATTGGCTATTTCCACTGAATGTTCACCCCAGAATATGGACATCACGGTTCGAGTGGTTAGTCCTGCATGTCTCTGATCAAAATGAATCTTCTCTGCGTTAACATTAAATGTCCATCAGTACTGTACGGGTACGCTGTGAGAGGTAATGTGTCATTTAAATCTGACAAAAGATGCACAGACATGTGGCCTGTGGAGGTCAGCTCAAATGATCTCAAATGCTCCCTGTACCAGCACTCGTAGTTACTGCAAAGAAAGGACACAGAGTTGTTCACAAGCAGAACCTGATCAATTCTGCTGAAGTTTGGAAGTCCTCCACTGTGGCCTACAGAAACAAACATGCCATTTGCAAACTCTGTGCCCTTTATGGAGATCTTTGATGCGCTGTATATGATTTGGCTGTTTGTCTTTGTCTCAATGAAGTCTTTGGCCACTTGCGGGAGTGTGGTGACTTGGACAGAGCTGAGACTTGAGGCTTGTGTGTGGGGTTTGAAAAATGATGGTGCACTGAGGTGATACGCCATCATATATTGATGCCTGGTTGCAAGAGTTTTCAAGATATTCTTGAAATTCTGTGCGTCATGTACAACCCTTTTGAAAAATCTGTGCTTTCCCTCAAACCTCATGGTCCATAGATGAACAAGAGGCCCAAATCGCTTTGTCATTTCTGGGTAGTGCTCAATGTAATGATGTTTGGGTCTGAGCTTAAAGTCAGGAAACATAGCTTTAAGACCCTGTCTGTGATCACTTATTTTAGTCTGCATGTACTGTATGGACTCCTCTGTGAAAGATGGGGACAACGCCATCTGCACAATTTCTTTCAGGTCCATCAGTATGGCCCATGTGTCGTCACCTTCAGGAATTTTACTCCCTACCAGAAGAGGCAATAACCTGATTAGAGTAGAATTTTCATGCCCATTTCCACCTATGCTTTTCTTTTTCGCAAAAAGCTTTGAGATTGGTTTAGGTTTATCAACCTTATCAGAGTGCTGATATGGAAATGTTTTAATCCTTGCGTTTAGATAATCCAGTGTGAAATACTTCTGACGAATCATCACGCCGATGCACAGGGCCAACTCAACTGGCACAATACCCTCAAAAAGGTCATGAAGTACATCAGGCGGGAAACCATCAACAGGATGAAAATGCTGCAATGTCGTAGTGAGAGCACACCCAGCTGTGACACCCAAATACGCCTTTTCTCCTTCCACAGCATTCTGCACATGAACATCATGGCAGGCCCTCGTTCTCATGCTAAACTCTCCTTCAGAAACTTCTGTGGACTGCATCTCATCAAAAGTACAGCAACAAAATCTGCAGATATAGTTTTTGTTGAAACACCGTGCAAAACCTGCAAGACCATGGGCACCCAAATTATCGGCTGCAACACACATGACGGTGCCTTTTACACATTGCCCAAGAGACTCAATAAAAACACCATCCTGCTCAAGTGTTTGCAAATCCTTCAACAAAGGTGAAAGAAGGCTTTCATAAGTACAACTCTCCAGATCAGTTACTTTGAACAGCATTCCTAGCTGTATGACATTAAGGCTGGACCGATACTCACTGGGTATATTAGCTAACAACCAGTATACTGCACAAAGCTTGTGGATCTTTCTAGATGTGCCTAAAGGATTTGCTAGTTCCAGGTCGTCCATGTACAAGATTAGTGATAACTTCAGCTCTCCTGTTTCTGACAACAACGGATTGTCTTTGAAATATGTGCCATCTTCATGAGACATGTACATGCCAGGTGGCGATGGTTTAGCTTCTTGAATCTTGTCAAGTAGATCTGTATTCTTAAACATTGTTTGGAGCATCTCTAATACTGGAACATAAACTGCTGTGTGTTTAATGGAATCCACAGCTGGCACATCATATTCTACAGGCATTACCAGAGGGTAGTTATTCTTTACAAATGTTTTCCTTCGCTTAGTAGTGGACAGCTCTGCACGTTCAGCAGTAGCGCTGACAAACACATTACTTTTCATGACAGCTTCCACAACTTCATTAAGAAGTGCATCGTTCATAGACTGGCCATGCTCTCCTAAAACCTTAATGACAGAGTCTTTCACAAGGGGTTTGGACAAAATGAATATTTGTGACAAATTTTCAACTATGTCTTGTATTGCCATCTCTGATACATGCAGAACACTCTGCATTTTCAAGAACAGAGAAGCCAAGTTGTTTCTCAGTTGAGATTGCAATTCACCAGGGTCATTAAACTCAGTAGGATTATCTGGAGCATCCAGTTTAACATTCTGACTCTGAGAGGGCCCAGCCTCATCAGTTTGAACTTCACTTTGACTAAGTTGGCAGTCTGTTTCCATCAAGACAATGTCAGTCTTAAAATCAGAGACTTCACAATTTGCATGATCCCTACTTTTGTGGGCATTGAAGGAGGAATAAGCATTTGTGCTGTAGTTACAATTTTTGAATGGACAAACCACCGTCTCATGGCGTCTTAAATGTGTCCTTAAATGACCAAAGAGAGTTGTGTCATTAAAAGGTTGTCTGAATTTACACACTGGACAGACAAATGACTCATTGTAACTTTGAACAGCATTCTGGGTATGTTGCCTGGATAAGTGAATTTTCAAAGCATTTATTGACGGAAATGTGCACACACAGTCATTGTAGAGACAGGGCAACTGACTGACTGAGGAGACATTGCTATGATGCAAGCGGTAGTGTTCTAGCAGCTGAGCTCTTTTCTCAAAATTGGCAGTACTACAAAGTTTGCACCGCCAAGCCATTGTCTGACCATGTCAATAGTACATACCACACTGACTTCTTTTTCAGCTCTTCTTGTTTGTTTCCAAGCTGAAAAGAGATGATTAAAAATTAAGACAGGCTGCAATCCTTTTTTCAAAAACCGTATCAGAACAGGGCTCTAAACAAGACACTATAAACATTAATAAATAAATAGAAGCCTGGTAGCACAACATTAAATTATATCACCTTTACTGAAACATATGGTGACATCAAAGGAAATATTCCCACCGAGAAAATTAAATTAGAGATGACAAGATTAGTGGGCATGTCGGCAACCACAAAAGTGCTTTCCACAGTAGCCTGGTGGCGTGACTTTAAATAATATTACTAATACATTTACTGAAACAGGACGACGACCATGGACATAATTCCATCGACATGTAAAGTCGGCATAATCGTCATTAACGTTCGTGATGTTTAATACAGCCTGCAGACTGTTAATACAAAAACAAAATCGCTAGCATGCCAAGCTAACGGGAGGAGGAGGAGGCTGTTGTTCAGGCGGGACTCGGGAGCCTTTACTTTAATGTACACATACATACACAACAACTGAAACTATTTAATGAGTAAGGTCTATATATCGGCATAATCGTCATTAACGTTCGTGATGTTTAATACAGCCTGCAGACTGTTGCTATAAAAACAAAATCGCTAGCATGCCAAGCTAACGGGAGGAGGAGGAGGCTGTTGTTCAGGCGGGACTCGGGAGCCTTTACTTTAATGTACACATACATACACAACAACTGAAACTATTTAATGAGTAAGGTCTGAAACAATTTAATGAGTAAGGTCTATAATTATATATGGTTCTAAAACAATTAAAAAACGTACCCGTATCGGTGTTCCGTTGCAGGCTGCAGCAGGCTTGGCATGACAGGTTGTTGTCTTGGTTGAGCGGGGTTTTTAGCGCACAAAGAAAATGGCCGCTCTCCAGTTTTGAGAAGGGAACCTGACGTTCGTGACGTCGTGACGTCACTCGGAGCCCCAGCTAAGCTTTGAGCACCGAGTACTAGTATACATTGAAATGTATTAAATAATATATGGATTGTTCACTTAAAGTTTGAAATGTGCTCTGATAACTCATACCGTTTAAGGTGATATGATGATTATTGCATCTTTTAGGTCAAACAACTCATATTATTTATGAGGCTTGCACTGTTTGGATTTACAGTGTACACACAACTGACACAAGCTGCTGTCTGTGCGGCGCAGCGCAGCAGCGAGACAGCGAGACAATTACAGTTAGTGTCCACAGGTGACATTACCATTTGGGGGTCCCTGGGGGTCCCCAGGGGTCCCCGAACCTCGAGACCCCCATAGAAACCTCCAGGGGGGCGACACGATTCAAATGAGCCCACCCCCTCCAAAACGGTAGAGAAATGACAGAGTTACCATTTGGGGGTCCGTGGGGGTCCCCAGGGGTCCCCGAACCTCGAGACCCCCATATAAACCTCCAGGGGGGCCACACGATTCCAAAGAGACCACCCCCGTCCAAAACGGTAGAGAAATGACAGAGTTACCATTTGGGCAGCAAGGGCAGAATCCATCCACCCTAACCCTGCGACCGACGGTCCGTCGCGACGCAAAAACGGACCGACCGACCGACGGACCCCCCGACGGACCAACGGACCCCCCGACGGACCGACGGACCCCCCGACGGACCGACGGACCCCCCGACGGACCGACGGACCCCCCGACGGACCGGCGGACCCCCCGACGGACCGGCGGACCCCCGACGGACAGGTCCGTCGCGACGGCCGTCGGTCGCAAGAAATGGATTCTGCCCTCCCTCTTGTTTTAAGGGCCTTTGAGGTGCTGTGGTACCAAAAGGTGGATGCATAGTAGTCCGGGAGCTAGACCCAGCCCTCATAGCAATTTTTGCTACCTTTTTTTCACTATTATTTCCTGTTAGCATATACCATGGGCCATCTCAAAATGAAGGGACCACTCCCAACTCGGGGCCGTTTGGTTTCAGGGGTCCAAAAACCCCTTTTTTGGTATATGTCTCTGGCGAAATTGTGTAAAGGCAAATAAAAAATCACTAAAATTACATAAATACACATGGAAGTGTGAAATTTGGCATGGAGTATCCTGACACATAGGGGTAAGTATCAGAATAGGATTTTGGGGCTATCTACCATTGTATTCTTAAATATGACCTACATCATCCTCAGAAACACAAAAATATACACTGTCCGCTTAACAAATAACAACAAAGATGGTTATTTTCCAGCACATTAGGGTGAATATAACTGCCTCACTTGTATATAGAAAACTTCCCATATCCTTAAGCTTCAATTTAAGCCCAAGATGACCTCTCTATCTTGAAGATTACTCTTTCTGTGGCCAAAATGCTGCACTATACCTCAAATCGGAGACATTTTCATTATCAGTCACTATAGCCTTCCAGAGTCCTAGAATGTAACAATAGGTTCACATGTTCTGCAACTACTGCTGTCTGAAGTTAGAAACATGAATACTACAGCAGGAACACAAATGCCTTTTATTATATTTATATTTATTTATTATATTATATGCACATAGCTTGTTTCAGTACATAGCCTATCAATAGTCACCCAAATCAATGTGCACCCAAATGTAACAGTGACCGAGTTAAAGACAAAGGGAGACACAACATAAAAATACTGTATGACAAGGGGGCATCAGATTCCTTGTTTTTCTTTTTCTTTCTTTTTTTCATAATTTATCAAAGAAATCAAAGAAAACAACAAAAACAACCACAACAAAATAATTGTTATACCACTGCATATTTTAAACCTTAAATTCACAACCCTTCCATATTGACAACTACTTTAGGTTTATTCATCATCAGATTCATCTTCCTCCTCCTCTTCATCATCAGAATCATTCATATGTGTATGAATTTCTTCTAGGTCATCCTCGTCTGTCCCCTCTTCAGACAACACATCAATGAGGGCTTTGGGGATGACGTCACCTTCAAACCATAGAGGCTCTAGTTTGCCATTTTCTGAGTTCAGATGAAACCCATGGTCAAGAGGTGATGGAATTTCTGGGTTATTCTCATGAGCCCTCTTCCAGATGCATACCTGCATTTGACATGCTGCAAGAGGACCCTCTTGCATGGTGGAAAAGTTGAAAGGTCAAGGGAGAGACCTGGTCGAAGCTCGAGGCTTGAGCCACACATTTTCTTCACCTTGATCTCTCTTGCCTCATCCACACGCTTCACTCGAGGACCAAAGCTATAGAGGCGACAGGTGAACTTTTCAACACCAGTTAGCACAAGCCCATCAAGTTCCCAAGAGTTCCCCACTGCGGCAAAGATCTGAATGAACTTAGAATGCTGATTCAGAAGCTTGATGGGTCACACCTTTCCTTTGCCTTTGAATGCAGAGGTGCAGTCAGCACCAGTGAAGGCATGCAAGGCCAGCAAAGCTGAAATATGTTCTTGTGAATAATCTTCAGCCAGCTGGTTGATGTTAATCAGCTTATCTCCCATGTCAAATATGACATCAACTGTGAAGGATTTGGCATAATAGAGGAGAATGAAGAAAATGTCAGAGTCTCTGGCTCTGACTCGGACAGTTTTGATGTGAGGCATTGTGCTTTGGATGTGATTGATGTAGATGATCACCCTCACATCAGTTTCTTCATGTGTTGAATTCAGTTCAGGTAGAAGTGCTTTGGAAATCACTCCAGCTTGAGCTTCTATCCTGAAAGCTTGACCAGCCTCAATGAAGATGATGGGCCTTCGGAGTATCTCTTCCATCATATCTGGAGAGCTCCAGTGCTCGAGAATTAGAAGTATGAGTGACTTCTTGTTGTCATCATTTGTGAGGAAACCTTTCCAATCTGCAGGTCGGCGAACATTCAGACCATTAACTATGTACCGCTCACCACAACCTCTGCGATCCCTCTCAGCTGATTTTGGTGAATGAAGTCGGTCAACATAAGTGTCAGACTCAGTACTGAATACTGTTTCTGCAGCAGTAGGTTGACTTTTGAAGATGCTCTCTGATATAGTCTTCATTGTCTGGGGCACATTGCTCATATAGAATGTGGCATTACCATCTACAATGAGACCACATTGACCAGGAGAAGGGAGCTCCACTTTCTCAAAATCAGCTGAGAGGGATCGCAGAGGTTGTGGTGAGCGGTACATAGTTAATGGTCTGAATGTTCGCCGACCTGCAGATTGGAAAGGTTTCCTCACAAATGATGACAACAAGAAGTCACTCATACATCTAATTCTCGAGCACTGGAGCTCTCCAGATATGATGGAAGAGATACTCCGAAGGCCCATCATCTTCATTGAGGCTGGTCAAGCTTTCAGGATAGAAGCTCAAGCTGGAGTGATTTCCAAAGCACTTCTACCTGATCTGAATTCAACACATGAAGAAACTGATGTGAGGGTGATCATCTACATCAATCACATCCAAAGCACAATGCCTCACATCAAAACTGTCCGAGTCAGAGCCAGAGACTCTAACATTTTCTTCATTCTCCTCTATTATGCCAAATCCTTCACAGTTGATGTCATATTTGACATGGGAGATAAGCTGATTAACATCAACCAGCTGGCTGAAGATTATTCACAAGAGCATATTTCAGCTTTGCTGGCCTTGCATGCCTTCACTGGTGCTGACTGCACCTCTGCATTCAAAGGCAAAGGAAAGGTGCGACCCATCAAGCTTCTGAATCAGCATTCTAAGTTCATTCAGATCTTTGCCGCAGTGGGGAACTCTTGGGAACTTGATGGGCTTGTGCTAACTGGTGTTGAAAAGTTCACCTGTCGCCTCTATAGCTTTGGTCCTCGAGTGAAGCGTGTGGATGAGGCAAGAGAGATCAAGGTGAAGAAAATGTGTGGCTCAAGCCTCGAGCTTCGACCAGGTCTCTCCCTTGACCTTTCAACTTTTCCACCATGCAAGAGGGTCCTCTTGCAGCATGTCAAATGCAGGTATGCATCTGGAAGAGGGCTCATGAGAATAACCCAGAAATTCCATCACCTCTTGACCATGGGTTTCATCTGAACTCAGAAAATGGCAAACTAGAGCCTCTATGGTTTGAAGGTGACGTCATCCCCAAAGCCCTCATTGATGTGTTGTCTGAAGAGGGGACAGACGAGGATGACCTAGAAGAAATTCATACACATATGAATGATTCTGATGATGAAGAGGAGGAGGAAGATGAATCTGATGATGAATAAACCTAAAGTAGTTGTCAATATGGAAGGGTTGTGAATTTAAGGTTTAAAATATGCAGTGGTATAACAATTATTTTGTTGTGGTTGTTTTTGTTGTTTTCTTTGATTTCTTTGATAAATTATGAAAAAAAGAAAGAAAAAGAAAAACAAGGAATCTGATGCCCCCTTGTCATACAGTATTTTTATGTTGTGTCTCCCTTTGTCTTTAACTCGGTCACTGTTACATTTGGGTGCACATTGATTTGGGTGACTATTGATAGGCTATGTACTGAAACAAGCTATGTGCATATAATATAATAAATAAATATAAATATAATAAAAGGCATTTGTGTTCCTGCTGTAGTATTCATGTTTCTAACTTCAGACAGCAGTAGTTGCAGAACATGTGAACCTATTGTTACATTCTAGGACTCTGGAAGGCTATAGTGACTGATAATGAAAATGTCTCCGATTTGAGGTATAGTGCAGCATTTTGGCCACAGAAAGAGTAATCTTCAAGATAGAGAGGTCATCTTGGGCTTAAATTGAAGCTTAAGGATATGGGAAGTTTTCTATATACAAGTGAGGCAGTTATATTCACCCTAATGTGCTGGAAAATAACCATCTTTGTTGTCATTTGTTAAGCGGACAGTGTATATTTTTGTGTTTCTGAGGATGATGTAGGTCATATTTAAGAATACAATGGTAGATAGCCCCAAAATCCTATTCTGATACTTACCCCTATGTGTCAGGATACTCCATGCCAAATTTCACACTTCCATGTGTATTTATGTAATTTTAGTGATTTTGTATTTGCCTTTACACAATTTCGCCAGAGACATATACCAAAAAAGGGGTTTTTGGGCCCCTGAAACCAAACGGCCCCGAGTTGGGAGTGGTCCCTTCATTTTGAGATGGCCCATGGTATATGCTAACAGGAAATAATAGTGAAAAAAAGGTAGCAAAAATTGCTATGAGGGCTGGGTCTAGCTCCCGGACTATAGTCAAAGAAACCTTGTACGAGGGCTCCTGTTAAGGTCTTCAAGGTGTTTTTGCTGACCAGTGAGGAGATCCTGTAAAGGAATCTTGTTCTTTGATTTACTTTTTTGATTACGTTGGTGGCCATTTTATCACCGGAAAGATTGGCCTCCAGGATGGAACCTAGGTAGGTAATTTGATCTTTTCGTGTGATAATATTGTCACCCACTCTAACCAAGAAGCCATCTGCCTTGCTGAGTTTACTATTTGATCCGAAGAGGATGGATTAAGTTTTTCCCAGGTGTAAGGATAGTTTGTTATCAGCGAGCCAGGTGCAGATTCTACCGAGTTCAGAGCTGAGGGTCTTTTCAACCTGCAGTTTGTTCCTGTCCGAGACCAGACTATAGCATGGGGCAGGTTGCTGGTTCAACCCCCTCCAGACTATAGCATGGGGCATGAGCATGCATACACGAGCAAGCATACAGGACAGGTCTTCGCCAGGCAGTGAGTGAGCAGCACTCAACCCTCTCACACTGCGCAAAAAGCAATGGAATACGGTTGTGTATATTACAGGAAAGTCCAGATAAACTTACCGTAATGTACCATCACCCCTGTATATTACTGTATATGCCCGCTAAACTTGAGGTTTACGGGCACATCTAGTGCCCATAATTGCCTGTTAACCCCTCTTTTCACGCAGTGTCACTGGAATTAAGTAACTAAGTACTGAAGCTCCCGTGGTGTGTGAATCTGTCTCACTGTATGAAGCAGAGTGGCACTGGAAACAAGAGCATCAGTGCCTTGGGCCAAACCTTTGCATATAAATTGAGGTAATAATGTCCAAACTCAGTTCATCAGGAGAACAATGAATAGCATACGTTACGACTCACGGCCGCCGCTCCACAGTTCATCACCGGTAGATAAAGTGAGTCCATTCTCCGATGGTATCTTTCCATCTCTTCTTTAGTGTGCCTCGTGTCTCCGTACAAGACGAGGGAGACAAAAGAACAGACGGGAAGAGATATACCTCGGTGGTGGGAAATGTACTCAAATGTTTTACTGAAGTAAAAGTGTAAATACTTGCAATGTAGATGTACTCCGTTGCAAGTATAAGTCCCGTATTCAAAATGTATACTCAAGTAAAAGTACAAAAGTAGCGGCATTAAAATGTACTTAAAGTACTAAAAGTAAAAGTACACAAAAATGTGCACAAAATTCACAATGCGTTTCATTGCGATTAGCTATTTTCAAATGGCCGAAATGTATAAAGGGCTGAAGTGGTCAATGTATGTTTTCTAATAAAAAATTAAAAACTCCAAAGTAACTAGTAAAGTTTTCAATAGAAATGTAGTGGCGTAAAAGTAAAAAAAATTGCCTCTGAGATAGAGTAGAAGTAAAAGTAATACTCAGGTATAGTACAGATACCTGATTAGATGTACTTAGTTACTTTCCACCACTGATCGGTAGAATGGGAGAATGGCCTCACTCACACCTTTACAACAGACTGATGTATGCTTGTTGTATACAAAGGGTGTGATACATCTTACCCCAATGCATTTCCAATGGGAGTCACATGGTTTGACACAACATTTGTGTTGTATGAGGGGGAGGGGGGACAGTCGAAACACAGCCGAAAGCCGTACAACAGCTTGTAGTCCAAAATGTTGTATCAAACCACGTGACTTCCATTGGAAATGCATTGGGGCGGCCATGACACTTACATCTAGCATGCATCAATGTTGTATGCTAGATCGAAAGGTGTGAGTGAGGCCAATGGTGTCACTTGAAACGCAGCGAGGCAATGAGAGCTGCCGAGGACAGAGAGGGATGGAGAGCAGTGTTGATTACGTCGACTAAAACTAAGACGAAAAATGTTCGTCGACTACCTTTTTCCACTGAAGAAAACTATTGGAAAATGAAAACTAAGCTATGATGACTAAAACTAAGACTACGGTAAATATACTGACAATTTCGTCGACAAATAAACACTAGACTAAAATGTTATAGGAAGGGACTAGTGGACAAGAGATCCAGTATAAGTTATTTTACACTTTGTTGCATGCTGAAAATAGCCGAACTATAGATCGTAGATCGGCTATTTTCAGCCAGTGTAAAAATAGTCATTACGAGGGGAATCAAGGCCTGCCAAAATACATTTTAGTCGACTAAATCACCTGTAGATTTAGTCGACTAAAATCTCATGACATTTAGTCGAATAAACTAGACTAACACTAAAACATTCCAGGTGACTAAAATGTGACTAAATCTATGTGAAAACTATTCAAGAGACTAAATGACTAAAACTACTGCCAAAAACAACACTGATGGAGAGAAATGCACAACAGATCGTCTGTGGTGCCCAAACCCAACCCTCCTTGGTTGTAGGAGCTACAGGTACATGCAGGTACAGATATTGAAACATGTCATTTCATTTTGCATTCCTTCTGCCGTTTAGCAGTGCTTTTCACTGATGAAAACAAAATCAAAACTATAAAGACAATAATTGTGTCAACAAATAAAGACTAAAATGTTAGGGGGTGACGAGTGGAGAAGAGATCCATGTAGAACTCATTTTATATTTGGTTGCGCTCGGGTATTTGCAGATCTACAAGATCACAATGTTCTGAACTTGTACATCTGGTATTTTCAGCGTGCAACCGGATGCTAAATCAGTCGATCATTACGACGCCATCAAGGCCCGCCAAAATACATTTTAGTCTACTAAATCAACTGCAGATTTCGTCGACCTTATGGTATTTAGTAGATGAATAAAATATGACTGAAACTAAATTGAGTTTTATTCAAAAGCCTATATGACCAAAACTAAAAATGTGATTTTACAATTGGTTGCATGCTGAAAATATTTTCAGCAAGTGTAAAATCAGTCATCAAGGCCTGCCAAAACACATTTTAGTCGACTAAATCAACTGTAGATTTAGTGGACTAAAATCATATGATATTTAGTCGACTAAAACTAGACTAACACTAAAACATTCCAGGTGACTAAAATGTGACTAAAACAAAATAAACTATTCAAGAGACTATGACTAAAACCAAAATCAAGATTTGCTGCCAAAAACAATATTAGTTTGGTGTCCGCAGTACGTATACCGTATGCACACGGCATTACATAACAGTCTTGTACAGTGGGGGCATATATGGCGCGTCACGTATACACACTGGCAGGGAAATGACTCAGTCGTCTGGTTCAGCGGGAGGGAAGCTAATGAGAGAAGAGGACACTTTCTCTTAGGTGTAATCGGGCAGGAGTTCAAACACCCATTGGCTGCTCTTTGTGCAGCGCGTGCCTGCCAGGCCGTGAGTGGGCATTAGCCCCGAGTGCAGGTGTGAGGGCAGCGGCCGCCACTGGGTGATAATCTGTTCATCACACAGAGACACTGTGCCGTGTTTATTACCCGGCCATATGGGTGGGAAAACAGCAACTGGTCAGTGCTCAGTCCAAGGACCACTTCAGCCATTTTCAACCCATCTTAATATTATTGGTCCTCATTACAAGATGGCACAGTTTCCTTCCATTTTTGGTCTGTGTCTCAGAAGAGGGCTGTGGACAGTTCAGAGACCTGCCTACCATAGTGACATCGTCGGTAGGCAGGTTCGATTAGTGTTGTTGTTTTTAAGAGCATAGAAACAGAAGACATTGCTCTTGCATAAATACATAAAGATTATAAGATGGGTTGAAACTGGTGAAATACCTGGTCCTTTAAGTAAATCAACATTATTTATAGTGTAAGCATGCATTTCCTATAGTGCATAATGAACAGTGTAACAATTACCTGTAGTTTGTCGTCATCATCATTTGTTTAGAACCTGTAGTTTGTCATCATCATCATTAACCTGCAGTTTGTCATCCTCATCAATAGAACCTGTAGTTTGTCATCCTCATCAGCAGAACCTGTAGTTTGTCATCCTCATCATTAACCTGTAGTTTGTCATCCTCATCAATAGAACCTGTAGTTTAGTTTGTCATCCTCATCAACAGAACATCAAGGCAATCTCATGTGGGCCCACACCATCTATTGGCACAATGGACAGTCTTAACATCACGTCCCGTGTTTTATGATTCTGTCATCCTCATCAACAGAACCTGTAGTTTGTCATCCTCATCATTAACCTGCAGTTTGTCATCCTCATCAACAGAACCTGTAGTTTGTCATCCTCATCAACAGAACCTGTAGTTTGTCATCCTCATCAATAGAACCTGTAGTTTATCATCCTCATCATTAACCTGCAGTTTGTCATCCTCATCAACAGAACCTGTAGTTTGTCATCCTCATCATTAACCTGTAGTTTGTCATCCTCATCAACAGAACCTGTAGTTTGTCAGTTCTCATGTACTTCAGTGGTTTCTCCTGGCTGGAGTTGGACCCTGCAGGTTCACCCAATTTGGGGGAATGTTCTGTCAAAACTCTGCTGTGTTGTTGTTGTTGTTGTAACTGTTGGCTCAGCCAGTTAGTGCATGGACCATATCGTTGATGTTGAAAACTTTTTAAGTTTTTATATTTTGTTTTGTAAGTAAACGAATGCCCTACTCCGTCATACACTGTCTCACAAAAGTACTGTAGGAAAAATAGCCGATCTATAAGCTCAATAAACACATTTTGCCTCTTATTTTGCAATGTTTTACAACTATTAAAACAAGAGCTTGTGACTTAACGATAACTATACATTGGAAGGCAGATTCAGTTTTAAGGGCAGCACCCTAAACCTAACCCCACGCTGAAGCCACGTATAGTCGGAATGGCGGTGCGTGGGAATGCCACTCTTTTCCCAAACTGCCCCGGTAAACCGAAACGAGCGAATATGATTGAACTGTGATCAAAAACTGAAGGTGTTTTAGGGACAGTCCCTTTGAGCGATTTGAACAGTTTCAGTCAAAGTGAAAACTTTAAAACTTTCTGCTCCCTCTGGATAAGAGCGTGAGCTAAAGGCCTAGAAAATTATGATGAGAAATGATGTTACAAATAATAGTTTTAGCATGGCTGGAACCTCTACTCTCCACCCTCTCTTTTCCAGCCTGCACGGAACACTCAATTGTGTACTTTAGTTACGTACGTAGCCTACATTTGCTTATCAATTCCTTTACACTATTCATTTGGATAATATTATTTAATCATACTTTCAGATATGGGCAACATCACCGTCATTTCAATACCTGCAGGTTTTTGTTCTCAGCCGCCCAGTGCCTGCTTTCCATCGTCTCATCCCCAGCCCTCTGCTCGCTTCCCTCTCCTCTCCTCTCCTGTCCTCTCACTCCCCCTTCTGTTGTCTCCTTTCATCTTCTCCCTCCTCCTCTCCTCTCCGCCATCACGCCACACAGGAGAGGGAGAAGACCCTCTGGACTTCTCTGATCTCTCTTTTAGTCTGATCATCAGAAACCTGAAGTATTTAGGTCAGCCTTTAGCCTGGCCAACACACAGAGGGAGCGGGGGGAGAGAGAGAGAGAGAGAGAATTTTGTCGACTAAAATTGACTACCTTTTTTTCATAGAAGAAAAACTAAGCTATGATGACTAATACCAATTGTCGTGGCTCTTTTGTTGGTTACAAACATTTCCACAAAGCCAACAAACCCACTGATGCACCCAGAGATTATGGATGTACGCAATAAACAAAATGAATCAATGTCCTCAGTTTGAATGTCGTTTTGGTTTGTGTTTACTTCCATTAAAGTGCAGTGACATTACATTACAAACAGCTCCTTCTGGCATTGTCTCTGTTCTGTGTCGTCAGAAAAATGTCCACCAGGTGCATGCCACTCCCCAATCACCCAGGCCTAATTATGCTCTCCATAAAGAAATTAGGCCTGGGGAGATGTGCCCGTTGTCCAAACAATAATTACATTTAATTATAACCCATCAAACCAATACACAATAATGCCAATAATAACTACAACAATTGTGTTAATAATACTAATATTTATACAAACTAAACGGTGAGGATAGCTTCTACACTCCCCCTAATTGTGCACAGTATGGACAATTACAAAATACATTTCAAGAAGCCATACATAAAACACAAAAAACATTACTCAATGTGGTATGTGGTATGTGTGTTGTATTTATGCTCGACTAAATCTTCTTTTTGTTGAAACTGGAAAAATAAAAATAAATGAAAAAAAGGAAAGATGGAGAAAAGAAAAGTCAAAGCTCTCAATGATCTGGAGAAGTCTTGATGTAGCCCTCAGGCCACCACACCACCATCTTCCTTTCTTCTTCAAAGGCGGCTCTTTCTTGTCACCTTGTTGGTCATGGTTAGATGTAGTTTTCTTTACGGTGCCATTTTCCCTTTCCCTTTTCCACCACTGGTTTTCTGTGATGGGGAAGGATGCCTTTCTCCACTGAGTGGCTCTTATATATCACCACTCTGTTCAGCCTCTTTGTGTCAGCCGATTCAACCAAGCTGGCGCTGCTAAGACTACTAAGACGAATAATATTCGTCGACTATAAGCTATGATGACTAAAACCAAGACTAATTTAAATTAAATAAAAACTAGACAAAAATGTTAGGAAGGAACTAGTGGACAAGAGATTCAGTATAACTCATTTTACACTTGGTTGCATGCTGAAAATAGCTGATCTACAAGCTCACGTTGTGAGCTTGTAGATTGTAGATTACGACGGCATCAAGGCCCGCCAAAATACATTTTAGTCGACTAAATCAACCATAGATTTAGTCGACTAAAATCGCATGATATTTAGTCGACTAAAACTAGACTAACACTAAAACATTCTGGGTGACAAAAATGGGACTAAAACTAAATGAAAACTATTCAAGAGACTAACGACTAAAATTAAAATCAAAATTTGCTGCCCAAAAACAACACTGCAGCTGCTGCTGACCATGGCCTCCTGTGTTCTTCTCCCTCAGACATCTGTCCATAGTCGTCTAACTCCAGCTTCAGATGTGACGGCGAGAGCCGAGGAGCCGCCCGTCTCCACAACAGCCATCTCACCCTCCTCTCCGTCCTCTTCTGCAGGGTCGTTCAGCTGTTCCTGTTGCGTTGGAAATCTTTCAGTTGCAGACTGTTCTCCTCCAGAGCCTGCGGGATATTCGGCTCGGAGACACTTGGTGGTCACCTCCTCTCCTTCCTGCCATGGTCTCTCTGCCATCCTCTCCTTAGGGGTGTCTCTTCTTCCCACTACGACATATGTGGCCAAACTGCTTCCTCTACGCGCTCCCTCAGATTCTCCATCTCTCGTGCCATCCACTTTCTTTTGCACGATATTCTGGTCTTCCCACCAGTCTTATATACGGGTTGAGTCTGACATTGCAATTCCCTGTTTGAATGTCGTTTTGGTTTGCGTTTTCTTCCATTACAGTGCAGTGACATTACATTACAAACGGCTCCTTCTGGCATTGTCACCCAGGCCTACTTATGCTCTCCATCAAACAATTAGGCCTGGGGAGGCGTGCCCCTGTTGTCCAAACAATAATTCAATGTAATTAAAACCCATCAAACCAATACCCAATAATGCCAATAATAACTACAACAATTGTGATAATAATACAAATAATTATACAAACTAAACCGTGAGGATGGCTTCTACAACAATGATTAAATATATTGACAATTACAAACTAGACTAATAGGGAAGAGAGTGGAGAAGTCATTTTATATTTTGTTGCGCTCGGATGCTCGGGCTGCTGAAAATACCAGATCTACAAGCTCACAAACGCGTCGCACTGCAACGCTTGTTGAGCTTGTAGATCTAATCGGCTATTTTCAGCATACACAACCAAGTGCAAAATCTGCCGTTATACGACGGCATCGAGGCACCACCAAAATGCATTTTTTGTCGATTTGTTGTCGTTTATTCAAAAGACCATGTCTAAAATAAACCACATCAAAATGTGCCGTCGACATCAACACCGCGAGCGAGATCAGGGACAACATGCGGCGGGGGGACACGGTGGGCGACAGGACATTTCCATTTGACACCTCTCCCTCCGTCGCTATCTTGTGTTCGCCGAGCGTGCCAGAGGAGAACAGCCTGTGCCATCATGTGCGCCGGGGCCTATTAGCATTCAGCGCCGATCGGGTCGTCTGCATGCCTGGCATCTGCTGCGTGCGTGCGTGATGATGGGCTTTGCACACACAGGACAGAAACATTTCCATCGCTACGCAGATGATTCTCAATTATATTTCTCAACGAGCTCGACAACGCGGCGCTTCGTCAGGTCGCTCTGTGGCGTCGCCGGGGTTGTTGTGTACTGACAACAGTTCGGGTTTCGGTTCCCAGCATGATTGGCTGGGGTTATTATTGTGTGGGTGAGAAGGCTCCCTCTCTCTCCCTCTCTCCCTCTCTCTCTCTCTCCCTCTCTCTCTCTCTCTCCCTCTCTCTCTCTCTCAAGTCATATCGTACAGCTCGGATGTATTTTACACATTGGTAAAACATGAATTCATAAAAACATAAATTCTGTGCAACGGTTTCGCATAATCTATATCAAAGCCCCCATGCGTGTTCAAAACAACGTGGGGTCTACAGTATCTTTACATGAAAAGTGGCTAAAGGCATATAAACCATAAACACACCACTATCATAACATACAGTGAACCCGGTGAACTAGCACCAGTTGGTATATATGCTCCTATGACAAACTCTGCAGCCTAATTAGGCTACAGCTGCAAAACAATCCCATGGGCTAATTGGGGTAAAACATCTTTCCAGAGTTTCAGGAATGTGCAGAGCCTGCCATCGATCGGATTATACCGGAGCACTTTGGGAAAGAGACCAAGACAGAAAAGGACAGGCTGTGCCCACCATTCACCTGTACTCGCTCTCAGAGATGCGATGCCAGTGTTGACTGGCACTGCCATCCTGTGGGTACACAGGTTTCAAGACCTGGAACTGGGTCATAATATGTACCCCGACTGGGCACAACTAACGTCACTGACATGTGTCACGTTGCGACCATTAACCCATTTAGAACCTGAGACTGATTAATGTCACACACAACAGTTTCCTGGAAAACGTATGTTTCTATAGCAGTGGTGCTCAAACTTTGTCATGTCAAGGACGATGCACCACATTTACAATTATGTTTATGTTTATATTTATATTTGTCAGCCGACGCCCCATCTTAAAATATCTCGTTCCATGGGGACACCCAGAAGCTTTGAGTTCAACATGTTTAAAAAAGTATTTATAAATATAATTTTCATGATTTTAGTAGTAGCAGATCTACAAGCTTGCAGCCAATATAAAATAATGTGGGTTTATTTTTATGTTTAGCTCAAATGACACTGATGCCTTTCCGGTTTCAAGGAGTTAAATGAAGCATTCGGCCGGTAAATTTGAATCTTTATCGGCCACGCGTGGTTAGCTGCAGGGGGATAAAAAACAAAAGAACAAAAGGCTATAGCAGAAACACAAGCAGATCAACATAAGGCATGCCAACAGCAGAACAAGCTGCTGAGGAGGACTCTGTACAGGATTTACTGTACAGTCTTGGAGGTGCATTAGGAGGATAGCTGGACGCTATCCTTTAGAACGCCTCCCATCCCCTTTATGACGAGCTTGCAAAGACGATGAATGAGCTCAGATTCATCCCTCCTCAACACACACAAACACGCACACATGCACGCGCACATGCACACACCACAAATCCACTTGGCCAGTCCTTTGTGTCTGCAGCCGATCAGGCTCCACAACCAGGCCTGATGGTCTGTTACTGACACTGAATTTGTGACTACTGACTCTCTCTCTACTTTCTCTACTTTTATCTAAAATATGCTCTGTGTGTACTTTTATGTACAAGGCACTCTGTGTATTTTTATCTAAAAGACACTGCTGTGTACTTTTATCTTTAAAAGAAAAAAAGACACTCTAGGTGTGCTTTTATCTAAAAGACACATTCGGGGCAGCCTACTCTAAAGGTCAAACCCTGTCTTCTAGATTATATAAGGTTGCAGTTTAGCTCAGATGTCTGTTTGATTTATTTAGGTCTCTTAGTTTTATAGACTATATTGGTTTATAGTTAGTTTCTTATGTATCGATGTCTGTTCTTTGTGGGGTAGCAGTATAACATTGTTTAATGTTGTTTTAATACAATCGGATGTTTGGATCGTTGGGCTGTCAAGGCCAGAAAGTAGTTTTTTGCCACTAGGCATTCTGGAATGGCTTGGCCATTAGGAGACACAAGCCATTCTCTGGATCATTCTGGAATGGCTTGGCCATTAGGAGACACAAGCCATTCTCTGGATCATTCTGGAATGGCTTGGCCATTAGGAGACACAAGCCATTCTCTTGGCCGAGAATGGCTTGTGTCTCTATAATCTAGGGAACTCTCCGTGGTTTTGACCAGATGGGCAATATTCCGTCTTCATTTCTGACTTCAGCATGCCTCTCGTTTGTAATATTAACGCTTCTAGAGAGACTTCAGCGTGACCACCGTGAGGTAAACATGGAACGTTACGCCTCCCGGTTTTAGTTGGGGAACGGAAGGGCTTTTCAGGGTAAAATCTCCCATATCTGCTGGCACTCGTTTAGTGTGAAAGACGCTGGCAGCAACCGATGTGTTAAGATGTAAACTTGGTGTTAATCTGCTTGTAGGCCCGTATCAGTCTGCTGCATGCTGTGACATTGATTAGACCTGCCTCTTAATTGATACCAACACAGGACCACCCGTTAGGGGGGATTTGGGTGATTGTGCACGAGGAGATGTGAATTCCCCACAGCACCAGATGAAACGGAGCGCTCACTATTATCCGTATCGAATCCCGATGATGGTTGTCAAGCTGTGTCCCTTTGGGAGACGCAAACGCGCGCACGCATGCACGCGCGCACGCATGCACGCGCGCACGCATGCACGCATGCACGCACGCACGCACGCACACACTCATGCATGTACATCACACACGTGCACTTATGCGAGGGATGAAGAGATCTCATTCAAGATCTTTACGGCTCCAGATGTAATTCCAGACTGTGCTAGTTGGCCAGTCGGTCAGTCAGTTTGTCAGTCAGTCAGTTTGCCAGTCAGTCAGTCAGTCAGTCATTTTGCCAGTCAGTCAGTTTGCCAGCCAGTCAGTCAGTCAGTCAGTCATTTTGCCAGTCAGTCAGTTTGCCAGTCAGTCAGTCAGTCAGTCAGTCATTTAGTGATCATTCAGTCATTTAATGATCCAGTCAGTGAGCCAGCCAGACAGACAGCCAATTCCCTACTTATTGAAATAAACTGTCTCGTTTTCTCCCTCTCCATCTCTTTGTCTCTCGTCTCTGTGCTGAAATATGCATAGCAGCAGCGGGCAGTGGCTACTCAACTATTTCCCTATAGCTTATTAATCATATCCGAATCTTTCCGGGCCATGAAAACGATTTCCCATGTTTGCTGCCTCCCAGCACGGCAAAAGTGACTGGAGCCACGCTGCATTTCCTGATGCAATATACGGATAATCTGGTCCGGAATCATTATTAATTTCATTGAACCTTCCATGATGAGTCTCTCGGCGATGGCATCTACCATGCTGTAATGCAATGTCAATACCGCCATGTATTGAATTTGGATGGATTTTGATTGCGAGCAGCGTGTGCACGTTGCGACGCCCAACTAGGTCAATCTATCTAATGCATTCTTTAAGTGGGAAAACACAGCTCTGGGGGGAAGTGAGCTGGACTTTAGATGAGAGGTTTGGAAGCGCAATCACTCCCTGACCTTTCTCACTGCGCCAACAGTTTCCCTGACCACACATATACACATGAACCCTGCTCTATAGGGTGAGTTGTGTTGGGATAGTTGTTAGTTGATATAGAGAGAAGTGGTTCCCAAAGTGGGGTCCGGGGACCCCCAGGGGTCCTTGAGGGACTTCCGGGGCTAAATGATAGTTTGAGTTTCAAATGATAGTTTGAGTTTCAAATGATAGTTTGAGTTTCAAATGATATAGTTTGAAACCAAATGGACCCTTATGGGTCTGTAAATGGAACCAGATCCGTTATAGAGTCCATTTGGACACTCTCAGAGTTAAATTATCATTGATTTTACGATAATTGGGGTCCCAGAGATAGAAATGCCATTAAATGGGGGTCTATAGACTAATATGCATGTCAAACTATAGGGTTCTTGAAATTAAACGGGTTGAGAATCACTGCTAGAGCTGTAAACATCTTCTGAGGGTCCCTGGCATATTTTCAAATGGGGTGTGCGGTGCTAATTAAAACCCATTGTGAGCGGGAACCCCTTTTGGTGTTAATTTAACTAAGCATTATGTAATACTTTAGCTATTGAAAAATAGCAGATCTACAAGCTCATAGTGCACCACCGAGTGGCGAGCTACGAGCTTGTAGGTCTGCTATTTTTGAAAAATCGTGAGAAAGCGGCACAAATCTTTGAATATATATTCTTTCGGAAGACTTTATTTTTTATTTTTATGGGTTAATGCCAATTTGGTCCTTGACATGAAAAGGTTTGGGAACCACTGTTCTCGAGTAATGGCTGCTAACTGTCTCTGGATCAGCGTTCCCTTGATAATCTCGCCACCACAGCAGGGCGGGCCGCAGTGTTGATTTCGTCGACTAAAACTAAGACGAAAAATTTTCTGTCGACTACCGTTTTTCACTGACGTAAACTAAATGGAAACTAAATGAAAACGAAGCTTTGATGACTAAAACTAAAAGACTAAATATACTGACAATTGTGTCAACAAATAACAACTAGACTAAAATGTTAGGAAGGGACTAGTGGACAAGAGATCCAGTATAAGTCATTTTACACTTGGTTGCATGCTGAAAATAGCCGATCTACAAGCTCACAACACGTCGCAGCACAACGTTATTTTCAGTGTAAAATCAGTCATTACGACGGCATCAGGGCCCGCCAAAATACATTTTAGTCGACTAAATCAACTGTAGATTTAGTCGACTAAGATCTTATGATATTTAGTCGACTAAAACTAGACTAACACTAAAACACTCCAGGTGACTAAAATGTGACTGAAACTAAATGAAAACTATCGGAGAGACTATGCGACTAAAACTAAGATCTAAATTTGCTGCCAATAACAACACTGGCGGGCCGTGTGCATTTCCAGAGCATGTTTATTCTAATGATCAATCAATGGATTGTTTTTCCGGGCTGTACTGGTATATCAATGCGGTTTAGCCGGACTATACTCTAATTCCTATATTTACCATGCGGTATCACAATGAAAACAAATCTTTTCAAGGTTTTGAAGAAAATACATTTTAGTTTTTATAATAATGTTATAGTATCATTGATATCCTATGTTTTACCAATGATTTGGGGGCCCACTTGCAATAGCCTTGAGCCAAAGGGGGGAACACGAGGGGACCCCTGGGGCTTTCCGGTGGACGACTCGTATATAGGGTTCAAGTGGTTAAGATCAGCGTTCCCACGAGTGCTCATATTAATCCATTTTGCTCGGGAACCCCTTTTGGTGTTAGCATTACGTTATGCTTTAGCTATTGAAAAATAGCGATCTACAAGCTCATAGCGCGCCACCGAGTGGCGCGCTACGAGCTTGTAGGTCTGCTATTTTTTTTTTATCGAAGAACGACTGACATAGAAACATAGCTTTCCATAACTGTCAGGATGTAGAAGACATTTTTAGAATCTGATCTCAGGTCAGAATTGGTTAATATATACCGTAGGGGACTTGCACAATGTGGGTATATGGAACTGACAACTGTGTCACTTTTAACCCAGCAATTAACGCTTGCACTGCGGTTTGTGCTGTTTCGCCCCCGGGTGTAACATGGAGCCCCGACAGTTAGTCAATTAGCACCCCACACACACGTATATGGCATGCATGAAGCACGTGCGCACGCACACACACACACGCACGCACACACTCGAACTGAGATGCACGTATGTGTAAATATACTTTATGTATGTTTGCATGTTCAGCTACTCACATGCAATATACTGTGCATGCGCTCATGTGCTCGCTCGTGCACTCACACACATGCACATGCACACGCACACGGGCGCGCACACACACACACACACACACACACACACACACACACACGCTTGTATATCTATACTCGTGAGGACATCAACGTTTTTATAGGCGTGCGCGCATCTTTTCTCTCCCATCATAAAAAAGAATAATTCATTTGCAGAGTGTGTCCATATTCATGAGCTCAGCGATACGGAGTGTTCTCACTACATTGTCGTACTGGCGCTGCCACATGAATAATAGATTCTCTTTTAAATTGTTCAATGTTCTTAAATGTCATCATTAATCTGAACAGGATTCCACAGGATACAGGAATCCACATCACACACACAAGCATATAGTGTCAGAGGGAGAGAGAGGGGGGAGGCGTGCTTGAAAAGTTTGCATGTTCTCCCCGTATCCCCTAGGTTAGTGTAAGAGCCATTTGAGCCTCCTTATCATCTCTGTGATGTCACTACAGGGCAAATGCCAATTTATCAATCAAGGCCTATAGGTTGCCATAGTTACAGGGAGGGTATTTAACCCTGTCCCTAATGAATTGCAGGTGTTGCTGATATAGGAGGCAAACTGTTTTCTGACGTTTGACTGTTTGTTATTCATGTTATTTGCATTCAAAGTATAGGATTCTGGACGGTAAACAAATATAATTTAATATCCACTCAACGAACATTCTAGACCTCAGTTTTTTTTTTCTTCAGTTTCAGCACACATCTAAACTTTATCATCAACCGTCAGCAGCCAGTAGCACCTAATATAGGGATTTAGGCGCTACAGTTAGGTACCCTGGTCTCTATACTGCAGTTCAGGGCTCTCCCCAGGTTGGTAGAGAGGGAGTATATATATATATATATATATATATACTGTATAGCACCCAGGACTTCAGCTTAGACAATAATTGTCACTGCATGGGTGAAGACATGGGTAAAAAAAAACAATGTGCATGAGTGCATGAAAATAAATAACAAAACAAGGAAGAGAGGGACAGAAATACAGAAATAACTACCGTATAAGGACAAAACGAGACAGCAATGTGTGAGGAGAGAGAATGCGTTAAGTGGAGGAGAGAATGGGAATGTATATATGTATGTTGCACACGCACGCACGCGGTATGAGTATGAAGGAGATTGTGTGTGTGTGTGTGTGTGTGTGTGTGTGTGTGTGTGTGTGTGGAGTGTTAACACATTTTGGGAGGGAACCCATTTTGGTGTTAGCATCATGTCGTGCTTTAGCTATTTAAAAATAGCAGATCTACAAGCTCATAGCGCGCCACCGAGTGGCGCGCTACGAGCTTGTAGGTCTGCTATTTTTGAAAAATCGAAGAGCGACTGACATAGAAGACATTTTTTTAGAATCTGATCTCAGGTCAGAATGAAAACTGTCAAGATGTAGAAGACATTTTTAGAATCTGGTCTCAGGTCAGAATGGGTTAAGCAGCAGCAGGGAGTGATCACGGGGTCGCACTGGGACGCATTCATCAGGACTCTCCACTGGGACCAATAACAAACACCTTAAAACGCACAGAATACGGTAATTTATGCAGAGAGCAGTGTGGCAGGGATTTGTGGGGCAGAGGGATGGATTAGGAGGCAGCGGGGTGTGTGTGTGTGTGTGTGTGTGTGTGTGTGTGTGTGTGTGTGTGTGTGTGTGTGTGTGTGTGTGTGTGTGTGTGTGTGTGTGTGTGTGTGTGTGTGTGTGTGTGTGTGTGTGTGTGTGTGTGTGTGTGTGTGTGTGTGTGTGTGGGGGGGTATTGTGGTTGTGCATGTGTGTCACAGAAAGAGAGAGAGACAGTGTAGCAGTGTGTTTGTGTGTGTGTGTGTGTGTGGGGGGGGGGGGTATTGTGGTTGTGCATGTGTGTCACAGAAAGAGAGAGAGACAGTGTAGCAGTGTGTTTGTGTGTGTGTGTGTGTGTGGGGGGGGGGGGGTATTGTGGTTGTGCATGTGTGTCACAGAGAGAGAGAGAGAGACAGTGTAGCAGTGTGTTTGTGTGTGTGCTCGAAAGAAAGCTAGATAGACAGAGAGAGAGACAGAGAGCTTGTGAAAGTGTGTGCCAACTAATAACACAATGGAAAAAAAAAAGCCTCAACTCAAACAGTACATTATGGGAAAGTATAAAGAATTATATTATATATATTTATATATATATATATATATATATAATATTATATATAGTTATATTGTGCTTGCTGCTCGGCTCGTTAAGTAGTTTATTCTAAAGAGAAAAGCCCCCTTAGCACCACTCACCTGAACTTAAGCCTCGCCCACAATTTTCAATTTAGGCATTTATAGCAGACGCTTTTAATCCAGAGCGATTTACAGTAAGCAAGAACATCATGTCTACAGCTGTTGTTGTATTACAATGGGGGAGGGGTTAGGGGAGGGGGATGATGTTATGATGTCACCAAAGTGGTGGTATTTCGACTGGGCCTTTTCACTCAAAGGCTTTCAAAGCTTTCAGGAGGAAACCGAAAACTACACAGGGAAGACATCATTTGAATATTATAACCACGTCCGGGGGTTCTATTAGAGTAATGTTATACCTCCATAGACTCGGGACACAGATCACGGCACTCCATCTTTAAGTGATGAGAATGTATAGCTGGTTTTATTTTCCTGCTGGTTTGGCTTGTGAGAGAGACGGACATCATGTGTAGGCCATTTGGACTGTGCTGCACACGGCGCTGTCCATGGTGCTGATCTACAGAAGACTGAACCGCATGACTTCATTTCATGCCTGGGCCCTAATTCTGTTTTTTTCCATTGAAGCTATTCCACAGAATGGCAAACGGCAGGGTCGTTTTGATCAGAGAGAGAGAGAGAGAATTATTTTTTTGTTAATGATCCTGACGCCGTTCTAACCACCGAGTCATTTCTCAGTGGTTGGTAATCATTATTTAAACTATATTATTTTGCACATTTCAGCAGCCATCGCTCACTGGTGAGAATAATTCACTTGAATTCTATTATTCTGTTGATTATACAGCCTCCGTTACTCAGGGCTTCGAGCCGCTCATAAATTGCAGAGCAATGATAGACCCTGCGCTCGCCTTCCCTAAATTGTGTGCCGAGGACGACACAGAGGCATATAATATTGGCTCCGCATTCACCGGCCACCGCTGTGATCCAAATGTATTATTTGATTTTGAAACGATAGTCCTGTGTTGTCGTTTAGTCTTTCAGGGGGCTATTGCATGGCTAAATCAATGAATTTCATTAAACCTACACCACACCAGATCAATCAGGTATTCAGGTATTGTGACCTGGGCAATCCTCCCCCCACATATTGCTATTTCATATTGTGGACATGGAAACTAAACAAAGGTTTGGCATCTAGTCAAAACTGCCACTATATTATTTACCACAGTGACTTGCTCTCTACAGTGGATCAGTGGTAGAGTGGCCGGTATAGCGGCGGGAGGTTCGATATTTTTAGTCATATAGTCTCTTTATAGTTTAGTTTTAGTCACATTTTAGTCACCCGGCCAGAATGTTAGTCTGGTTTTAGTCGACTAAATATCATACAATTTTAGTCGACTAAATCTACAGTTGATTTAGTCTAACAAGATTTATTTTGGCGGGCCTTGATGCCGTCGTAACGACTGCTTTTTTCACTGAAAATAGACGATCTACATGTATCTTATACTGTATCTGTATCTCTCTGTATCTCTTCTCCACTAATCCCTTCCTAACACTTTAGTCTAGTTTTTATTTGTTGACGAAATTGTCAGTATATTTAGTCTCAGTTTTAGTCATCGTATAGCTTAGTTTTCATTTCGTTTCCATTTAGTTTTTGTCAGTGTTAGGGTAGTGGACGAACATCTTTCGTCTTAGTTTTAGTCGACGAAAACAACACTGTACACCAGTGGGTCTCAAAGTGTCCAAATGGCCCTGCCAAAGGGTGTGTGTACAAATGTAATTGTCTGTGGCCTCCTCTCCTCCTCTCCTCCTCTCGTCGCATTCCTTCCCTCTATACCACAAAGGCTCCACGTCTTTATCGCTAATACCAGGATAGGCCTGTTAGTCCCCGGGTATCAAACCGAGGACTTACATCGAAACGAGACGGTTTTCTGAAATACCTCATGTTTCTATCTCAGTGGTGCTCAATATTTCATGTCAAGGACCCCAAAAATGATAATATGTAATTGGGCTCCGACCCCCATCTGAAAATATGTTGTTCCAGGAACCCCCCTGCAGATTGCGAGCAAAGATTTGAGTTAAAAACTAAAAAAAATATATTTTAACGACTTTTCAAAAATAGCAGACCTACAAGCTCGTAGCGCGCTACTCGGTGGCGCGCTATGAGCTTGTAGATCTGCTATTTTTCAATAGCTAAATTATAACAATGTTTAAAACACCAAAAGGGGTTCCCGGTGTCAAAATGGGTTAAATGTCTTAAATGCCGTGCTGTTAGAAGACCACATATACCCTGCCATGACCTCACTGTCCCCATCGCTCAGTCTCCCGCGCCGCACCATCCAAGCCAATCCACTTCACTCATATAGCACATTTTTCTTTCACTTTGGTAATGCAAAGTGCTGCACGGAAAATCGAAACACGCTAAATACGCTACCTAAGCAAAAAAAACGCACCGGAAAAAAAGAACACGACAGCGACGAAACACACAGTGATGTGTCTCTTTTTGGTTCTTATTTCACTAATACAAGGCGCAGCAGCGTCAGCAGACCAGACAGAACTCTCCAAAGGGGATCAAAAGCCTTAAGGTATAAAAAGTGGGACTTAAAGAGAGATTTAAAAGTCTCGACGGTGGGTTGAAAACAATCTGTGTTTTTAACTCTGAAACTGTCAATAATGAATTGCATTTTCATAGCGCTTCACAATGGTTCATTCATTCAAGCGCTTCACAATGGTTCATTCATTCATACATTGGGAGGTGAAGCGGCGAACAGTCGACGCCATGGCGTCCTCACTTCCCACATTCACACACCAATGGTGGCGAGCTCACACCGACCAACTCATTGGAGGAAATGTAGGGTTCAGTGTCTTAATTGCCCAAGGACACTTCGACATGTGGACAGGAGGAGCCGGGATTCGAACCGCCGACCCAGGGATCATTGGACGACCTACTCTACCTCCTGAGCCACAGCCGCCCTGTTGATGAAAAGCCGTCAAGAGTGTATGTACGTGTCAGAGTTAAATTATACCCACTTAAACCAGAAAATACCACTATAGCTCCCAACAACATCCAGAAACTGTTTTTTTATTTTATTTTATTTTTTTAAATCCTAGGCCTATACTGTACACTACAGTACTGTATAGCTTCAGGGTCATCTAAAAGCCAAAACGACAATCGAAAGGATTCTAAACATGAACAACCATAAACTTTCCAAACAAAATCAAAAGGAACCAAAAGACGACTATACTGTAATTTGCTCTATAATACCTAATAATAAACATGAGGTGAACGAAAGGTTAGGCGTAAAGGTTAAACCCGGGGCTTTTCATCAGCGAACCGTTGGATTCTGATGGTTAATGTCGTACAGTGACATGTCAGCATGGCAGCCTGGCTGGGTCTGGAATGAGGAAAGCCTGTTGGAAGCTTTGCATTGGGGAAAACCAGCCTTTTAAGCCCCCCTGCTGCAAGGCTGGCAACAATCGGCTCCCTGGATCAACCTCTATACACTCCATCATCCACTCATCCAATCAGCCCAGCACACCTGCAGCCCAGCACGCACGCACGCACGCACGCACGCACGCACGCACGCACGCACGCACGCACGCACGCACGCACGCACGCACGCAGGCACGCACGCCACGCACGCACGCCACGCACGCACGCACGCGTGCACGCGAGAGAGATGTCCACAAGCCTATACACGGAGGCACAGAGAAAAGTGGAACACGTGCATACAGTCGAACATGAACCCCAGCATATATAGGACTCAAATTCGGCAAAAATAGACAATATATACACTTCTATACAGGGTCACAACATTATTAGCGTTATTAGAGCAATATTCAGTGTCGGGAATTCAGTCATCTAAGTATTTAAAGGACCACTTCACCACTTTTCAACCTATCTTTATATACTAGGTCCTCACTAATAATCATGATAAAATGGCACCATTTTTTTCCTACTCTGTCCGTGTCTCATAGGAGGGCTGTGGGCAGTTCAGAATCCCGTCCACCAGTGACATCATCGATGGGGAATCCAAGCTAATAGAAACGGCAGGCTTTCTAGTTCGGAAAAATTGCAATGCGAAAATGGAAGCCATCGTTCTCACGAAAATAAAAATCTCCAATTTCCAGCAGCTCCTATGAGACACAGACTGAGTAGAATTTATTTTTGCCATTTTATCATGATTATTAGTGAGGACCTATTATATGAAGAAAGGTTGAAAAGTGGTGAAGTGGTCCTTTAGCTTAAAAAGGGAGCAAAAAAAAAAACTATCGGCACCAAAAAAAGCCATATGTGTTCACAGCTTTCCACTGGGCCAAACAGCTCTCAGTGGCAGCCTCACCAAATGGACCTTTTAATACAGTATGTGTAGCAGGCTAATGAGGATGTTGTCTATGGTGTCAGCAGACAGTGGAAACAAAGCAAAGACCACAGAACTCAAGGCTGCATTTCTCATATCGCAGGATATACATTCATTGAAATCCTCATACATTATCGCTATAGGCCGAAAGAAGAGATCCCACTTTTCCCACTTTTTATAGAACTTTTATAGAAAATGAATGTTAGTTTTTCCATAACATATACAGTTATATCCTCAGTAATGTCCATTCAATGTTCTTTCGTTGGTGGATCCTGTTGGTACCATGCGGGCCTGGGAGTCGATCATTCTGTTCCATGCAACCCTGCTGGCACCAATGCCTGGGAGATGCTTGAGCTCAGTGAGATCAGCAAGGTGGACAGCTCCATTGTTCGCCTGTATAGCTGCAGCTACATGCAGGCCCGGATTAAAGGAGAATTCCATGCTAGAAGGCTTTCTTACCTTTATTTGTAGTTGTTACGTCCCCACCAAAGAGGTCCAGGTGTTATTTTGTGCAAAAACTCCTTATTGCCTATAAGCCCTCAATGAATTGTGTTGTGCTACTTCGCTTATTTCCATCTAAATAAGTAGTAAAGTGTGCCGCTTGGGATATTATATGGGATATATACAAAATAATTATAATTTTGAGCGATGGAAATAAGCGAATTAGCACAACACCCCATAGCCCCATTCAATTCCCATTCAATCCAATGCAATTCATTGAGGGCTTATGGTAGGGGAAATAGCCAATTAGGAGCTTTTGCACAAAAAGACACCTGGACCTCTTTGGTGGGGACGTAACAACTACAAAGAAAGGCGCTTAAGCCCCATGAGGGCCCGCAGCTTGCAGGGCCCCATGTGTGAGACTATATTTCAAATAGCTACAGCTGTTGCTTCCGTCAAAACCGTATTCATATAGGTCACCAATTTCAATGTAACGCAACACAAGAGCCCCAACAGTTTCTGAGCGAGAACCCTTTTTGGTGTTTCAAGCACTATGTTATGCTTTAGCTATTTTTGAAAATACCAGACCTACAGTTTTCTGTAGGTCTGGTATTTCAGAAAACTGTCAGAATTTAGAAGACTTTTTTTTTTTTTCGACGTCAGGCCTAAATGGGTTAAACACTCGGTGGGAGACGCAAAAATAGCAGATCCAGCGTCGGGTGTAGCCTGGCAGGGGCCAGACTCACATGGTGGATTCACTGACACTTCCTCCCCGCATGGAGGTCTGCATGGAGTCAGGCCCACAGGCAGCATGAACAGCTCCCTGCATGGAGGTCTGCATGGAGTCAGGCCCACAGGCAGCATGAACAGCTCCCTGCATGGAGGTCTGCATGGAGTCAGGCCCACAGGCAGCATGAACAGCTCCCTGCATGGAGGTCTGCATGGAGTCAGGCCCACAGGCAGCATGAACAGCTCCCTGCATGGAGGTCTGCATGGACTCAGGCCCACAGGCAGCATGAACAGTGGGCGTTAGCAGTTGCCTTGACAGACAGATCCATAATAGCCAATCAAAAGCTGACGTCACCACCACACAATGCGCTATAGTCTGCTCCTCATATACCACGCAAAAAACACCAAGGTCTGTTATATTTGTCAGAATATATATATATATATATATATATATATATATATATATATATATAGCTGAAATAACTGCTGTTCTCCTCGTTTCTGTGTAAACTTTTACACGTGTTGTTTTGAAAGTACTGCAGCATGAATGCTACGTCACCATATACACATGTGCACCAATCAGAGGCTGCTTTTCACTGTTGAAACTTCCCATAGAAAGCTCATTCATCCAAACAGAAAAGTCCTATCTGATTGTTTTAAATAACGTCAAACTCACCAACATTGCAGTTATACGAAAAGCTTGGATTATCGTCTTACTATCCGCAAAGTGTTTGTTTCATAGAAATCCAGAGTTTGGAAGCACTCGTTATCAGTAAACTAACCGAGCTCCTGTGCAAATTCAAAACAGGTGGTACGCATGGGCTGTTGAGTGATAGTCAACGAGCACTTCCAAACTCCAGCACTTGGAAGAAATAATCTGCAAGGAATTTATTGACAGGGAGTAGCTCATAATAACATGTCCACAGTGGATTTTTTTTTAATTAAACAAACACATTGCAGATAGAAAGAGCATAATTCAAGCTTTCCGTACAGCTGCAATGTTGGTGACTTTGACTTTATTTAATACAATTAGTTAGGACTTTGATGAATGGGCTGCATTGAACTGCAATGTCTGCTGAATCATTTACCGTTTTTTTGCTGTGTTTTTATTGTCGTATAATAACTGTGTGTTTAACGGTCTGTTCCACCGGGGCATCAACGACCAATTTCCATTTCATGTAAATATAATGAGCAATGAAGTGGTTTTTACAGTATCTGATCTTGAACAGAATAGACCAATTTAAATTGCACAAATGTTAATATTGCTGCGGCATTGTGTTGAACCCCGGAACCGACTAATTAACTGAATGTGAAGAGCAACGGAAAAAAACATCACATGTATATTATTCCTGCACAATTGCACTTTCTCACATGGACCCTCCTCTTCATAAATACAGATAGTGTAACTATGCAGGATATGTACATGAGCCCGGGTGAGCACTGATGCCGAGTGCCTCAGCTTTACTCCTACGCTGTGTTATTATCTTTTGAATAAACTAAATCTACAGTATAATAGTACAAAAATAATGGCAGGCCTTATTGGCGTCGTCGTAATGCCCGATTTAACACTTAGCATGCAGGTTGCATGCTGATTGCGAAGTTGTGAGCTTGCATTGTAGAAGCCTCGAGCACAACCAAACTATTCCCTAACCCTGTTCTCTTCTCCTTCAGTCCCTCCCTAACATTTTAGTCTATGGTTCTTATTTGATGAAGAATTTGTCAATATATTTAGTCATAGTTTCAGTCATCATCATAGCTTTGTTTTTCAGTGAAAAAAGGTAGTTATAATGACGAACATTCTTCGTCATATAGTTTTAGTCAACACAATTAACAGTGCTCCTATATGGCAGTGGATCCCAACCTTTTCTGGATCAGAACATCTCAAAAGCATGGCCCAGGTGGTGCAACACGTGGAACTAATGTAGTAACTCAGAATTCTAAATCAAGTATTATTAACTGCTTAAAAAATAATTAATCATGATTAATCACCATTCAAACTATAATATAGTTTGGACATATTTTGTCCAAAATATGGCATGTTTTTCTGTATATAGTTGTGGGAATGGACAGATAAATAACAGAAGACGGATATGTATTCTTTCCCCATCCAGATAGGGCTATACTGTATATAGGGCTATATATATGACTATATATATGACTATATATAGGGCTTTCCGTCTGGTTTGTATCAGCCATCAGGTACAGTACAGTGTACCAGAGCCATGAATGGTGCAGAGTGGATTGGGATTAATTAATTGCGTTACAAATTTTAATCTAATTAATTTCACAAATGAATTAACTCACTTATTCTGACAGCCCCAATTATTTGGGGGCCCACATGCAATATCCTCGTTGGTGGATTAACCTGTTGACTGTAGTATGTATGGCCATTGACATTGATGAGCCTATACTGTCCTTCAGACAAAGTGGACGTTGCTTCAACTTGATTCGAGGTCAGTGCAGCTCGGCGCTAAAACCAGGTCATATAGCTTCCAGTCGCGGGTTATGAGAACGGCATGACAAATGTGCTCTTTACAGGTCTCCTGTGGACCCACAAGTCCACAACCAATACACCCGTCTGCTGTCTCTCTTTGTAATGTGTCTATATATTCTCTGTCTCTGTCTCTGTCTCTGTCTCTGTCTCACTCTCTGGGCAGTATGACGGAGGTTTTCCAGAGACGTGCAAAGCGTATGAGGAATCACTCTCTTGTCCCATCGTATAAGCGATCTCATTACACTCCTCCTTTGAGTTATTGTCTTGCCAAATGCATTCAGGGGATTTATCGAATATGAACACACTTAAGACGCACGCACGCACACACACACACACACACACACACACACACACACACACACACACACACACACACACAACCAAGTACATAGATTCACATAGTGAATTTGTAGATATACTGCATGCAAATTAGTTTTGTGTATTATAATATGCGTGTGTGTGTGTGTGTGTGTGTGTGTGTGTGTGTGTGTGTGTGAGAGAGAGAGAAATATGCATGTACTGTACCAGCGGTAGAAAGTACATTTACTCCTTTTCATGTCAAGGACCCCCAAAATGACACTCATTAGCCTGTGGACCCCCCATTTGAAAAGATATGCCAATTAAATGATTTTTACGGCTTCGGACCCATTCTGACCTGAGATCAGATTCATACGAGGTTTCCACTGGACACACACTGGTCTGATTAACCCATTCTGACCTGAGATCAGATTCAAAAGATGACAGTCGTTCTTCGATTTTTCAAAAATAGCAGACCTACAAGCTCGTAGCGCGCCACTCAGTGGCGCGCTATGAGCTTGTAGATCTGCTATCTTTCAATAGCTAAAGCATAACATGGTGTGTGTGTGTGTGTGTGTGTGTGTGTGTGTGTGTGTGTGTGTGTGTGTGTGTGTGTGTGTGTGTGTGTGTGTGTGTGTGTGTGTGTGTGTGTGTGTGCGCGCGCGTTTTAGAGGACTCTTATTTGATGTTAGCTCACAGCTAAACAGATGCGTAAATAGAGATAGGGGAGTCCAGCCACATCAGATTAGGCCATACTGCGAAAATTCAACACACTTGCGCGCACACACACACACACACACACATACACACACACACACACACACACACACACACACACACACACGCACGCGACCAAAACAATTGCCAAAAAGAAACACACACACTGAACAATCTTCATTTGTCCGTGCTCATCTCATACACGACACAAAACACTGCCAAAAACATAAACACACGCACACAGCAGAGCCAGTGAGGCGAGGATGAATTGGCAGAAGCAGACATGCAGATATTATCATCACAGTCACAGCGCTGCCAGCCAGCTGCCCAGCGACAACTATACACTGCTGTACCTGTAACAGCATGCATGCACGCGCACACACACACGTGTGCGTGCGAGCCTGCACGCGCGCACAGTGCCAGGTAAATACAGACCTGATGAATAGCATCACATGCCTCATAAACCCTAATGTTACTATTTCTATTTCAGAACACACACACACACACACACCCCAGGAAGAGACACCATGAGAGGGTGGGGGGAGGCAGATAAAAACCAGAGAGAGAGAGAGAGAGAGAGAGAGAGAATGTCGTATCTGGACAATAATTTTATACTATATCATACATGTGTACATTCTGTGCTAAGTCAAATGTTGGAGTCTGTCTGTCTGCAAGTTTTGAAAGCACTCACGCATAGTCAAGTACGAGTACCTTGCCTAGCTAGGTGTGATAGGAAGTTAGCATATACTATTGTTTCAACAAGAGGCCACTTCTACTCAACTAGGTCGGATTACTATAGCTGACTGGCTTAATATGCAAGGCAGTTCGTCTCAGAGGCCTGTCTTTGATTATTTAAAGTCAAGGTGTCGTTGGCCTGTTTTACATGCCTTTTGTTTAGGTTCAGATCCTGGGTCACGCCTAAAGATTTAGCATGCGAGAAGATGAACAATGGATCATGGCCTACAGTAATTTACCTTCCAGGGAGGAGCCAAATCTGGAACAATGTGTATTTGTGACTCTGTGAAAAGCAGTTGGATTTCAATGTAAACTTGGTCATTCTCTCCGATGGCGAAGGCTGTCGGAGGTGAGCTTATGCTCTGCTGTGTAATCTCTCAATAAATACAACTCTGATGCATCTTCAACTCATCTCTGCCTGCGTGTTTCTTCATCCGATCGTCTGATACTTTGGCAAGGGTTTTCACTAGGCTACAGTGGCCTGCAGTTTGCTATTTAGAATAGAGAAACTCATTCAGCCAGAGAGAGAGAGAGAGAGAGAGAGAGAGAGAGAGAGGAATTGATTGATGAATGCGAATGAAGATGAATCACGTGACATGACATCCTCATAACAAGAGCCAATAATGTGAGGAGAGAGAGAGACAAGGGGAGGTTGGAGAGTCTGTGTGTGTTCTTATGGAACTTATTTAGTTTATCTGTGTGTGTGAATGAATGAATGGCAACTGAAGCTGTTGAACAAAATTTGCATTTCAGGTTGCAGCCTGGGGGCCCCGACTGGGCCCCGTCCCCCAATAATAATAATTTCTAAATTATGAAATTGTAAAGTTTTGCAATCCAATTCAAGTGAGATTCATGTTTAGTTATTGTACAATTAGTATAGTATGGTTAAAACATTGAGAGCTTCTGCTGTCTGCACTGCAGACAGTGTCTGCTGTGTGTTGTGGGGTGGCTGTGGAAAGCCCTAAAGCTGTCTGTCTGTCTGTCTGTCTGTCTGTCTGTTGTCAATTCCCCAATATTTTGCAGTAAGTCTTAGTGCACTATTAGTGGCTTTATTGCTCATCTCTCTTACTGTGATTTCATAAAGCACATTGCAGCATTTTGCTGTAAAACTGCATTAGTGCACTATGGAGAGACAGCGAAATGCCTTCACGACGGACGACGTACGTCGCGACGTATATTTTTCCGTCGCAACGTATATTCGAGTACGTCCTGGCGTAAATATCAATTCGTCCCGGCAGAACGGACTCGTCGCGGCTATATCTACCCGTTTGCGACGTAATATGTTGGCTATTATTTTCCGTCGCGCCAGAACGGGACTCGTCGCAGCTATATCTACCCGTTGTGGCGTGAGCTGGACTCGTTGCGGCAGAACGTGACTCGTCGCGACTATATCTACCCGTTTGCGACGTGCGCCTCGCCGGTCCGGTCTCCAGGCGAGCCTGCGTCCTTCATATATTTTTTTTTCTGCTCTCGTTGGACTTAACTTTAAAAGTCCAATGGAACACCTCTTTGTAACGGGGCGCTGTAGTATAGTGGTCTAATTCCTCGCCTCTCTATTCTTTTTTGCTGAGGACGCTGGTTCAATTCCCGCTCGCGGCAAACCAAAATTATTATATTTTAGACAGACAGACAGACAGACAGACAGACAGACAGACAGACAGACAGACAGACAGACAGACAGACAGACAGACAGACAGACAGACAGACAGACAGACAGACAGACAGACAGACAGACAGACAGACTGTCTGCCTGCCTGCCTGTCTGCCTGCCTAATGTATTGTAAATAATGTATTCATTCCATACGGCTATTTTTTTTTAATATAAAAACTTTTGTCTTTCGCGCGATTCGAACCAGCGTCGTCAGCACCAAAACATTGAGAGGCGAGTGATTAAACCGCTGGACTACAGCGGCCATACGTTACAAAGAAGTGTTTCATTGGACTTATAAAGACAATAGCACCCAGCTGCAGTCTCGCAAGGGGAGGGACCGGAAGTGCTTTTATTTCCGGCTTCCACGTGCACAAGCGCACATACACGCACGCGAAATATAATGCAATATGTAATAATCAGCTCATACATTATAAAGACATTATTGCATTATGAAGTTTTATTACAGTATGAGTCGCCTATGTGGAGGTTCTTAATGTAACACATTATTACATTATAGAAAAATCTATTAAGTTATGTGCTCGTCTTTTAATTACATTATGAGCTGATTATTACATTATGAGGTCAGATGTAGAGTTGCTGGCCGCCTCAGCTCCATATATGGAGATCTAGGTGATGATCCAGTCTTTTCAATGTATGGCTATCCAGGGTTTGATGAGGTCAGTGTCGGGATCTTATATCATATGGAAACGGCCATATATGGCGGTGTGACGTGTCATGAGGCGTGACCATATATGGAGGCATGACACGAGGCGTGACATGACACACTTACTGACTGACTGACGGGAAATGCAGGTTTTCATAGTAAATTAAATGCATATGGTCGTGTGTCTGTGATCTATGGTCTGGACATGGTGTGTGTGGGACAGGGGTACGGGGTTATAGCAACTTATTACATTACTTAAATGCCTTGATATCATTATGTTATAATCGACCATATAGGCCTAGCCTATTATTGCATATCATTTTATTATTGTTAGATTTGCATTTCTTCAAATATGCACACTTATACCACCAACTAATAAGCTTTCAATTAAAATATTACCTACAACAAACTACTTCAAACTTTTCCAAACCGACCACGTAATTATGTTTAAGCACAGATGGTACTATATACACCCGGCATTTAAGCGCGCACCAGCAAGTGCGTGTCGTGCACGCGCATTATATTTCGCGTGCGTGTATGTGCGCTTGTGCACGTGGAAGCCGGAAATAAAAGCACTTCCGGTCCCTCCCCTTGCGAGACTGCAGCTGGGTGCTATTGTCTTTATAAGTCCAATGAAACACTTCTTTGTAACGTATGGCCGCTGTAGTCCAGCGGTTTAATCACTCGCCTCTCAATGTTTTGGTGCTGACGACGCTGGTTCGAATCGCGCGAAAGACAAAAGTTTTTATATTAAAAAAAAATAGCCGTATGGAATGAATACATTATTTACAATACATTAGGCAGGCAGACAGGCAGGCAGACAGGCAGTCTGTCTGTCTGTCTGTCTGTCTGTCTAAAATATAATAATTTTGGTTTGCCGCGAGCGGGAATTGAACCAGCGTCCTCAGCAAAAAAGAATAGAGAGGCGAGGAATTAGACCACTATACTACAGCGACCCGTTACAAAGAGGTGTTCCATTGGACTTTTAAAGTTAAGTCCAACGAGAGCAGAAAAAAAAATATATGAAGGACGCAGGCTCGCCTGGAGACCGGACCGGCGAGGCGCACGTCGCAAACGGGTAGATATAGTCGCGACGAGTCACGTTCTGCCGCGACGAGTCCAGCTCACGCCACAACGGGTAGATATAGCTGCGACGAGTCCCGTTCTGGCGCGACGGAAAATAATAGCCAACATATTACGTCGCAAACGGGTAGATATAGCCGCGACGAGTCCGTTCTGCCGGGACGAATTGATATTTACGCCAGGACGTACTCGAATATACGTTGCGACGGAAAAATATACGTCGCGACGTACGTCGTCCGTCGTGAAGGCATTTCGCTCCACCTGGCACTATGGCTACTATTGGTTGCATTAATTCAGCGACTAGTCTATGTCTGTCTGTCTGCCTCTCTCTTTTTTTTGGGAGGGGGGGGCCTGGGTACCCCAAAATACAGCAACATTAAAACAAAATACCCATGACTGACTAACTGACAGACAGACAGACGAGGCACGAGTTATGCCTGTTCAAACTTCAAAGTGCCTGTTATCGCTGTATTTGTTTGTACAAAATGTTCACGTACAAACCTCTTTTCAACAGGGATTTCAGATGATAGTCCCTCCCTCTGATAGTCTATAGATTTTGTGACGGATGTGATTTTCATAAAACTGTCATTTTAATTGGCTCATAAAACCTTTTACTCCCGATTGTTTTTGTCTGTATATGTCCTAAATTCACATGTACACATTTCTGTGCATTTTGATTGAAACATGTACATCCCAGGAGGAGATAGATTTTAACTGCTTTTCATATCATTCTAAATGGTGGGTGATTTAATTAAAGGTCAGAGGTCAAAAGTCAGAACACGAAAGTTGTTCGGCATGAGGAGACGCATATGTTTATCGAAGCTTTATTGCTGACGGTCAAACGATCTACAAGCTCATAGTGGGTGCCGCACTACAAACTTGTAGATCTGCAAAAAATATATATATATGAAAATGTGGTGCAACTCTTTGAATATATTCTTTCAGAGCGAACGTTTTGAACTCAAATCTTTGCTTCTGGGGGGGGGGGGGGGGGATTTAGAAGACTCCTTTTTTTTTTTAGAATCGGCCTCAGTCCTAAATGCGTTATTGATAATGAATGCAAAACCATAATAACCTTGGCGACGATGGGCTTATAAGGGTGTGTGGGTGGAGGGGGGGGAGGGGGGGGTGTCACCCCTCCGTTTACAGCATAAATGCAGAATAATGACCAACTGATGGCCTGTTTAATATGCAGACACTCCATGCATCGCTGAGTCAGATATAGATCTTTCTTGCATGCTATTTCCCGCCCGCGCGCGCGTGTGCAACGCACACATACAGTTCCCTGCAGACAACCCTGCCTCCATCCATCTCTACCCACAACTCCTGTGTGTCTCCTTTTAAAGGTCAAAAGGCCGACGGCGTCCTATCTCATTTCACATGCGCTATACCGTGCAAATTCAAAGTGTTTTACATGAGGAACAAAAAGGCATTGAACCACTTAAACCTTATAGCGCTATACCGTTTCCCCAGACACTGGCTCGGGACCCATTATGCTGGTCGCTCTCACATTTTTGAGTGGTGCAGCCACTCCAATGAACAGCAATATGTGTGTGTCTATGTCTGTCTGTCTGTTTAGGGGTACAGGTGACAAAGTGGTGCTGTTGATCTTCACACTGTGCACGGGTGCATGATGAGAGGCAGTACAGTACAGTACAGTACAACCAATAGTCCTGCACCCAAGTAGTTTGACATGCGTACTAAGAGTCAGACAACTTGGTATAGGCAGTAAATGCCCGGCAATTTTGATGCCAATACTTTTGCACTTTTACTCAACTCAATTTTTATTTCCGCCAGGTCACCGAGTGTTTCTACATTGCAGTATTTTAGAAAAAATATATATAGTACTTTTTCCACCACTAGCTTGTATAGACCTTAGACCCCGAGTTCTCCTTCCATCCACTTGCATTAAGTTGCTCAAAAGCGCATGAGGCGATTACACTCCTCCTTCCGGGTATAGGAACAGAGTGCATTCTGGGATGGATTTGCCCCAAACACATGAACGCGCTGGCATTGCGCACGTTCATGTTATTGGGCCCATGACACGTGAACGAATGTTTCATACGTGAACGCGTGCAATGATAGTCAACGGGCTCGAGCTGCAATGACAAATTTGGCCACTATGTCCATTTCGCCTCAGGGTTTCCTCCGGGTGTTGTCTCTATTCATATATACTCTAAGGTATAGACCTGGCACAGAAACAAGCAGGGAGCCTGGTATAGACCCTGGGGAGACTCTGGTCCAGTCTGGACCAATTAGCACTTTGAGATTTGTTTCAAATGTAAAGTGCGTTATAAATAAAATTTATTATTATTATTATTAATTAACCCATTTTGCGCGGGAAGCCCTCTTAGTGTTTTAAACATTACGTTACAATTTAGCTATTGAAAAATAGCAGATCTACAAGCTCATAGGTCTGCTTGTAGGTCTGCTGTTTTTTTATCGTGAAAATGTGTCTTTGAATATGTTGAATATGTATTCTTTCAGAGTTTCAGTTTTTAACTCAAATCTTTGCTTCTTGTTCCTGGAACAACATATTTTCAGATGGTGGTCGGTGGCAAATTACTATATAATTTTTGGGGTCCTTGACATGAAATATTGAGAACCACTGTATATAGAAACATGAGGTTTTTCAGGAAAAGAAAATATATTTTTTTAAATTTCGACGTCAGGCCTAAATGGCTTAAGTAATAGGGTTCTCTAAAAGCCTGAGAGCCATGTCAGTCCGATCAGAGACAGTATAAGCGCCGGAGTGCCGTCACCCCCACAGCCCTCTGCTTACGGCCCCCTCGTCGTCTACCCCCCCCTCCCCCTCCCCCTCCACCACCACCACCCCACCTCGGCATTGGGCACAGTCCAAACAGCTGACGCCCCCAAGGTGCTCCGCTTCACCTTCCGCTGTGAAAAACGTTACATGATTTATAGCACCGGTTTGGTCGGCCCCCGGCCACCTCCTGATGCAAACTGGCCACCAGCCCTCTATCTGTCCCGATGCGGCGTGTGTGTGTGTGTGTGTGTGCAAACAGGGGTGGAACAAAATTAGGTGTTGTGTCAGCATGGCTTGGCACAGAAGGTTTCCATGACCCTGCTGTCTCAGACCCTCGTTAGCATTTTGCTAAGTCGCTCTGGATAAGTGCATCGGATAAATTGCCCTAAATTGCAAATTGATTGGGAATTGTATATAGCGCTGTGCTATTGTTCACTGGACCAGATGTAAGGCAAACTTTCTTGTCGGGCCAGTTAAGCCGGTCAGCTCAGAGAAAGAACAGATAAACGGAATCCTCTTTTGATTTGGTTTAGTTTTTTGTTCCATGCAGTATAGGCTCACGGTCAGAGATTTTTCCACCTAATGATAGAAATTCAATAAGTGGGTGGACTGGGTGGAAACGGTATAGGAAATGTGTAAAAGAAACTGCATTGCAGGTCCAAAGACTTTAGCAGGGCCTGCACTGCATCAGTGCCGTTTCTAACTTTTGAGTGAGTGGGTTAGTCCAAAATAGCTCACTGCACTTTCCAAAGGTATTCTCAAAGCGTGGCCCAGCTGACCCTCAAGGTTCTTTGAGGAAGTTCCGAATGGACCCCTATCAGGCCTGTAACTCTGCATGAGAGCATGCATTTGTACAACCAGAGTTATGTTTGTCCTTGGTTTTTAAAACCTCTGTTAACCGCTGCTTCACACACACACACACGCAAGATTCTATAGGGCCTCGTGCAGGAGGCGATAGACGACGCAGTGCCTCTTCGTTTCCGGTGAGAGGCGAGTGGGAGTGGGCCGTATAGACTCACACTTCCAGGCCTTTCCTCGCTGTGGAGAGGAGTGGGCAGAGGCTCCGCTGATCAATGTGACAGGAGGGAGTGTAATCCTTTGTGAAAAGTCACGGTTGTGTTCATCTCATCATTCTCATTCTGTTATTCTACGCCTTCTTCCAGAATCTTTTACCCATGATGGAAGAAGACCACGGCAGAAACATGCACACTGATCCTTGTCGTTTTGTTTGTTTTGTTTGTTCCCTAGAAGCAGGCCATGGTCACAAATCTTCTCTTTTTGGTGGTATACTATTTTATAAGGTTATCTTTGAAAGATAAAGAAAGGGTCCCGCACACTGTCAGAAACTTGCCAAAAATGTTGGTCTTTTTTGGTCAACGTTTCGGTCGATTAGACCTTCATTAGGACAGACATTCCTCCAATTGTCTGTCCTGTCCTGATGACATTGACCATCAGACAGAGTCTGTCCCGATGAAGGTCTAATCGACTGAAACGTTGACCAATAAAGAGCAACATTTTGTGTCTGACAGTGTGTGGGACCCTTTCTTTATTTTTCAAAGATAACCTTTTTAAGTATGCTTTATTGCACTACGCACCTGTCACTAGCCTTCTGAGGTGTGCATCTGCCTTTTGCTAAAAACTATACTATTTTATGAAATAGAATATAATATTAAATACTGTTTCAAGAAATAGTATATATAATACTATTTCATGAAATATATTATACAATGTTTGTATAATATTGAGGCCACAATAGCAGGATCTGGCATGTGATCTTCAATCTGACAGGACTCTGTTTGCAGCTGTCATGTTTCCAGATACCATCTGGTCGGGAACAAAAGGCAACCCTCGGGGAGACCAGTGTGCTTCTCTGACCTTTGGCTCTACCCACTCCCCAGGTCCCCCACCTAATATTATTTCTTCCTGCCCACCCTAATTTTGTCCAAGGACCCTCAGTTTGAAATTGGTGAGACCAATTACCCCCATAACGTTTTCTCTGGGACTTCAATCATATACACTATAAAATCTTAATTTTATAGCTTATGATTAAATTGCAAAACCCCCTCAGTTTGATGTGCATCAAGCCGCAGATATACCCCCATCTGATATATTGTTTCCAGTGCAAATGCAACCAATGGCATATTGGTCATTTAGTTGTGGCCGCCTGGCAGAAGTGCAGGTTTTCCCAAAAATAACGACTCGTTGCGGCGCGTTGTGAACTTGTTAGAACGGCTTGAATAGCCAAAGTATAAGCTATAGGGTTAAAGTGATTTTGATGCTATATGTCGAGTCATTTTGCTGAGGCGACCCCCCCCCCCCCTCTCCCCCTCCCACGTTGAGAGGCCCAGTGGGCTTGGAGCATTCGGGGGAGAGGCAAGGACCTGCCGATAGTGCAACGCAGTGGAAAACCAAGCGGTGCGTATAGCTTGTGTTTGTCTATCGGAGGCATTGGGTAGACGTTGAACCTTGACCCCGTCGTCCACTCTGCGGCGTGCCCCTCGCGGTTTGAGTAGGTTGGGGTGGTATATCTGTGTTCCCCCATGCAGCGCTGTGGAGTGTGCAACCTCATTATGGACATCGCCCACTCACCGCGCAGCCATAAAGGGCCCTTATTGCCTCTCGACAGATCATTCACAAGCTGGAGGGGGAGAACGTTCTCCTGGGGAAAAATGGCCTCACTTCATGCAGGCATTCTTTCAGCGGTGGACCAAGTATAGCTACTCAACCCCAAATACTTGAGTAAAAGTATACACATGTATATACCCCGTTGTTCCGTCAAATGTCTTCTTGAGCTCCTGAGCTAAATAACTGTATAGGGCATCCTTTAAAATCAATACTATAGTACTATAGTGAATACTAAGTATTCAGAAGTACCAGCTTTTAAAAATATGTGCACACTCAAAAGTCCTTTTTAGGGATATACAGCCTTCATGAACCCTATAGCATCCTTTATTCTGGCATATCTACAAATTAATGCGTTGCAACATGTTTCTTTTTTATCTTTTGATTGGTGTAGAGGGAAAAGGGGAGGGGGAGGGGCTAGTGTAGCCCCCAGGGGACTCCTGTCAAGTAGGACGTATTGGGTTAACACAGTGCATAAGAGTTCAAATAACAGAAGATCAAATCACTGTGGAACTGCAAAAGAATAACATGAGCTTTTTTGTTCTATGTATTCCATTTTCATGTACTGTACTTTGACATTATTTATAGAAAACAAAAACAATTACTTCTGTCAGTATGTCTTATTTTTCTACGAGCTCAATATTATTCTTTTATACAGATACTGTAAGCTGTCAAATTAATTTAACTGACTACAGTAGCTTGTACAAAGTTCCAAGTGTTTATACCTTCACTCATATTGCAAGCTAAACAAAAGAAAACACAACAAACAAATCGCAAAGTCACTCTCTGGACACATGCTCCCTGTTTTGCAGTATAGGTGTTTGATATTTGAAAAGTACGACTTATGTACTTTATCGCCGATGTCATCTCCATAAACATTTTGTGTTTTTTCTGTAACCCCTTTTTGTTTGTTAGGTTTAGGTAGAGGGTTCATTTTGTGGTGTCCAGCTCAGGGTTATAAGCGCTTTTCTTTGTTTCTCTGGGTTGCCCCATATATAGCCACCTTTTTTGTTATTGCATAAAACAATTCTTATCTTTAAGTTTGAGTAATCTTCGGCTCGAGCAGAGTGCTCTGCAGCCCTATTTATTCATTTGGTTGGAAACCCACATAGATATATTTATAATATATTTATTCCATGTAATTATTTATTGCATTGTATTCTAACTAAACATACCTTGTTAAAGTGTGGTGAATAAACGACAGTTCACTTTCCAGCTATTTTTGCCTTTTTAGAATGTTTAATCCTGAAAGTATAACGGTTTTGGACATAATGAGGTTTCCGCTCGACAGACACGATATCATCATAATAATATAATAATATATGTATGACGGTGTTGCATTACATAGAAATAGCAGATATACAAGCTCACAATGTGTTGGATGTGCTGTTTTAGAACAGAAGAAGAGCTTCTTTTTTTTTTACAAAATAAGTATTTTTTCCCATTCAAAAATATGAACCCAATAAATCAATCATCAATTTCAATTTTCCGCCCTTATGGCTGATAACGGATATAAACCGATGATGATATGATCTCATTTTACTAATTAAAAATGTAATAATTTTGTCCATTCTGAAGAAGGCATAAATACGTTAACACTGAATTTGAACTGAAAAAGCAATGCCTCTTTATTTCAAAGCTATAGGGATGCACCGTTATTGATATGTTCGGCCTGCATATCCCAACATAAACAGCTTGACTGTAGTGTCTGTAATTACAAAATGTTCCAACTCGTTGACCCTTTTGAAAGCAATTCCCCAGAAAACACTGATATATTATGCAGCCTGCATCATCACAAAATGCTTTTTCAGGCTAAAACTAAATGGAAACATCAACATAATTATTATAAAATAGAATATTGCCTTTGTTTACATTGTGGACACGTTCTGTGGCGCGTCACTGAAAACACTGGCACTGGCAGATAAATTAAATACTCAACTTACTTTTTTCTATCCGTTTTCAGAAAAGTGTTTCCACGCGACAGCAAAGCCTATACTGCTGTTCGGAGTCAGCAAATTCAAATTTATTTTGTTCTGGCAGGACTTCGGTCCGACTTTGGCTCGGTAAGCATGCAGCACACACCTGTTTGTCTGTTCTGTTGGCCCATGCAGCGACCCAGCGGGTCAACACCTACTCTAGCAGTCTGTTTCTCACCCAGAGCTTCTCGTGTGGTTGTCTGCTCCACTTCTCCTCTCTCTGCCCTTCCGACTCACACATCCCTAAGAGGGTCTGTGACCTTCTGGAGAGATTCCACTCTATACTCTCTTCATTCTGTTTGATGTGTTGTTGTTTGTTTGTTTCTGAGCATCTTCATGTTGAACTGAAGTGAAACCTAAAAGGTTTGACGTGCTGGTCTTACGAAACATTATTGTGCCCTATTGTGCATGTCTTAATAACTTGGTCTTATGAATTAAGTCTTAAGACTTAAGCCCAAACCACACCAAAGGGGCGGGTCCCGACAAAACCGTTTTTAAGGTAGACCACACCAATGCAACTCATTGCAACTCAATGAGTTGCATTGGTGTGGTTTACCTTAAAAAAACCTTTTGTCTCGACCTGACCCTTTGGTGAGATTTCTCCCCATCTCCGCCCCTCCCCACCCTGGTAGAAAACAGCAGAGAAAACTGACGTCGCCATATTTCGTGCAACCCCCCTCTGCTGTAGTTCAGTCGCACTCCTAGACCAGGACATGTGTCTCGTTCTCCCAGGCTTTCATTTTTTGAGCCGAATGTGAACAAAACAAAAAGCCTTCATGGGTACCGAGCTGTCACTCTAATTACAAATCATTACAAAATGGCTGTAGGTGCCACAGATCGTAAGCCCATTCATTTTTATCCCATAGAGATTTCCGACAATATTTATATAAATAGTTTTAAGACTGGAACCAATCCATCCAGGCTACTGGTGAAATGAAACATTGATGTAAAAACATATTTAAATATTATCATATCAAGCCTTTATTAAGAAATACCCTTGTTTTGCGGTTTTCTTAAACTAATTTATATATATATATATTATTGGGTAAATGGGAAAAAATGCATGGGCTTTCAATCTGTGGAACCACAAAATGTCCGCCACTGTAGACGAATCCACGGAGCGGTGCCCTGCAGGCCAGCTGTAGGCCAATCAATGCTGTGGTGTCAAGCTGCGCTTAATGATGATCTGATGAGCTATATGATTGCGCCCAGGGCAGCCCTCCGCGGATTTGCCTGCGCTACAACTTGCGTCAGCATGACGTGCTCGAGGGCACGTGTGTTCAAGAGCAACGCGGGCCGCACTCAACACAAAGCATTCATCTAAAGACCTTCCAGACAACTGAATGATGTGTGCCATGGCAAGAGGCTATTGTGAGAACATACGTATAGGCTCACTGTCCTAGTTAGCGCTATCTTGCGTCATTTCGTTGCTGTCGGGCAAAAACCCCTCATCTCCATATTTTATATTTTTGAAGTTTATTCCTAAATTAAGGCCTTCTTGATCATAACGTCACACCCGACAGACTATTTATCTCTTTGCGTTCCCGTTATTCTCGGAAGAACTCCGATTCTATAATTCCTTCAGCAAAGCTTCAAAAAGTCATCTTTTTATTCTGTTTTTATTATTATGTCCTATAGTTTGTATTCCATTTTACCAACTGGCCTTCGATTCCGAGTCTTATATTGTCACAGTACAATGCAGCAGGTATAGCAAGGGATCTCTTCTCTCAAGCCGTCTGCCCTTAGAGATTCTGTTTGTCTGTTCTAGTATGTGTGCACCACTGCACTCAGTGTTCCCGTCAATAAAGTTCATGTGGTCACAAAATCCTGCATGTCCCGTTTGTCCCAGATGAGATGAGATGATGAGATACTTTATTGTCTCACGAGGGGAAATTTGTCTTGGGCAAAAGTGCATTAGTACATCAACGCTTTTTAAAAGTAAAACAGACAGACAATACACAAAAGACAATACACAGTAGCAGCAAAGCACAAGTATAGTATCACAAGAGTATATACTACAGTACAAGAGATCAGTGCAACATTGCAATCAGAGAAGGTATATAATATAAAGTGCTAGAGTATTCACAGTTTATAGTATCACAATCACAGTAAAGTGCAATAAATAACTGATGAAGGTCAAGAAGTCCCTTCCCCACTAAGAACTATGTGGCGGTTGTTTAGTAGAACAATTAAAGTTTGAAGCGGTTGCTCTTGCAACGACACGCTCTGTAGCGTCTACCCGAGGGTAACAGCTCATACTCTGAAGATAATATATGTGAAGGATCAGACAACACTCTATTTCACAGACTGAGCACCGTTTTCTCAAAGATTGTCTGAAGAGATGGAGAATCTTTCCTACCAATTACCTTCATGGCTGTTTTTTCCATTTTAGCTATTCTAGATTTGAGCTGGACGACTCCCCGTGCGGATACGATACAGATCTGGTGACGAAATGTAGGCCATATATATTTGTATAATTTGGGCCTTTAGCTTGGGTGTTTACCTTATAGGCACAGGTGTCGACATCGCCACCGGGGAGAGATAATCACTGGCATAAGTGTGAGTGGGAGGTTTTTTCTTTTAAAATAGAATCTTTTCCCACTGAATACTGTATGCAAACTACCGATATGCATCCTGATTCCGGCACATTAATCTACATTAATTCAAACTCTGAACTGATGTTATGTGTATATACAGACAATCACAACCGTTTGGAAAGATTTTATTTTGACGTGGTGTCATAATTAAACATAATGTTGATATGGCACACTAGACAATAATACAAACATGGCACTTCGGGGCTCATCCCTTATCCCTAAACGTATTTGCCATATTTTACTATTTTGAAAAACATTTTTAAATAGTTCAACTAGCCGATTTGAACTATTTTTAAATATTTTTTTAAATAGTAAAAAATTGGCAAATTAGTTTAACCCATTCTGACCTGAGATCAGATTCATACGAGGTTTCCGCCGGACACACACTGGTCTGATGAACCCATTCTGACCTGAGATCAGATTCTAAAAATGTCAGTCGTTCTTCGATTTTTCAAAAATAGCAGACCTACAAGCTCGTATCGCGCCACTCGGTGGCGCGATATGAGCTTGTAGATCTGCTATTTTTCAATAGCTAAAGCACAACATGATGCCGACACCAAAATGGGTGCCCGGTCTGAATGGGTTAAGATAAAGAAGATATAGCCCTTCATGTCAAAAAGGTCAGCTACTGTACGCCTGATCTATGTGCATACATTTACGTTATTTATACTTCAATGCTTCAATTACTGTCATCTCCATCACTCCCTTCCTTTTAACCACTCGATCCCTAGCATCCCTACAGTATTCTGGGGGCAAACAATCTGTAAAAATATCAGAGCACGTTTCGTATAGAGCCTTGTGGGACCCCGGTCATCTAGGTATACGGTTTTTAGTCGCTAATATAACCTGCCTGCATTAATTTGCACCTGCTCTTTAGAGGAAAATAATGAATTCAATCTGGCCCTTACCAACGGTGTCAGCGTTGGTAAACCCAGCAGAATGCATAATCAACCACATTTTTCACATCTTCCCGTTATTAAACTCATATCCATATTATATTCCTCACACGTATTTGCACGGCCCTCCCTTAATTGCATAATGTGCATAAACAGGAGAGGTACACATTTTATAAAGCGAAATGTACCACGCTTTATAAAATGATGAGCAGACTGCTTTTCTTGGACGCTTGCTGCCGAGTTTGATAAATCCGAAAATGTTTTGTCCCAGGGAGAAGAGAATATTTTTGTGCACATTTAATTTGCTGTGAGCTTGCATATCTGCCATTTATCAATAGCCAATACAGTGATACAGTGGTTAAAATGATTGTGATGCTGTATGAACACATTTTGCTGGGGGCCCCCATGGGACCCACACAAAGGACCCACTTTGAGAAGCACTGTCTGATCATATAACCGGGATGTCAAGTCATTGAGGGTTGTGATTAAGCATTTTGCAATGGCTTCTTGGCACTAACGACAAGAGTTATACAACTTCCCCTGTCTGGGTGTTACGACTCCCCTCAAATCAAACCCAAATCGAACAAAACTACAGGGCAGAGAGGTGCATCTAATGGACATCAATTTTCATAAATTCGGTGGCATTATATATGCAGTGTTACCACAAGACTACATCTTTTTACTTTGATGGATCGCTGGGGCCAGTGGTGGAGTCTCTGAATCTCCTTATCTGTCATCGACGCAGTGGCGAGAACTATAGCGCTCATCCTACTTTTCCCCATCAGTGGGGGACTGCAACCAAAGCACATTTTTCGTGAATAGTTCATAGACTCTCATTTTCTCCCCTTTTGTAGTTGAGTAATATTTCCGCACACTCCGCTAAAACCTAATCTGTGCCAAAACGACAAGAAGCAGCACAAGAGAGGCAGAACCTATAACCGAGGAACTCACTTCTGGGCTTCTGTTCGTTATACAGCAAATCCCCCCACTGTCAGTATACAAGATACAGTGTGCATATCCCCATGCGAGCAGCCCACTGCGTCGACACCCACCATATCTCCAGCAAAGCTTTACTCCTTTAAGTTGGACCCAGCACTGTATGAATCATGGTCTGTACGTGTGTAGCCACAGCCTGTGTGTGTCCAGGGATGGTCTGCCATCCCCAGATATAAATTCTTTGCTTCTGGGCTGAGATCCCACGTGATGACAACAAGTACCTTGTCAGTCCCCCCTCCTCCCTGAGTATTTAAAGCAAATCTTATCCTTTTTCTTGCTCAGATGATGCCATGTTCTGCAGGGAGAGATGCATGGGGGATGGAGGAGGCATGTGGCAGTGGTTTTCTTTTCCCGGTGGGCGGCGTTGACCGCACAACAGCATCTGCTTCTCAACCTTTTGCTGGATCAGGGGCCAGCTTCAGAAATCCTCCCAAAGTGTCTGCATGCGCCCAATGTCCATGGCTGCAGACCTGCAGTGTTAAGTGGCCAGGTGGGCGGGTTTGCTGCGGTGCATTTTCAGGACATTAATTTCACATTTAATCTACTAACATACATTTTGTTAGCTATATTCTCACAATGAAAACAACGTTAATGTTTGTCGGGGTCCACTTGCAATAATACCCTCAAGGCTCACCAGTGGGCGCCCTGGCACGTGATTATGAATCCACCAACGCTCTAGGCCTATAGGGTAGACCCGCCCTTATAATGTCTGATTGGCCCAGCGATCGCCACAAGCCATATACAGTATTCTGAACATGGCTTCTCAAGGTTGTACTTTCATTGTTACATCTTGTGTACAGGTACATAAGAGTAAAACAAATTTGTTGTTGTTTTGGCTTCCTTACAGACAATGCAGCAGCATAACATTCAAACAACAAAACACAGCAAGCACAGCAAACAAAGGGATAGAGTAAGAGTACTTTTGATACTTTAAGTATTATTCCGATGTCGATACGTTTATGATACGTAGCTTGCGGAGTTAGTTCAGTCATATATACTCAAGCGGCTTCATGCAAGGCAAGGGTGCATATAAGGGTGCATATTGTATAAACTTGAGGGGCTAATATGCTGCATTACTGTGGGTGTATTCAGTGTTGTGTTGGCAATACCCACGTCATTAGCTGATGTGGCAGTCAGCTGACCCATTGGGCGGGGTGTTATTTCTGTTCCCCATGGGGGGTTGTAACTTGTTATTGTATATATATCTCCCTGCTCTTAATTTTAATGATGTTTAATTGTAGCAGGGAATTCTTTTTTGCAGAGCCGAACGCCAAGATAAAATATTATTGTATTCTCGTTCTATAATAAATATTGGTTAAATCTATTCATGAGTTATCTGACTTGAAGTATACTTTTAACTCTGGTATACATTTTGAATATGAGACTTCTCTCCTTGTAATTAAAGTGCATCTTCTTCCCTCGCTGCCTGAGTGTGACGTCGTATACATATACTGTACGAGCCAAAATGGCTGCCCACGCGCTGCATGCCGTGTGCTGGAGCAGCTTCACCCAGCTGGGTGTGCTAGCCCTCCTCTGAGCCACACGCTACAGCCAGCTGATGACGCACCATACACACCATCCACTTTATTCATAGCGCCTCATTCGCAGAATTGCCATTATTGCCAAATTACGAGAGAAAGATTTAGTCGAAAACTCGTGAAATGGGATATTATTTATAAAGAGTGCTTTTACATTTCTGTCATGTACTGTTTTTCCACCAATGCATGTCAATTTGTACCACCCCAAAAAAGTTGCAAAGATTCATACTTATTGCCTGGCCAGTTTGTGAGATCTAAGATTTTGGAATAAATACATAATTCCAGATTTTTGCCTTTTTATTGTTTTTTCATTTTTTTTCATTTTCAGTTACAGATATCGTGATATCTCATTGATGAAATCTCTTGCAATATATTGAATATCGCAATATATCGAATATCGGAATATCATTATGGAGGGCCTAATATCGCCGCATACATCACAGCGTGAGGTACTCTATTGTTAAGGCCTGCATGTTCACACAGCTCAGACAGCGTGAGGTTCACACAGCTCATACAGCGTGAGGTTCACACAGCTCATACAGTGTGAGGTTCACACAGCTCATACAGCGTGATGTTCACACAGCTCATACAGCGTGAGGTTCACACAGCTCAGACAGCGTGAGGTTCACACAGCTCATACAGTGTGAGGTTCACACAGCTCATACAGCGTGATGTTCACACAGCTCATACAGCGTGATGTTCACACAGCTCATACAGCGTGAGGTTCACACAGCTCATACAGCGTGAGGTTCACACAGCTCATACAGCGTGAGGTTCACACAGCTCATACAGCGTGATGTTCACACAGCTCATACAGCGTGAGGTTCACACAGCTCATACAGCGTGAGGTTCACACAGCTCATACAGCGTGAGGTTCACACAGCTCATACAGTGTGAGGTTCACACAGCTCATACAGTGTGAGGTTCACACAGCTCATACAGCGTGAGGTTCACACAGCTCATACAGCGTGAGGTTCACACAGCTCATACAGCGTGAGGTTCACACAGCTCATACAGTGTGAGGTTCACACAGCTCATACAGCGTGAGGTTCACACAGCTCATACAGTGTGAGGTTCACACAGCTCATACAGCGTGAGGTTCACACAGCTCATACAGTGTGAGGTTCACACAGCTCATACAGCGTGAGGTTCACACAGCTCATACAGCGTGAGGTTCACACAGCTCATACAGCGTGAGGTTCACACAGCTCATACAGTGTGAGGTTCACACAGCTCATACAGCGTGATGTTCACACAGCTCATACAGTGTGAGGTTCACACAGCTCAGACAGCGTGAGGTTCACACAGCTCATACAGCGTGAGGTTCACACAGCTCATACAGTGTGAGGTTCACACAGCTCATACAGCGTGAGGTTCACACAGCTCATACAGGTGCTGGACTTGTTTGCCTTTGTAGAGCGGAACAAGGTATAATATTATAAGCTGAACCGCCCTGGATATATCGTCTCTGTCGGGGAAGAAACCTCGTGTCTCCCAATGTATATACGCTTCATGTTTTATCATAACTTAACACCCCTATAGGGTGTAGCCCACAAGTTGTGAAAGTATAGCAGATCTAAAACTCACAACGCGATGTGATGTGAGCTTATAGATCTGCTATTTTCACAAATTAAAAATGTTTTTAAATAATAATAATAATAATAGTAATAATAGAAGGAATGCTTTGATGCGAGGTTTCCACCCGACAGAGAGAGAGAGAGAGAGAGAGAGAGAGAATTTGTGTTTGTTCGTCCGCCCGCTGTGTCCCTTATTACCATTCTGTAAAAGATTTGACGATAGCACTGGTAGTCTGGGAGCTCTCTGTGTGTGTGTGTTTAAGAGGACAGAACATACAGTATGTGCAGATGTTATCTACAGTATGCTACTGCTATGATGAATGTTGCTGAAACTCAGTAGAAAGCCACGTTGACCAATAACTTATAGTAGTCCACATAATGTTTAGTACCTCCACAAATCGTTTTGTTATAGTACCTCCAGTCGGTTGTACTGTATATAATCTTCTAATCATCAATCATATAAATTATACAGACCATCTTCAGACACATTTCTCAACCGGAGGTCCACAACATCAGTTATACTGATATGTCCAACATTGTAGTATTACCAACGTATACTGTACCAAACGGCAATTGTCTTGTCAGCGCTATTTACCGCTGAGTTCTGTTGTGATAGAGCTGAGCAAGACCTAATCATGGCTAACGTAAACAAGACTGTATACTATTACTGCCCATATAGCCTGGAGAAAGAATATGAAGCATGGTGAAGCAGTATAGTGGCTCAGAGTCCCTGCCTAATGACCCAAAGTCTAATATCTCCCCCGGCTAAAGGAGGAAAATCTCTTTCTGGCTAGTGGTTAAGATGGTTGGCTTTCCATGCGAGAGACCGGGGTTTGATTCCCGGGTGTTGCATTGGTGGTGTTGGTGGTGAGGAGGGTGAGTGTAGCAGTAGTGGTTTAGAGTCTCTGCCTGATGAGCCAAAGCCTAATATATATATATATAGATATATATATATATATGTTCCAAGCGGCAGCCCGGGTTCGATTCCCAGGCGATACTACACAGGCCCACGTTCTTTCAGATCAGCGTGCCGGCCCGTAGCTACGAGAAATTCATGAGGGATTTAATTTAATTTTGTGATTGGCTACATTGTTTCCAGGCCAACTGAGGATAGACCCCACGGCCAGGAGGGATGATTGCTCTGAATAGGCTCTATAGTATGCACAGCAGCCATGTATTGGAAAGAAATTGGGCCTTCCTTTACTTCCTTCACAGGTTTTACCAATTTTACTAATCAAGGTTCTGTTCCATTCAATGTAGCACAGGTAGGGTTTTTTCAAACTTGTTTTAATTTCAACATACGGTATGTCCCAACATAACTCTGTAGAGCAGTGGTTCCCAAACTTTTTATACTGAAGTACCACCTCAGAATATATGGTATAATATATTATGGTACCACCATAATATAATAAAAATGCAGGAGCATATACCTGCCCTTTTTGTTCCATTCCTAAGCCAATTATGCTGCTGCTCTGACAAAACCCTGTCTAATCAGCACAACTGCAGATATTTCTAATGTGATTAATCCGTTCTCAAACATTCTGGCTATAGGTGTGCTGTCATGCTCATTTCAGCATGGCTGGATAGCCTATTTCAACCAATAGCTTGGTCAGCAGAACTACCTGTATAGTAATATAAATATTTCATTCCACTTTTGTCTTATTTCTCCTTTTTTGGGCAACTCACTCCTCTGTGTACCACCAGAGGGGGGCTCAAGTATACCACCAGTGGTACTAGTACCAGTGTTTGAGAACCTTTGCTGTAGAGTGTACAAATGGAACCGAATGAACCCGCGAGGGCTCCATTTGGTTCCATTTGTACGTTACTCTCTGTGTACAAATGGAGGCGCCATTATGGAGCCCCCTCAATGAACTATGAGGGTCCCTTGGACCTCAATTTGAGACCCAGTTATGTAGCAGATCAGTGTTTCCAGTGATGCCAACATGCACAATATCAGCACCCTGACCTTTTTGACCAACAAGTATCATGGGTAAAATACCAATTTCTTACCAATATTCCAATAACATCGGTAATTCAGTCAAAGACACACAGGTCTGTAGAAGTGCTGCTACTGCTGGTCCAGCCAAAAGCCTGTTCATACAAGGCCCCCCCAGAGCTGTGCTGTTGATTTGATCAGCGCAATTATGCATAATTGCAATGAACACGGGCACTCGTAATTTCTCTCATTTCCCCAGAACAACTTTACGGTGGCGAGAGCTTTCATGTAAACAAGGCAAAGCTGGGGATGCACGTCGTGGGCCAGAGGAGATTGAAAAAAAAAAAACATTCACTCTTCCAGGAAAAATTACAGTTTGCAAAAGGTCCCATTGGTCACCTGCTCGTATTTGAGCCACATGCTCATTACAATGTGATGGTGTGGAATGGAATGGACTCCGCCGGACATCGTTTCGAGCTTGCAGTGTGACGCTGTAGTATGAAGGGCGTTAAATGTACGAAAACAACCCCACAAAAGGTTAAAAAACTTGTAAAAAATTGGCCACATCACAGTACTGTATGTAGAACCTGCATGGGGCCCAGACACCCAGGTCGGGAAACAGCAGTACGTGCTGCTGCTGACATAGTGATACTTCATGGATAGTGATACTGGGCACAAAGAATAGCTCCATGTGACAGAGGGGTCAAAGTTGAACGAAAGCTGTGTTATTATGATAGAAATATAGGTCAACAATACAAATGACACTAGTTTTGTGTATTCATTTATTTTATTTTAATTCATTTTTTAATGTTCTGTTTATTCATTTTTGGGGTTTTTTACAAATATATTAGTACATTGAGAAATACAGAGTAACAAATAAAAAATAACTAAAACACACACAACAACAAAACACAAATCCCAAATCAAGACAACCAAAGAACATTCAAAACAAAACAAAATAAAAAATATATATAAAAATAAAACAACTCCAACATAGTCAATATACAAAGCAGTTCAGTATTCATTTATTTTTAACGACCCCCCCCCCCCTTCTAACCCTAACCCCAAATTACCCTATACTTAATATTCACTAAAACAAGACCATAACTCCCACCACGGGACTCGGGCAACCAAAAATCTGAACTAACCCTTGAAGGGACTTTCTTGCTCTGAATTCAGATTGGGTATACTGATAGCCATTTGAAAGCACAGAGGAAGGACCACTCCCCGGGCCAACAAGAGCTGCTATTGTGGCAAACTTGAAAACGTTAATTGCTTTTGGCATTGTTTTTTGCCTTGCATAATTTAGGAATATTATTGCCCAATTAGTTTTGAATCTCATAAAAGTAGGATATAACGTTCTAGCAAAGAATGGTTAGGGTAATGAGCTAGCTTTTTCTTCCCCCTCCTCCCCTTAAAGAAAGTATCTCGTTAACAAAACTTCTAGATTGGCTTTGAAGCGTGTGACATCAAGCACAAGTGACAGATAGTTATTCCTCAAGAAATACAGTTTGAGGATGTTGAGGACGACGGCAACATGTGGCATGGTGAGAACGCTGAGAAAGACCAAAATGTGCTTTCCGGAACATCTGACTGATGTTTGTAGAAAGTGTGTGTGTGTGTGTGTGTGTGCGTGTGCGTGTGCGTGTGTGCGTGTGCGTGTGCGTGTGTGTGTGTGTGTGTGTGTGTGTGTGTGTGTGTGTGTGTGTGCGCACGCGCGTTCGCATAGCCTCCTATACCAGTAGTTCTCAAACTTTTTTGTGCCAACGACCCCCAGATGTATAATTTGGCCGCAGACCCCATCTGAAAATGTTTCGTGCCAGGGAACCCCCAGAAGAGAAGGTTTGTGTTAAGAAAGTTCCAAATTATTCAAAATATGCAACAATTTTTTTTTGCAGATGTGCAAGCTCACAGCACGGCACGAGGTGACCCGCTGCGAGCTTGTATATCTGCAATTTCTTGAATAGCCAAAGTATATTCATATGTTTAATGTGGTTATTGTCTCACTGTTTGCTATAATCTTGCTGGGGACACCCTGGTACCCCCCCCCCCCCCCCACCAAGGACCCCATTGGGTTCCCCGGACCGCAATTTGAGAACCCATGGCTCTATACTGTATATCTTTCTATAGACGTGTGTGTACGTGACATGTGTTACTGTTTGTTGGAATTGTTTTCTCTCGACCACAGCCGATACGAATGTGATTTAGGTGGCCTATTGTTTAGACAGACGCTATACTGTAGCTTCATTATTTATCTGGTATCCTATATTTACCTTGTTAGATTATGTTTACCCTGCTTATTCCCATTTCACACTCGTAAGTCGCCTTGGATAAGAGCATCTGCTGAAAGCCTAAAAAAATTATGTAAATTGTTTGCAAGCGTGTGTGTGTACGCGTACGTGTAAGTCACTCACTTATTGAGTGAGTGACTTGCTTAATTAATTAATCATATGAAGACATAGGCCATGATTTTGTGAATGTAATCTTAACTGCAGCTTTAATACTTGTGTCCTTGTATGCTCTCCTGTGTGTGTGTGTGTGTGCACATAAACACATTGTTAAAGTGTGTGCGTGCACGCTTGCGTGAGTGAGTGTGTGTGTGTGTGTGTGTGTGTGGCTGTGCGCGCGCATGGGCTATTAAAGCACAACCTCTCTTTCACACAACAGAATTAGGGAACAATAAACAGTGTGGAGCCTCTGTCACCATGCAGCCACCCCTCCCCCCCCCCCCGTATAGCTCCTGGGTGTAATGTATGGGTGATGACACTCCCACACACAGTGTGGTGACCTGGGTGGGTGCAGATGTGTCCAGCCCTGGGTCCACGGGCTGCTAATGAGGCAGAGATTAGGAGGCAGGTCTCTCCTATAAGGCCCACGTCGCCCTGCGGGCGTAAACATGGGGTTGCCACCGCACACGGACCAACACACACGCCTGTGTGCGCGCGCACAGACAGACACACAGTCATTAGTGTGTGTGTGTGTGTGTGCGTGTGTGTGTGCAAGAATCTGTCACGTTTTTTGAGTGGTGAAACCACTCCAAGGAACAGTAATGTCCGTGTTCACCGATGTGTTGGTTCACCTATGTATGAGCACCAGTATGACTGACTACCAGTAGGGGCGCTGTAGGGCGCAGAAACACAGAGAGAGAGAGAGAGAGAGAGAGAGAGAGAGAGAGAGAGAGAGAGAGAGAGAGAGAGAGAGAGAGAGAGAGAGACAGAGAGACAGAGAGATAGTATTAGTGCTGCACTGTTGCCTGCTAATGAGAGAGAGAGAGAGAGAGGAGAGGAGGGGGGGGGGAGAGAGAGGGGAGTTGCACCACTCAGTTCACACGGGTGTGATTCTTTTTATAACTTCATTTCGATATTTTTCAGAGAAAAACAGGGATACAGTACGTACAGGCGTTAATTGCAAATTAAATACAAAACCAATAGATCTTTCTCCACCAGCTGCCACTCGCCCAAGCATGACAAATAGTTTATTTTATTTGTTTTTTGTTTGTTTGTTATCTCTCCTACTGTATGTTACCACATCAACACAGCATAGAATTGTGGACAAAATCTTATCCAGTCAAAATCTTCTTTCGTTTTTGGGTCTGAGAGGCAAAATCTCATCAAATGGTGGTCCGTGGCTCAAATGCCAAATACATAATGGACCTTGAGATATGAAAAGGATTGACTGGCTGCTATACAGTCGACTTGATCCTGACTAAATAACCTAAAATGTGATTCCAACTGTCTATTGTCTGCTGATTTATAGCACCATTTAATCTTGCTGTAGAACGTTCCATAAAACATCAAAGCATATCAGAGTCTGTACTATAGTCTCAGTTCTTTTAATAGACAATAACTGCAATTTGTATTAACACGCTTGGGCAACACGCCCTAGTCATGTTATTATGATATTATTATTAGAATATCTTTTCATTTTTTATTATCTTTTTTATTTATTTTATCTTTAGGCTTACCAATATTATTCATACTGTATCTTAATTTCTGTTATTTAAGATCAACTGGTAGCTTCTATAGGAAGGCCACTCGATAAGCCCCTTTGGGTTTTTTTGGCACTTCCAGCACATGTATGTAACTAATCGTGTTTCTTATTGAAATATTTACTTTCTGTATTTATTTTATTTTACCATATTGTTATTATGTACATATGTGCAAATAAACTAAACTAAACTACACTAAGAAAGGAGATCATGTGGAGGTTGCCAACTAGATATAAAGGCCAACATTTTTGTATATATTTATATTTCTGCAGCCGTGCTTTCCTACCAACCTGAAGCGCCGTTGGACTGTGCTTAAAGTTAATGAATCATCGTCATTAAGAAGAAGCTTCCATTTTGGACAACGGGGGATGTGTCGTCGGAGGCTCGTCACATTATTGACGTCCCTCGAATGAGTAGGAGGTGAGTGACTGAAGTGTATGTCAGCCTATCTTCTATCACTCATTAAGAAAACACAGACCTCCGCTCATATCTGCTGTGTGTGTGTGTGTGTGTGTGTGTGTGTGTGTTCTTTAATTACTACACTTGTGAAGGCTGTTTGTAGCCCCTTTTTGGGGCTTGTTTAATGTGGCAAAAAAAGCACAAAACCATGTGCATGTGCATTTCTGACTATGTGGAGGGTGAGTGTGTGAGTACGCACTTGCCTATGCGTACATACAGTAGTCAGTAGTGTGTGTGTGTGCGTGCGTGCGTGTGCCTGCTGCGGGCAACACGAGCGCTTGCAAATAGTTTGTTGTTTATTTCATAACGGCAACAGTGGCAATTTATAAAATATGTGCATATTTACAATTATCAAGATCAAATAAAAAGGTCAAAAGAGATGAGATCACAATCTGCCCGTGATAGCCGCCGCCGCAGAGCGTGTGAGAAGAGAAAGTGAGTGCAGTTGAAAAGGTTAAACTCCAATCACATGGTCGTTTACTGAGGAGTGGCGAGTGTGCAGGGGCGCACTAATGATCCGAGGTCAACTATTGATCCATTGATTGGTGGAGAGAGGCCAGTACGTTGAACACACAGAGAGAGAGAGAGAGAGAGAGAGAGAGGAACAGAGAGGAGATGCAGGAGGAGAGGAGAGCAGAGAGTCTACAGCAGCAATATAGGGTCCATGATGCAGGGACCCCCCATCTGCACACTCTCAGAGCAGAGTCCTGCACGGGTCCAATTGACAACCCGCGCCCGCCCCATCAATAATCAGATCCGTGGACCAACCCCGTCAGCAAATATTGTGTCCGTATAGGAGACGATTTCCTATAGGGAGCTCATTTAACACCACTGGCTACTACTAGTAGTAGCAAGCAGTGGGACGGGCGGGGCTTTCTCACATTCATACACAGCCAGAGAACTCAATTCTGACAGCCATCTCGCTAGCGTGCTGGGCTATTCAATAGACTTTCAAACCACACCTCCCGAGGTCATGAAGTGTGGGTCATGACCGAAAGAATAAGGCCGCGAATGCAAGCGGCCGAAATGAGTTTTCTTCGACGGGTGGCTGGCATCTATCTCCCTTAGAGATAGGGTGAGAAGTTCAGTCACACGAGAGAGACTCGGAGTAGAACCGCTGCTCCTTCGCCTGGAAAGGAGCCAGCTGAGGTGGTTCGGGCATCTGGTTATAGGATGCCTCTCGGGCGCCTCCCTAGGTAGGTCCTCACTGGCCTTGGAACGTCTCGAAATCCCCCAGGAGGAAGTCACTAATGTTGCTCTGGAGAGGGAAGTCTGGAGCACTCTGGTGGAGCTGTTGCCCCCGCGACCCGACTACGGATAAGCGGTTGAAGATGGATTGACCTCCCGAGTTTGAATCCTGTTGCTACCACAATTGTTTGGGTGTAGTCGTGCATTAATTGTACCGGGACAAGACACAGAAGTTGACTGGAAGGGAGTAAAGGATTGGCTTCTAAACCTGCTATTTATATATTGTTATATCGCTAATGTTATATCATTGACCTAAATGGCGTTATATCTACGTCTTGTGAGCTTGTAGATCGGCTATTTTCGGTATCAGAAATTACAGATGGGAGACATTAGTTAAAGGACAACTTTAGTTTTTTTCAACCAAGGTTCATGTTTTAGGTTGTTATTAGAGAAACTAAAAGGTGAGTGTTATTTTTCTTTCATTTGCTGCTTTCTTTTGTTTTGGGGATTTTAGCTGTTTTTGACAGGGGGGCGGGGGCATTCGAGCATGGGGCTAAATATGCATTTTTTAACACAATTTTATGGTGATTTCTTTTTTTATGGTTTACTATAGTCCTAATAAACATCAGGAAATTACATCTGGCCACAGAAGATCACAGGATCTACTGAATGTGAAGGTAGCCTACTGGGGAAAGGCTTATACTGTATGTATACAGTAGGCTCAATATGTTTGTCACATTCAATAGATCCTGTGATCTTTTGTGGCCAGATGTAATTTCCTGGGGTTTATTAGGACTATAGTAAATAATAAATAAATAAATCACCATCAAATTTGGTAAAAAAATACATATTTAGCCCCATGCTCGAATGCCCCCGCCCCCCTGTCAAAAAGAGCTAAAATCCCTAAAACGAAAGAAATCAGCAAATGAAAGAAAATTAACACTCACCTTTTAGTTTCTCTAATAACAACCTAAAACATGAACCTTGGTTGAAAAAAACTAAAGTTGTCCTTTAAGCTTGCAACGTGATGCATTACTTTGCCTGTGTTACATCATCTTACGATAGTTGTACCTGAATGTTGACATGGAATAATAATCCTGTTGATTGTTTCATTAGCACAAAGTCGCGAACATGACAAAGTAGGACAACTTTGTGACGCATCTAATCATGAACGCACGTGAAACTAAGGCTGCGGTAAAGATGCCAAGGATTCGACAGTGATATGACATTGTTATGCTTACAGTATGCAACACGGAGGTACAGTAGCAAAGACTCAAAGCTGTTTATAAACCAGTAAGACACCCTGAGGGCGAGAAGCAACCAAGGGCGAGGTCGCGTGCACGCATCCGCCTGGGTGACGGCAGAAGGCAGACTGCTGGGCGAGCACTGGTGCTTTGGCATGGGGGCTCAGATCAACATATATGGAATGAATTCTGTACTGGCCATATATGGAGTGGTTCTCGAGTGTACAGGGTTTGATGAGGTCAGATCAACATTATGGAATGTCAGATCAGGAAGGACGGGTGGGGTGGATCATGTGGAATGTCAGAACAGGTCAGCTCCATATATGGAGATATAAGGGTTTGAGGTCGGATGTAGAGTTCCTGGCCGGTTCCATAATATGCAGATCTGATCCAGTCTTGTTTATCCAGGGTTAGATGAGGTCAGTGTCTTTGACCAACAAATGCACAAGATCTAAGGGTCTCCATGAAGTCACGTGATGTTACGAGGCGTGACCATATATGGAGGCATGATGTCAATATATGGCCATTTATTGACATTTCTATATATGGAGAAGGGCCCCTGGTGATGTTATCTACGCTGCGGCTACATATATGCCCACATGGAGACGCCTGATGATGTTAGGTGATGTCATGAGGCGTGACCATAATTATATGGAGGCATGGGGTCATGGGTGTGGGACGGACGGACTGACGGGAAATGCACCTTTTCATAGTAAATGCAACCAGCGGTCGCAACAACGGGCTATACTATAGCTTCCTTCTCGTAAACCACGGCCACCTGACCTCACTGACAAATCCTGGCAACTGAGTCAACGTTTCTCCGCTGGAAGGTTATATATTATAATACGACCGAGAAACTGAATTCCCAGTTGCCTGGCGCCTCACATATACCAGTGGTATAATGTCCCCCTGGACCAGCAACTGGAACCTCTGTGTTAATTAGGCCTGACGTCGAAATAAACCAAAACGTTCACTCTGAAAGAGTAGGCCTATATATATTCAAAGATCTGTTGCCACATTTTTACGATTTTTCAAAAATAGCAGACCTACAAGCTCGTAGCGCGCCACTCGGTGGCGCACTACGAGCTTGTAGATCTGCTATTTTTCAATAGCTATATAACATAATGCTTAGTTAAAACACCAAAATGGGTTCCCACCCAGAATGGGTTAAGTTGCATAATGTGACGTTGTTTGGGGTGGAAACAATGCCATTCATGCACTCTCAGAATTACAGGCATGTACGGGTCCATTTGGTTCCATTGGTGCACTCTCAGAGTTACAGGCATGTACGGGTCCATATGGTTCCATTGGTGCACTCTCAGAATTTGCAGGCATGTATTGTACGGGTCCATATGGTTCCATTGGTGCACTCTCAGAGTTACAGGGTCCATTAAATTTGTGCACTCTCAGAGACACAATTATTCCAGTTCGGGTCCAAAACTAAATGGCCGATTAAAGACAGGGCAGGCTAAGGCTAAGCAACACAGCTGCAGCTAATCAAATTAATGATAATGAGCACATTAAAAATTTCCATATAGTCTGTGTCCAGGGCCATGGGCAGAATATCCTACTACAGTATGACACACCTAAAATAAGAAATGTTTAATAAATAAAAAAGTCCCATAGTGTAGATGGGCTCCATTACATTTCGGTATTATGTATATTGAGTCAAAGTCAATTAATTGATCATTTCAGTTCAGCCAATCAGAGAGGGACTATACCGTGAGTGGGGCCAGGTGGACGGTGTGTTTGCTATTCTCTCTACGTGTGTATACAGTCCGCGTGGTCACACACACACACACACACACACACACCAGGGACAAATTAGCCATTGGGCCAGTGGGGCCGCGGCCCAGGGGCCCTTGGCTCTCAGGGGCCCTTCGCGGGAAACTGGACCGTGTCGCGCAGTACTGGGTTTGAGGCCCTGACAAGGGCCCCTGGAGCCCGGCCTCAGCCACCCCCCAGGCTGGAGGTCCCCTACTGGGGACCCCTTAAAGTGGGCCCTTTGAGAACCAATTTCAAATGTGTGTGCATGGGCCCCTCCTCTGCTCTGTATTCTCCCTCGGTCTGAGCCTGAAACGCAGCGCAGGCTCCTGGGGCCCTACAGGCGGGGCGTCAAAGTGGGCCCTTTGCGGACCACTGCTCCACCGTACTGTGAAGCAGTGGTCCTCAAGGGGCCCACTTTGAGAGGTCCCATTGAGGAGGGGCCACAGCAGGGGAGCCTCAAACGCAGCGCAGGCTCCTGGGGGCTGGGGCCCTACAGGCTGGGCGTCAAAGTGGGCCCTTTGCGGACCACTGCTCCACCGTACTGTGAAGCAGTGGTCCAAAGTGGGGCCCACTTTGGAGGTCCCATTGGCCATTGAGGAGGGGCCTCAGGCCGCCGGGGGCCTTGAAGGCTGTAAGTTAATGGGAGTCACTCCCACCCCGTCCCTGACCACCAGGAGTTATAGGTATATATATATTTCTGAATAGAGCCACCTAACCTAACAATAATAGCACAGTTCAAGCTAGCTCCTTCCTGAAGCTAAGGACTAGAAATATAACGGATTATTATGTTGATTACTTGTTTCAGGCAGATTTGTAAATATTAATATGTTGTTGCCTCAAAATGCTCAAATATATTATGAATAATTAAATATTGTGATTTATTTTGTGCAGCACCAAAAACTTTATAGGCTATCACTTGTTACTTTAAATAAATGTTGTCATAATTGTTGAGAAAATTACATATTTTGTATTTGTATTTTGTTACCCTTATTGGCCTTGGGCCTTAGTGAAATTAAATTAAAAGGCATGCAGTAGAAGCTCAAAATCAAGCTGTTAAGCTTGATATACTAAGGTGATGTGGTGATAATTTATATTATAAATAAATTGTGGACGGTTAACTTTAACCACATTTTATTTTGATATACCTGCCTGCTACCTATAGAGCGGCGCAGTCCCTCCCCCTTTCAGAACAACGAACGGCCCAGGAAATGAAAACGCAATGCATTTCCCCATAGGCAGTTTTTATTTAATTTATTTAAAGACCTTTTAAGCGTCGTACGAAGCCAACTCTTGTCGTGACAAATCATGACAACACACACAATATTTCGGGCCAAACAAAGAATTAGAAAGTAGAAAGAAACGGCAGGTTACAACACTTTTGTTGTTGTTTTTCTTCTTTGTAATTATTTGTTTGGTCCAAAAATATTGTTGTCATGATTTGTCACGACAAGAGTTGGCTTCGTATGACGCTTAAAAGGTCTTTAAATAAAAATTAAATAAAAACTGCCTATGGGGAAATGCATTGCGTTTTTGGGCGCGTTCGGCTATGCGCACCGGGAATGTGGTCAGTTTGTTGAGTGTGGTGGGCGGTGACGTCACAGAGTGCGTTCAGTGTGCCTTATTTACGAACGACCAGTTACAACACACCATTCACACTGAGCAACCCTACCCTGAGGGTAGGGTTGCTCAGTGCGTGCACTCGGCACACCCGGTGCGCAGCGCACTGGATTTTCGAACGGCAACGCACTGAGTGCACTGAATAAACGAACGACAAGAGAGCACACCAGTGCGTTCAGGGCGCATTTCCGAACGCGCCCCTAATTTCCCGGGCCGTTCGTTGTTCTGAAAGGGGGAGGGACTGCGCCGCTCTATAGTACTACCGTCTACACTACCTCATGTGACCCCTGCATCCGGCTGTGTTTTGTCCAATCAGATTTGTGACTGATTGAGGCAGGCGTTTTTTCAATTTGGTTTAAGTTTGTTTTGTGAGATTTGAGACAGACCCATATGCCCGAGCGGTTCTTCCAAGAGGAAAGCAAAAAAAGATTAAGGATGCGAAGACGGTTAAATTACTGAAAAAGGTTCCATTGATTTCAAACTTCTTTCTTAAACCACGGACCACCACATGAAGACGCAGACGACAGCGATGAGTCCGACGAGACAGGTGCTGCTGCTGCTGGGACTAGCACTGATGCTAATGCTAACGTCGTCAACCAGGGCGAGGCAAGTGGTGAAGTTGTTGTGGAAAATGTTAGCGGCCAAAAGCAAAACTCCTCAGATCCCTTAGCCCCTTTCGGGACCCTACGTAAAACTTTTTTGATATTTTGTTGAGTTTTACGTTGGGTCCCTGCTCGCTACTGTACTTTCGTATGGAAATTCCTAAATGCGGATGTGGAGATTCTCTCTAAAATAGGACCCGCGGCATGTGACGCCATTATTTTCCTTGAGTTATTCTGAAATCGGTAACTTTAAGTAGCTATACATCCAGCTGCGAATATCTCCTGTGGCGCGGAAGCCCGTTAAGTATTTTTAATCTTTGTTTGACCGATTTGGTCGCTTTATTTCTTCTTGTTTGTTTACCGTTTATTGTACCGCCTCCCGGTGTGCGGTTGGCTTGTGAGGCTACGTCCCTGCCTCTGATCTGCTGTGTCATAGCTATAGCGCCACTAGCTAGCCAGATAGGCGGTACAATGAGGTGTCAATAAACAAGGAAGGAAAAGAAGAATCCAAGCTTCCAAATCGGGCAAACATATATTAAAAATACTTAACGGCTTCCGCGCCACAGGAGATATTCGCAAAGGTATGTATGTGTACTTATACTTTACATATTCAGAAAGCCTCATACTGAAGAATATCGTCAAAGAGCGCGGGGAGGCGTTTTAACATGTAAACATGAGCCAGTAAATGTTTTAATCAGGTGGCATGGACGACGTGGAACAGGACCCAATGCACTGGGTCGAACAAATGTCAGAAACTTCAGTAGCATTTGGGTTCTGCTTGGAGGGCTACAGATCCCTCAGAGTCTGAGCAGGAAGAAGACGAGCCTGGCCCTGAAGAAGAAGAGGATATCGCCATTTTAACATCCGAAATTGAGGAATAATTACAACTTTCAGTGGAGGGGCTCCAGGCGGCGGAGCCGGGCGGGGCTTGAAGTTTAGCTGGATGGAAAGTGGTGTGTGGAGCTAAACTTCAAGGTGAGCTTTATTATCAACTCCTCGCCCATACCGTCAAACAGGTGACGACTTGGGACGGGACGGGAGTGCAGTGGGACGGACACAGTGACCACGGTGGACCGTGGAATCGAATTACAAATCCCCTCTGTCATTTCTGCGCGCGTGTCGACCTTAGAGTAAGGTGTCGACGGGCGGACTATACGGCTGTCTCTCTCTCTCTACGCAGCTGCACTCTATAGTAGCCTATCATTGAAAATGCACTGGGCAGACAGACAGACTGTTGACTCTCTCTCTCTCTCTCTCGCGTAACGTTCTCTCTCACGTCACTTGTGGATCACAGTAGACACCGGCCGGCGCCTCCGTTTTGCTTGGAGAAGCGCAGAGAGAGAGAGAGAGAGATGGCTAGAGGGAGGGGAGAATGCAGAGGGAGGGTGTGTGTGTGTGTGTGTGTGTGTGAGAGAGAGAGAGAGACTGTGGGAGGGGCGCGAGGAGGAGCGGGTGGGGTGCAGGGGTTGTGCAATAAGAGGGCTGAGTGCTTCTAGTAAATATTTATATATTGTATTATGATATGCGGAAGAACGAAGAAGAGAGTGCGAGAGAGGAGACTCGGGAGAGGCAGAGAATAGTGCGTGTGTCCAGCCCCCTTTTATTAATTTTATTCCGGGACCGCTAAGTTTAGCATTCAACACGTGTCGCCTGTGATGGGGAGAGGGAGGAGGGGGGAGAGAGAGAGAGAGAGAGAGAGAGGTTGACGGTTGCTAGGCTACGGGGCGCATATACTGAATTTTAACAAAAGAACGAGAGAGAGGGAGTGAGAGAGAGGAGAGAGGGAGGGAGCGAGGTAGAGAGGGAGAGAGAGAGAGAGATCGCGAAATCTGAATACATGTAGATATATATTTATATATATTTAGCTATATTTTTTTCCAGGGGGGCGAAAACACCCGCAAAAACGGATACCTCAAAAGGAAAGGATGTGAAAAGGATGGAGGGACGAAGGGAGAGAGGGGGGAAAGGCTCGTGAAAAACAGTAAGTAAAATGTTTTTTTTTTGCTTTCTTTCTTTCTTTCTTTCTTTGAATTCTTTCTTTCTCATTTGAAAGGGATTTAATTGTTGCGATGCGGAGAGGGCAGGCAGGGCTATATAGGCATTCCTTGCTTTTATACCCGCATGCATGCATGCATGACATGTTGTTTTGATTGAACTGCGGGCTCCTTCGCTTCGTGCGCACTGACACTGACACGGGGATGTGGAAGGGCTTCGGGGGGGGTGTCGTGTCGGCATCCGTGGACGGCCGGGTGGGTTGGTGGCTTTGAGACGGTGGGGTGGCTGGCTGGCTGGGCTGACTCGGGGTGCATGCGGGGAACTGGGAAGACAGGAGGAGGGTGGATGTATGGATGGATGGATGGACGGACGGACGGACGGACGAATGAATGGGTGGATAGATTTGATAAGGATGCATGGCCACAGCTGTAGAGCGGTTTGGGGGAGCTTTGACCCCTCTGTCATTGCTGTCATTCTATACAGCCCTCCTCACATATAGCTTTCCATATAGCTGTTCTTCTTGCGAGTCGAGAGAGACCATGGCTTCATGCTTGCAGTATAGAGGGCTATATAGCTGAACGCACCGCACGGTGTGTGCACGCACGCACGCGCGCGCGGACACACACTGCATGACTGCCGACAGTTCAGTTAATCACATTTAAACCGTAGGCTGTGATTTTTGTCTGCCAGGGGAAATTTGCCAATGCGTTTGTTCCCCCCCCTGCCTTCCCATTAAGAATTAGAAGCTAGTTTCTGGTTCCACATTCAAGTGTTTAATGGCTTATATACACTGGTGCTGGATGCAGTCTCTCTCTCTCTCTCTCTCTCTCTCTCTCTCTCTCTCTCTCTCTCTGTCTCTCTCTCTCTCTCTCTCTCTCTCTCTCTCTCTCTCTCTCTCTCTCTCTCTGTCTGTCTGTCTGTCTGTCTGTCTGTCTGTCTGTCTGTCTGTCTGTCTGTCTCTCTCTCTGTCTCTCTCTCTGTCTCTGTCTCTCTTTCTGCCTCTCTCTCTCACACACACACACACACACACACACACACACACACACACACACACACACACACACACACACACACACACACACACACACACACACACGGCAATATGCGGATTCGTTCAGTTGACGATGTGATCATATCTGTTGCTGCTCATTTTCTAGCCCGCAATGTTTGCCTGAGTGTTTGTGATTGTGCGTGCTGGCTGCATAGCTTGGCTCTCTCTCTCTCTCTCTGCAACATTGTCACTCAGTCTTTTTTGTGTGATCTATTTATAAACCTCCCAATAATGGGTATTATACGACGTATATTATTATCACAGACTATATACACTGTATGTGATTGTGGAGTGCAGCAAAACGTATACAGGCAACCCAACGGAATGTTCTTCTCTCCACCAAGCATGCACACTCCCTCCTATACCAGAGTGACTAGCTCTATTCACTCTCTCACACACACACACACACACACACACACACACACACACACACACACACACACACACACACACACACACACACACACACACACACACACACACACACACACACACACACAACAAGGCTATAGTGGAACAGGTCCTTTTGCTTCTCTCTGGTTCTCTTTGCTTCTCTGCGGCCAGCTGTGGTTTATAGGAGGGGAGAGAGAGAGAGAGATTTCACTAAGTTGGTGCATTTCTAAATTTACGCCCCCCACCCCCACCTCCACCCTCCTCCTCCTCGTTATCCATCATCACCTGCGTCCCCGAATAACTTTAGCTGTTGTTGTACTTTATCAGCGGGAGAGAATGGGAACACACACACACACACACACACACACACACACACACACGCCATGTGCACTGCACGGCGCACGCACAACAGAGGGGAGAAAAAAAATCCCTCGAGATCACGGGGTAGCATAGGTGGGATATAGAAGGATTTATCATAATGGCTAACCTGTGTGTGAGAGAGAAGGGAGTGTGTGTGTGCACACGCGTGTGCGTGCGTGGTGTATAGTCTCCCCAGGTGATTTGCTGCAGTGTTTGGTAGTGCAGAGCTCACATGGTGGTGGGCCTGCTTTCACATGGTGGGTGGGCCTGCTTTCACATGGTGGGTGGGCCTGCTTTCACATGGTGGGTGGGCCTGCTTTCACATGGTGGGTGGGCCTGCTTTCACATGGTGGCGAGCAGGGAGCCACCATGCTGCTGGAGCCTCCTCTATCTGCACGCACGCACGCACGGCTGGAGGAGGATGCAGCTGATCTGTCTCTCCTTTGGTGCATATGCTAGATGTGCAGATACGACTTTTTTGTTCCCGACTCCAATATATATATCCGATAACATAATTAAATTAAATCTATAGGAGGACAGTGGTTCTCAAAGAGAGGTCCAGGCAGGACCTCCTCATACAGGGTTCCTTGAGGGGGGGTTCCAAATGGAGCCTATAAGTTATATTGGTCTGTAACTCTGAAAGTGGAACCGAATTGGGTTCCACGTCTGCACGCTCAGAGTTATTGGGGCGCCTTATTGAAATTTACCCATTCTGACCTGAGATCAGATTCTAAAAATGTCTTCTGCAGTTTTCTGAAAAAGCCGTGTTTCTATGTCAGTGGTTCTTCGATTTAAAAAGATAGCAGACCTACAAGCTCGTATCGCACCACTCGGTGGCGCGCTATGAGCTTGTAGATCTGCTATTTTTCAATAGCTAAAGCATAATGTAATGCTAGTAACACCAAAAGGGGTTCCCGCCCAATGGTTAAAAGGTTTGAGGACCACTGATCTGAGGAATATATTATAACAAAAATCCATTCATATTTTCTAAGGTGCAGCTATACACGTTTGTAGTACTGTATAATTAAGACACCCCTGAGGAGCGAAAAGCGACCACGTGCAATATGCAGCAAACTGCTGGGCGAGCGCATCAACATAATGGCATTCTGTACCGGGCCTTATATGGAGGGAGTGTGTGTTGAGTGTACAGGGTTTGATGAGGTCAGATCAACATAATGGAAATGTCAGAACAGGTCAGCTCTATATGTATGGAGATCTAAAGGGTGGCAGCGGGGGCAGTGTCTTGAGTGTACAGGGTTTGATGAGGGTATAGGGCCGGGGCTTAATGTTCGGGCCTGTTGAGAACTCTGGTTTTCTCCAGGCTGCCGGGCGCTGCTGCACTAATAACTTTGGGGCGGGTCCCGTCTATGATGACTTGATGAGGACTGACGACCATATCACGCGGTGTGACCGACTGACGGCCATATATGGTGGCGTGACAAGAGTCACTGACGGAGTTTACTGACATGGGTTTTGCAGGTTTGCAGGTTTTGGAAGGGAATCCCTTTTGGTGTTTTGATCATTACTTTAAACTTTAGCTATTGAAAAATAGCAGATCTACAAGCTACAAGCTTATATAGGTCTGCTATTTTTGAAGGTCTGAGGTCTAAATGGGTTTGCAGCAGCAGTGCAACATCAACTGAAGCATTCCAAATAGAATTGATTACTGCGAGTTACATAATTGAATTGTGATAAATTACGTGGCTGGCATACAGTATACTCCAGCACTTTAGGCAGTGTTGGTATAGACGTTCCAATACCCATAATAACAGTATCTGAACAACTGTTGTTTGTTGGTATATATACCTCTGCTCTGTCCTTTCTGAACACTGAACTCACAAAACCTTTGACGTATTTGTGAATGTTGTATACCCACACGTGTGTGTGTGAGACGTGTGACGTGTGACGTGTGTGTGTGTGTGTGTGCACGCATGCGTGCGTCCTCGCGTGCGAGCCAGGATGCCTTTTGAGAACATGTTTATTTTAATGATCATGATTGATCGATATCGTGTATACCAGCTTGGATCAATGGAACTAACGTATGGTACACTTTAAGACACACGCACACGCACACGCACACGCACACGCACGCACGCACGCACGCACGCACGCACGCACGCACGCACGCACACACTCCACACACACTGCAGTATATCTCGTAGTAATACACACATTGCCAGTAATGGGTTCCCTTCAGTGTCAATCCCATGCTGCAGAGCTTACAGTTGCCACCTCCACCCCCCTCCCTCCCTCTCTCTCTCTCTCTCTCTCTCGCTCTCTCTCTCTCTCTCTCTCTCTCTCTCTCTCTCTCTCTCTCTCTCTCTCTCTGTCTGACTGGCTGTACAGTAGCAGCTGTGCAGGGGGAACAGTGTATGGGTGATAGAGGGGAGGAGGTGTGGGTGTGCATGCGAGCAGAGAGGTGAGACGACAGAGGAGGACAGAAGGTGTGTGTGTGTGTGGGTGGGTGTTGCATGAGCGAAAGGTGTGGAAGAAGAACGACACGGATATAGGAGGAGGCCCGGGTGCGAGATTGTAAAGGGTGGAGGGAGAGAGAGACAGAGAGAGAGAGAGGGAGAGAGAGGGAGGGGGGGGAGGGAGGGAGGGAGGGAGGGGGGTCCGTTGGAATTGAATATCAGAGAGAGGGACATGGTTGTAGGGCACGGGAGTATACAGAGATGAGACAAGCGTGTGTGTGTGCGCACGTGTGTTTTTCTTCCCTCCCTCTGATGTGCCTAACCGCTCTTCATCAATTTCAGCTCATTGATTTGCCTGCTTTCATTTTCGCCCCCCCCCCCCAAAAAAACAAAAAAAACAAAACCTCTCGCACGCGTCCCGCTCTCTTTTCCCCTGACACCCACCGACCCCCGAAAAAAAAACCCCCTTTCTCTATACGCGTTTCACCCCCTCACCCCCACCCCCTCCTCCAAGAAGCCCCCCCGTCCGTCCCCCCCGTCCCCCGCCTGTTCTTTTTAATACCAGTAATTAAGGTAAAGCTCGTTAACACAGAACATCAATTAGTCTTTAACGAGATCAGAGGCATGGGTGTTTTGGAGTGATTACGTTTGCTCTCTTCCGTCTCCTCCTCCTCCTCCTCCCGTGGTGGCGGTGTGGGCTGGCCTGGGCCGGATTGATCAAACGCCACTCTGTCTGTACATACGGACGGCGGCGCGGGGACCTTGTAGTGACATTGTGGGAGGGGTCCATGGCCCTCCATGATCAGGGTATAGGGGGTCTGGGATTCGGTATACCGGTGGAACTGGAGCCACCGGAGTCGTGTTCCGTCACATTTTTTTGGAACCATTTCCAGAACCGTTTTTGAGGGCCGCTATAGCCCATATACAGCTTTTGTCCTCGCACGTCTCATGTTCGCCATGATTGACAATGAAAGGAGAAATTGGGTCATAATTATGTCCCTCAAATATGACGCACATTTGTGGCAACACAAACACTAAACACCTTTGACAATGAAGGGAAAATTCATATGTACAGTAGTCGAGCAAATCGGCTAACCAATCACATAAATTCAGTTCATGAGATGATGTATGATGATGTATAATGATAAGAGCGCCCCTCACTTCACACAGGTATGATTTTATTCTTATTTGTTTGCCCCTCCTATATGCCCAGTGTTGTGTGTTTGTGTGTACCACAGTGATGATTTGATTGGCTGAGCAACGGAATGTGATGTATGATGATTCATGATGACGTATGATGATAAGAGGCGCCCCTCACTTCACACGAGTGTGATTTTATATTTTCTCCCCCACACTGTCAGAGCTGATACTGTATATGTGGACTTCACGAATGCTATACAGTTGAAACCAGTGATTCTCAAACTTTTTGAGAGGAGCTATATCCCCTCCAATGCAAGGCTTTTGAAGATTATGTCATATACGGCATGCCAAGTCTATGGCATTTTTGTTTAGAGCACTCATGCGTAAATCGTTTGCCAGCCGAGTCTATGAACTTTAATGTTTGTTTAGACGCCATGTGGCCGATATTAATACACAGTGGGCTCCCCTCAGCCCAAAAAAGTGTGACCATACATGAAACCAAATGGACACTTGTTGATTTAAAAAGCACAATGAAGCGAAGATTACACACGTATACTTTGAACTACAAGTTCAAACAAGGTGGATTGGTGCCAGTCATTGTGGGGCCCCCACAATCATGCATGGGCCCCTATATGCCGGCCAAGATCTAAGCTGGTTATGATTAATTAATATACTCTATTGTGACAAACAATAGCAGTTCTCTTGTATAAATCAGGCTATAACTCACATACATACATACATACATCTCAGAAGTTGAAGCAGTTTTTAAGGACCCACTTTTAGGCCAGTGCAACAGAGCATGCTTTTGCCTTTTTTTTAAACCCTACCCATTTTAACCACATACATACATACATACATACTGTACATACAGTAGAATAAGCAGAGTACAGAGGGACAGACAGAGAGACATACGATGCACAGATGAAATCACACAGGGATGTACAACAGTACACTGGAGAGAGAGAGAGAGAGATAGACACATTCCACATAGCAGCCTTATTGGCTGCACAGGCTTAGTACAGTTATTGCCTAATTTTGTCAAAATAAACCTTTTTAATAATTATTTGAATACCATCCACATATTGATCTTGGATAAAAAATAAAGAGAGGCGGTTACACACCGACCACTTGCACACACACACACAGCCTATCAAACAGGTGCACGTGCACGCAAGCCTGCAGCTCAACGGCCAGAGGCTGCAGGGCTTATTGTGTTGGGAATGTGAGTCTGTGTCCTACAGTAGATCTCTGGTGTGGCGCATCACAGACTCACATGGCCGCACACAGTGTGTACACAGTCAGGCATGCACACACACACACACACACACACACACACACACACACACACACACACACACACACACACACACACACACACACACACACACACACACACACACACACACACACACACACACACACACACACACGCACGCAATGCATGCACACAGGCATGCCTTTACCTAGAGTCCGACGGGTGCATGTCGTGACTCGTGAGCACACACATGCGCACATGGTACACAATAGTACACATGCAGATGTATAAAATGCACACAGCACGCATGGCGCACACAGACGATCGACGGCAAACAAGCACATATGCTTGCACAGGCCAGCAAACAGCATAGTGTGCATGCACACACACACACACACACACACACACACACATACACACGGTACTGCATACATACGCACTCATGGGGACGCGGAGTGTAGGCATGTTTTAGAAATACGGATCTTGCAGGGCAGCGGGGGGGGGGGGGGGGGAAGAAGAAATATATAGAGGGAAGGAACCAGAAGACAGGATGAAAGAGAGGTGTGTGTGTGGGAGAGGGGGGGGGGGGGGGGGGAGTGCACAGGCATTTGTTGTGCAGCCTTGTGGCATTGCAGGATGGATGGGACAGGAAATGACAGCATAAGTGGTTATTAAGGAGAGGAAATGGGGACATTCATAAAAAAAGGGCGCGTTATACTGTATCTGTATATAGCTGGCGAGCCACACGCCGCCGTCTCACGGCTCCCTGGTCTTCGGGAAACGACCACCACCACCGGTGGCGGGCAGACCCCTACATGAGCATGCCGCCGCGCGGGGCGCGAAGAAGCAAGGCTGCGCGTTTTGTCAAACGTCCCTCTTGACAGTCGGTCACTCTCTCCTCCTCCTCCTCCTCCACCATGTCCTCTGAGAGAACACGCATGCTGGGGAGATTTACGGCTCCTCTCTCCCGGCACGCATTGCGTCACACCGAGGCGTCTCGCCTCGGCCGGGTTTTGGATTTATACAACGGGCTCGGTGCCAGTCAGGAACCCGGCCTTGCATGCAGTCACTGTGCTGTGGGGCGCACCTTTTTGGGGGCTGCACTGTGTGAGGATAATAATGAATTGCATTTTTATGGCGCTTTTCTATGCACTACATGCCTACTCAAAGCGCTTACAATGGTTCATTCATTCATACATTGGGACTTGGGAGGTGAAGCGGCGAACAGTCGACACCAGCGTCCTCACTTCCCATCCCCCAATCCAACCCATTGATGCTGAGTGTCAAGCAGGGAGGTACTGGGTCTCATTTTTTTTAGAGTCTTTGGTATGACCCGGCCGGGGGATGGTACCCCCGACCTCCCAGTCTCAGGGCGGACACTCTAACCACAAGGCCACTGAGCTGGATATTGGAAGTGGACCCAAAAATGATTGGAGAAACACCCAAGATTAGAAGATAAAAGACCTGATTCCACCCCCATCTCCCCAGTCTCTAATTCCCTTTTGTTATGAACGGGTATAACGACTTCACACCTGGATGCAAACGTGTTGGGTTTGCTGCACCGGAGCCATGCATGGGAGATGTTTAGGGGAGGGGAAGGAGGAGGAGGGCGAAGACGGAAAAAAGAAAGCATGGTTTAAGCGAAGATAGAGGAGGGACTGATGTTGGACGGAGATACCTTGATGCTATTTTTAATGGGCCGTGCACAGTCAGATCCTCTGTGTTAATTCACCCATCCTATTATGGTTACATTTAGACAGTGATTGATTGATTTCATAGTTTATTTTACGAGGCATTTTAAACTACGTTTTCTTTGCATCGTCAGTTTGTGACTACGAGTTGTGTGACCTCTCCATTCTTCTTCATAGTTGATTAACGGTTTGCCAAAAAACTAAAAGCACAGAGGGGCACATGTAGTTTAACCCATTTTGACCTGGGAACGATTCTGCAAATGTCTTCTAAATCCTGACTTTTTCTTGAAAAAGCGATGTTTTTCTATGTCAGTCGTTCTCAAACACTTTCATGTCACTTTTCACGATTCTTCAAAAATAGCAGACCTACATGAGCTTGTAGATCTGCAATTTTTTCAATTGTTAAAGCATAACATATATGCCCGCCCAAAATGGGTTAATACAATGCTGAAAGGAATGAACTCGGCCATCAAAGCACTATGGCTTGTTTCCACTGGGGTCCTGAGTATTCAATGAATTGAAACATATATAGTGACAGACATACATAAAATGCTATGGAAAAAACATCATATAAATAAAACGAGTTACTAATCAAAACTATAAATATGTACAGTAAACATATCTATGGATTGAAGGATTCTTTACAGCGTCCAGATCGGCACCTGTAAGTGGTCTTTTCGAGAGGCTTTGAACTGAAGGAGAGTAAAGGATTAACACGTTGTTGGTGTGCAGGCATTCCACATCTTGGTGGCACAGCAGTGGAACGAGTTGAACCCCCTTGTTTGAGCCAAATCTGGGTTGAACGGGAATTGTGGGGCTCCACAAACTGGTGTTGTGTTTGTGGACGCGTCTTTGAACTTAAATAGTTTGAAATTGACAGTTGCGGTACATTACGGTCGTTTAAATGACCTGTGAAAAGAAGCATTTTTCCACGCCACTATAACAGCTGTCTGGGGATGAGAGAAGTTTGCCGGTCCACCTTTTTGGGTCTGATCCGCATCCTAGCAAAGTCTGCACTGGAAGTTTATAGGGTTAACATTGTTTTCAATTCAGGACGCTTGGGAAATTTCCATTATTCAAATTGGAACCGTGTTTTCTTCCACTCAATAAAGCCGACCCTCCCATAATCTATCTCCCCAGGAGAGAAAAAGAAAAGCACAAAAAGCACAAAAAAAAGAACAATTAAATACGAATGCTCTGTTTTCAATTATGAAGCATGTCATTTCAATCATTTTATTTTTTTGGAAATGAGGCTGTAGATGAGCGAGTCATTGACGTGATGTTGATGATAAGGCTCATCGGGTTTGATTGTGTTCTGGTCTGGAACACGCTAGTCCAGGCATTTACTCATTAACACACACACACACACACACACACACACACACACACACACACACACACACACACACACACACACACACACACACAGTGACACCACAGCAACAACAGCATTTCAAATGTGTCCTATAATAGAATCTCATCAACTCGTTGTTAATCCGGCTGCTGCCATCGCCGTCGATTTGCAACGCTCCAAATATTGATGTACTTGTCTTGTTGTCTCAGTGAATAATGTTGGCTGTGTTCAAGTATGGCTTATAGGACCAGATCTGCTTATAGTTTACACTCTAGATTACGACTTCATGACAAAATGTGGCCATACGTTTTAGGACATGAAGACAGGAATTTGTTTCTCTATTTAAAAGAGAGGGGTGGGGGTGGGGTTAATCATTTGAACCTCTTGACCACTCAAACCTCCGGATATTCTGGGAGGGAACATTTAGCCAAAATATAGCAGATCTACAAGCTCACAACTTGTATAGCCTGCACGGGGACGCTGCTATAGACGGATATCAGCGAGACCATTCTGAATCAATACAAATAATACCAAGATGTCAAAAGGATTTTGGCGCAGAGCGACATTGGTGACCAAAGGTGACCACTTAAGTGGTCAGATGGGTGGGCGGGGCCGTGAACACCTTTGAGATTTCACTAAGTTATCCTGCGTTATAGATCCATCCGTCCATAAGCTGCAAAGCGATCGTTTGATCGATCCTCATGAAAATAAACATGCATGCTCTGAAAATGCACGCGCTGGCTACAACAGTATTATTAGCGTTCAGATGTGTGTGGGCTTTGAAGAAGGTCTTCTTCCAGTAGAGAGGCCCCTGATAAAAAAGAACCACCCGCCCTATAGAATTGATCCACATGAACACTGTGGGGAACGAGAAGGGTCGAAACATCCTGTCTGACTAAAGCCGCCTCTGTGTTTATACACGCATCACGCTCGCCTGTTCTTCCCTCCTTTGTTTCATGTGATACCAGACTGTAGTTGAGCATGTAAGCTGCCGCAAAGCGTCCCCCCCCCCCCAACCCCCCTCCCCCCTTTCCCCCTGTTCGTCTGTAATTCTTCAATCAGTCATTGTCGCGTACAGTGGTATATACCAGTGTCATTGTGTTTCAGCTTAATAGCACAGCTTTTCATATTTAATGCCGCTTCTTTGTTTGCGTCGTTCTCTTGTCTTCTCGCGTCTCCATTCGCGTCCTTCCCGGAGGGGCTCCGTGTATTAAACCACTTAGAGAGCTACTGTACGTTGTGTATATCAGCTCCTCTCAACCTGTGGGTCCCCAGACGACAGTATAAAGTGACAATTTAAGGAACTTTAAAGAGGGACTGCCACAATTCTTGTATTTTTCCAGTTTTTCCATGTGTCTGAGGTGACAGTATACTTCATTCGACACCATGGAGTCGTTTTTATGTGCAATGGTGTATTAACTTTGTATTTAAGGTTTCTTCCTGGAGGCTGGGACCCTTGACAGTCAAACGGGCCAATGTTTGAATGTTTTTTATCTCGGCTCTAAATGGGTTAATTATGGTTAACACTATTCCTTAGTCATCTAACTGCGTGTCTCAATGGCTTCTTATAGTCCATTAGTTGAGCCACACAAAACCATTGTCATGTTCTCTATATCTCTATGTAGCCTTTATCGTTGTTGTCGGGCAGAAACCTCCTATCTCCATTTTCTTTGGTCTGGTGACCACCGGAGAGACGGGTGACAGCCGGAATGTAGACGGCACCCGGGTGAGCAGTACGGGTTAGCGCCCCAGCCTGTGTGCTCCGTGAGGAGGAAGCCCAACAACCCTTGGTGAGGCCTTTGGGAGGGCCATGCAAGCAGCAAGCGGAACCGCAGCACCATGTCCCTGCGGAACCATTGCCCACCACACCTGAATGAACTGTCTGGTGCTGGGACTCATGGTGCAACGCACAGGTCCTGGGCCTGGTGGTACAATTCGGGAGTTCACCGGAGTTTGTTGGAAAGTTTAACGGGAGTTTCCTGTAATATACACATCCGTATTCCATGCTTTTTTGCACAGTGTACAGTGTCACACCAAAGCATCAAAAGCTGCAGATCTGGAGGCTTGAAAAGTGGTGGGAAGTGACATGTTTATTGCTGATCTGTTAACTTTTGGAATTTGAATCCTGGAAAGTAACAGTATAGGACATTAGGGATTGATTCCAATCAAGATACAGGTTTGGAGGATTTAGCAGGTGTTGGGAATTTACCTAATCAGGCCTAGGCTGGGGTTGCTATGGTGATCAATTGGCTCAACAGTGGTCCAGGGACCACCAGTGGTCCTCATTTAAAAGATGGAGTTAGTAAACCAAATGGACCCTTATTAACTCTCAAGAGTTAAAATTATTGTTAATCAACTACATCAGGGGTTCCCAAACTTTTTTGACTTGGGTCCCCCTTGGGGGAAGAATTCTTTTATTTGTAGGGTTCATAAAAACAAAAAAAATATATATACAGTATATATATCTTATAAATTAGATTAATCGAGTAATCGTTAATATTGAATTATACAAATTTTGGACACATTTACAATGACACATCCCTATTGGTTTCCAACCGGACAGACACGGCATACAGTAGAGTCCACGTCACTGCAACAGCTACACTTCAACCGGACAGACACGGCATACAGTAGAGTCCACGTCACTGCAACAGCTACACTTCAACCGGACAGACACGGCATACAGTAGAGTCCACGTCACTGCAACAGCTACACTTCAACCGGACAGACACGGCATACAGTAGAGTCCACGTCACTGCAACAGCTACACTTCAACCGGACAGACACGGCATACAGTAGAGTCCACGTCACTGCAACAGCTACACTTCAACCGGACAGACACGGCATACAGTAGAGTCCACGTCACTGCAACAGCTACACTTCCCAAAGCACATCCATCCATCAAGCCATTTTATAGGGAGCCGCCTGGCGCTTACAATACTCATTATAATACCGGATGGCAGCCGGAATGAAAGAGCAGCCTGAATATGCTCCGTAGGCTCATCGAGATGAACCGTTGGCTGGAAAGAGCTTGGCTGCGCTGTCGGTATACGGCCCGCCCGCGCGAGGGGTTGGCAATGTCCGACATGTGGAGGAGATTTTGGCCCTTATTTGTCTCTCTCTCTCCACCATGGTGTTCAGGGGGGGACCAGCCATACTCCAAAATGACAGAGCCCCGGCCCGCATGCTTTCTTGAGCAGCTTCTCGAGTTGGAAAGCATCCCGTTCTTGCTGATATCGCAGCCCCAACAACAGCAGAGAAAAAAACTATCGCCATTTACATTTGGATAAAAGGAAAAGTTTGTCACAGACATTGAAAGGTCAATGCTTTCCAGACGAAAAGTCTGCCCCTTTTGGTGTTAGCATTATGTTATGCTTTAGCTATTGAAAAATAGCAGATCTACAAGCTCATAGCACGCCACCGAGTGGCGCGCTACGAGCTTGTAGGTCTGCTATTTTTGAGAAATCGAAGAACCACTGACATAGAAAGATAGCTTTTTCAGAAAACTGTCAGGATGTAGAAGACATTTTTAGAATCTGATCTCAGGTCAGAATGGGTTAAAAGCAGTGGTTCTACATGTGACGGCCTTGAACGGCATTCCAGGAAGTCCCAAGCTAAAGGGTTGATGGTTTGGAACCAAATCGTTTGTTTGCGCTATAGCCCCTCCTTTTCCCGCAGCTTTCCGGGTTTGTGTGAACACAAACATTGGCTTGTTATTGGCTGATCACCCTGATTTGATTGGTTGAGCACGGAATGTGATGTATGACGATCTATGCATGGTGATAAGAGCGCCCCTCACTTCACACGGGTGTGATTTTTATCCTCTAGTCCAATCCATCTTAATCGTGTCCTCAATTTAATTTAATGTTTGTGTTGGCACTGTTTGTTTTACATCACCATTACATCACCTGATCAACACGAGTTAGACTTTAATATATTAGCGCCCCGCCGCCCCTCACTTGTGATGTTTTATCCTCAATATGTCCATTTCTCAGCCAATCAAATCATCGCTATATGGGGTGCTCAGCCAATCTAATCATCACTATGTGCTGGGGTGCTCGGCAAACGCACAAAGCTGTCCATAGGAGGGGCTAGTGCCGGTCAAAAAAGATAATACAAAAAAATAGACAATGTTTCTTTTGTCGAATTATCGGTCAAAATCAGTAACCGCGGGGGGGATTCTCCAGAATCGTGCTCGGGCATCGGACTCATAATTCTGGCACCAGTCGGGGCTCTATAGCCGTGAGCTAGGCTTTTTCTCCTGGGAGATGAGTAGTGGCTCAGCCCAAAGGCTGGGGAGTGGGGAACGAGGCTGTACTCTCTTCCTAACATCAGCTGGAGCCTAGAGATGAAAGGGAAATAAAATACGCTTCCGTTTCTTAACCCATTCTGTGCGGGAAACCCTTTTGGTGTTTTAAGCATTATGTTATACTTTAGCTATTGAAAAATAGCAGATCTACAAGCTCATAGCGCGGCATGAGCTTGTAGATTACGAGCTTGTAGGTCTGCTATTTTTGAAAAAACCTGAAAATGTGGCGCAAATCTTTGAATATATATTCTTTGAACTCAAATCTTCTGGGGGGGCATCCCTGGGGGGGGGGGGGCATCCCTGGAACAACATATTTTCAGATGGGGGTCGGCGGCCAAATACAGATAATTCTGGGGCTCCATGACATGAAAATGTTTGGGAACCACTGACATAGGGAACATGGGGTTTTTCAGAAAGGATTTACGTCAGGATTTCTAGAAGACATTTGTAGAATCGAGGTCTAAAGGGGTTAACAGAACAAATGTCACGCGGCTGGCATTAGAGGCCGTGTCCCACACGATGAGTCAGGAGGAGCCGGGGGAAAATAAATAAGAAAAAGGGTCAAAAGTTACAGTGGGCTTTATAATTTATAATGATGTCTGTCGCCTCCCAGTGTGGTTATACAGATGCTATCTGGAAAGTTGGCAGAAATACAAGCGTTGTAGATCCACGATTAACTGTTGACATTTTTTGTGTGTGTGTGTGTGTGTGTGTGTGTGTGTGTGTGTGTGTGTGTGTGTGTGTGTGTGTGTGTGTGTGTGTGTGTGTGTGTGTGTGTGTGTGTGTGTGTGTGTGTGTGTGTGTGTGTGTGTGTGTGTGTGTGTGTGTGTGTGTGTGTGTGTGTGTGTGTGTGTGTGTTAGTGGAGGATATTAATGACACGATCGTTCACTTTATGGTACAAGCACCAAATTTGGTACACAAGTGCTTCAGAACCTACTCTCTCAGAAAAGTACGTTGTCCACTTGAAAAAACTAAATGGCCACCATTTTTCAAGATGGCCGCCAAATGAAAAGGGCCTTTTGTGGCGGTTCTGGACAACCGTGGGTCTGACCGACTCGAGACCGGGCACTGCACTCCCTGTGGGTGTGTGGAACGTGTGTGTCGAATTTGAATATATGTCAATGGGCAATGCCCATTGGGTTTTTTTTTAGATGATGGGTAAGAAGAGAGAGATGTGATGTCAGGTGGTGTGGGCTAAGAAGTGGTCAGGGCTATTTGAGATGTACAGTAAGTGCAAAGAGAGATGGTGAGGGAGGGAGAAAATTATTTGTACCAATTGACCAGACAGTAGACAGTAGTGTAACAGGTTAAGGTGAGTATAGAGATGGAAATGTTCTAGCAAGAGAAGCCAATGTATTGAGAATATGGGACATAGTATGGGTCAGGAAATATTTGTGACAGAAGGCTACCAGTGAGAGGGAAGATGTATACAATGGTAGTGAGACCAGCCATGCCGTACGGTTGGAAACGGTGGCACTGATGAAAAGGAGGCACAGCTGGAGGTGGCAGAATTAAGGATGCTATGGTTCTCATTAGGAGTGAAAAGGAAGGACATTATCAGAAATTACTGAATTAGAGGATCAGCCCAGGTTAGAAGGTTTGGGCATAAAGCAAGAGAGGTGAGGTTGAGATGGTGGGTTGAGATGGGATGAGGGTACATTGGGAGAAGGATGCTGAAGATGTAGCTGCCAGGTAAGAGGATGGCCAAAGACGAGGTTTAAGGATGCTGTGAAGGCCTATTCATAGTCTGGATTTTCGGTGGTGAGGTGACCACCGCTCCGGTGGTGAGCTGACCACCGGAGCTGAAATAACGTTGAGCGGTGGTGAGTAAAAACAGAGCGAAGGGCTGGAGCGGTGGCGGTGGTTTGCTCTTCACCGCGGCGCGTGACGTCAAGTTGTAGTTCGGTGGTCACCTAACCACCGGAAATCCAGACTATGTATGAGCCTTGAGAGATGACATGAAGGTGGCAGGTCACAGAGGAAGATGCAGAAAACAAAACCAAATGGGGTCCATGTGTGGTCCAGCCCTATGGAATGTAAAATTCAAGCATGTGCTAATGAAAAGTATTTAAAATATATAGTTTTGATGCTCATCCTAGATCCTACTACTATAGGGGATGCAAAGCAATATGTCCGTTTATCCGTCCGACTTCTCCTACCAAATCACTCCGTTAGCACACATCTCTCTATGCACAAAAAATGATGCATGCCACAGAAATCCATCTGCACTACATTGCATCCATGTCATATTTACTGTACAAATATTGCTTTTGTATGACATACTGTTATTGCACAACATTTCACTGTGACACAAATTACATTACAATTTCCACATTAACCGACCCCTCCCCTTTTCCCTGCACGTGCACACACACACACACACACACACACACACACACACACACACACACACACACACACACACACACACACACACACACACGGTACTGTACAGTACACTATAGTATGTTACAGTACAGTATGGTAAAGTACAGTACGGTACAGTAACGTGCGGTACGGCATGGTACAGTATGATACCATAAAGTATGGTACAGTACAGTATGATGCCGTACAGTACAGTACGGTACGGTACTGTACAGTACAGTACAGTACAGTACAGTAAAGTACAGTACGGTACAGTATGGTACCATGCAGTACGGTACGGTACAGTACAGTACAGTACAGTAAGGTACAGTACGGTACAGTATGGTACCATGCAGTATGGTACAGTACAGTACAGTATGGTACAGTACAGTATGGTACAGTATGATACCATACAGTAAGGTACGGTACAGTATGGTACAGTACGGTACAGTATGGTACCATGCAGTACGGTACAGTACAGTACAGTACGGTATGGTACTGTACAGTACAGTACAGTATGGTACAGTATGGTACAGTATGATGCCCTACAGTGCCGTACAGTATTATACAGTAGTATGGTACAGTACATCACAAAGGTATAGCCAAATTGTGTGCCAATTTTGGTGCTTGTACCATAAAGTGAACGATTCTCATGAAATATTGACTTAATATCCTCCACTATGTGTGTGTGTGTGTGTGTGTGTGTGTGTGTGTGTGTGTGTGTGTGTGTGTGTGTGTGTGTGTGTGTGTGTGTGTGTGTGTGTGTGTGTCGTCCTCAATAAGGTTGAGAAAACATATCGTTGCTGTCGGGCAGAAACCTCTTATCTCCATTTTTTTTTTCATTTTGTAAATTAACGCCATACTTGATCAAACTACAGCACATTATAATAATGCAAATAGTTATAGTACCGTCTATATCATACTCTCATGATAAATGGCAAAATATCATATAAAAGATGTCATTAATGTACATAAAGTATATATTGTATGTACGAAGTAACTCATATTTTAGGGGTGCTGTGAAAACAAATACAATACAATAAAAATAACATGCATATGGGGGCCCCCGCCGGCCCCAAACCCAAAAAAGCTTCCCCAGAAACATAATACATGGGCAACATGGCGGCCATTAATTTCAGCTGTTAGAATTCCAAACATGCAAACATGACACGCTTTAATGACTTCAGTCTAAATTAGTAGCTTAATGACTAGACTTAAAATGTTATTGTCTTTTTTTATGTCCAATTTTATTTGTATTTAGCTCATAAACCTGACATGACTATACATAAATGCATTTGAAATGTACTACAAAGGGTTATCTTTTCAGGATTCCAATTCAAATGTAGAAACAATAGCTGATCTATAAACTCGGAATGCTTCTCACTGCGACGCGTTCTGAGCTTATAGATCGTCAAGGTTGCTGATTAGGTCCGGACCACCTCCTCCAGTTGGGTGCCAGGGGTCATGGGGTCGTGCTGACACTGTCAGTGTTTCTCCTCACTCTACTGCGCAGAACTCTGTCCTCCTCATCACCCCCTTGTCAATGTTGGCTGTACTATACTGTACTATAGTACTATACTGAGCTGTATACTTTGTCATTTGAGCCACGCACGGACCACCATTTGATGCGATTCAGCCTCTCGGGGCCCAAAACGAAATAATATTTTGTTGTCGTTGGATAAGACGTTGAGACTCTCAAGAGTTAAAGATCTAAAAGGGTCCATTGTTTTGGTTTATCGACTCTCCCATCATTTAGCGCTGGGGACCACCTGGAACCTCCTCGAGGACCACTGCATGGTGGTCCCCCCTGGACCCCCGGTTGAAAACCACTGCTGAAATGTAATGTATGTGTGCTGTACCATACCGAGCTGTACTGCACTGTAATGTACAGTAAAGTACCCGCCAGCCATCGAGACTCTTAGATGTGAGTGAGAAGGTATAGTATACTAAGTATAGGGGAGAGGTCGTGTGTGTGTGTGTGTGTGTGTGTGTGTGTGCGTGCGCGCGCCTTGTCTGTCTGAAATCAACTATTCTCAATCTGCGGTCCGCGATGACGTCTCAAGTAGGCCACCAAATAGTTGGCAAAACACTATGATTTCAATGACAATGTAACATTCATATTTAAAGACATTTATGCATACAAATCTGACGGTATTTAATTATTTAAAACCTTGACGTCGTTTTTTCTTTTTTCTTTTCACACTGATACCATTAAATATGAACTTCAAGTGTACTCCGTTGGTGCCATATTGAGCGCAATCGACTGATTGATCGCTGAAATGAACAAACATGCTTTGAAAATGTGCGTGCATGCCGACCCATCTGACCGCTTATAACACGGCAAACACGCGTCCTTACTCGTGTGCAGTACAGTGCGTGCGTGTGTGCGTGCGTGCGTGCGTGCGTGCGTGGCTGCGTGCATACATAATTTATATTGTATGCACATGTTTATGTATGCAAATGTGAACATGTGAGTGTATGTGCACAGGCTTACCTCACAGGAAAGCATCTACAGCTTGCCTGTGTGCGTGTGTGTGCGTGTGCGAGCACGTGTTGGCCCCCCAACCCCATCTATTCTTGTCGTCAGACGTGGTAACGTGGAGCTGTATCATAACATTTCTCATGTGTCAGAATCTCACAACAACAGCAGCAGCAGCAGGGCCAGCTCTGGGTCTCTCTCTCTCTCTCTCTCTCTCTCTCTGCTGCTGCAATGTGACTGCGAGTTCATGCAGGTGTGGTTTTGCTGTGCAGGTGTTTGTGCATGAAGTCGCTATATGGCTGTGTGTGTGTGCGTGCAGGCGTTTTGTGAAGGTGCTTGTGCATGCCTCTGTGTGCACTAGTGTATGGCGTTTTGTGAAGGTGCTTGTGCATGCCGCTGTGTGACTATGTGTGCAGGTGTTTTTTGAAGATGTTTTTGCAATAGGCTTTGCATGCAGGTGTCTTTTGAAGGTGTCTGTGCAATGTACACACAGGTGTTTTGTGTGAAGGTGCTTGTGCATGCCGCTGTGCGGGTGTTTTTTAGAAGATGTCTGTGCAATAGGCTTTGCATGCAGGTGCTTGTGCAAAGTCCCTGCGACATACTAGCGTCATGTCCAGGGGGTGTGCTTGTACATCAAGCTGCCTCACGCTACAGAAACAGGAGATAGATGGGCTGCTGCCCTATGGGCCTCATGCATGGCTCGGCAAGGCTACTTAAGTTTGTGCAACGTGCATGCCGGTGTTTTGTGAAGGTGCTTGTGCATGCCGCCGTGTAGAAGAAGCCACTGACAGCAGGGCTGAACCATGTCGGAGGAAAGGAAGTGACACTGCAGTCATTTCTCTTTGAGAGTTTTATACGCACTTTTAAGCAATTAAGCCCCACGGTATACTTCGCTGTACAATGAACAGCAAATAAATGGCCGACGCGATGCATTCAGAATCCCCCAAAAATCTCCCAATTGGAATGAATTTCAGCTATAGTGGTGATCGTGGTGGTTTTATGAGGGGGAAATGATGCTCTGATGGTCGATTAGTTTCTTTGTAAATCTTCTCAAGGACGCCTCGCATTATAGGAGCTGAAACTAAAGGTTTTGCTTTGAAAGGAGTATATCAGTCTGTTCTTTCTGACGGTGCAGGCTGAGGCATTGTTGCATGCAGATACCAGTTGGCAGCAGCGTCCCTACTGAAGCCAAAATGCTGCGTTGCTTACTGTGCTGAGTGCTTACTGTTTGCTTACTGAGGATGCATTTGCACACGCACCTGTAAACCTGTCTTGCAAAGTAACAAGTAATAACCAAACCATTTATCCAAAGTGACTTGATGAATCGATGGTGGCACGTTCTAGTGTCATTAACCCATTTTGGGTGTTAGCATTACGTTATGCTTTAGCTATTGAAAAATAGCAGATCTACAAGTTCATAGCGAGTGGCGTGCTATGAGCTTTTAGGTCTGCTATTTTTGAAAAATCAAAGAAGGAATGACATAGAAACATAGCTTTTTCAGAAAACTGTTAGGATGTAGAAGACATTTGTAGAATCGTTCCCAGGTCAAAATGGGTTAAATGTGCAACGCCATGGTGTCCAATACACCCCTGCCTATAGTGCCTATAGTATGTGAGTGCACAGCATCCATACAAGCCAGACGGCTTCCAAGAATTCAACAAATCGGACTCAATTATGTGTTCTTGCAACGTGACTATTGTTGATGAGCTTTGTTTGATGAGCTTCTGTGTCGCTTCCCTTTTCTGTATCTTCATAGAGTATTTCTCGTATACCCTGTATACCCTGCAGCACAGCAGATTCAAATACAGGGTACAGGGCCTGTACCCTGTATTTGAATCTGCTGTGCTGCATACTGCGACTGACTCAGTCATTAACTGTCTATTGTGCACGTGCACCACTGCGGTGCCGATGCCGAAAACCATTGACCGCGCGTGCAGCCGTACATGACAGATTTCCGTGGGCTCACACACACTCGACACCTTTTTTGCAGTGGAAAAAAAAAATAAACCACCCAAATCCTGAGAGTTATCCGACAGCACACCACAGGACCAAAAAAAACTAATATGAGAAAAATAAAACCTTCCCCGAAAAGCCCCACATTTTCATTCTCCTGCTATATAGCTGAGACTCGCTTCTGCAAAGCGTTTGCGGGGCTGGAGGGGATGACAGACGTGTCGCTGACGCCCTCGCCCTCTGCGAGCGGAGCGGGGGCAGAGCCACAGATGTGGTGTGAAGTCGTCGGCTCCCTAGCCTGCGACAATATGCAGTGTCATGAGGCCCTGTCATGCTTCGTCGCGCGGCGGTGTCGCGCACCGGCGAATAGCGAGATCTACACAAAGCTCTATCTGGCGACGCATCGACACACTAAGACGAGCCACAGAGCTTGTGTATAGATGGGCTATTTTTGGCGCGCGATGGAGTGCAAATCAAGGATTATGAGGATTGTTCCTCGGCAGGAGGAGGAGGAGGAGGAGGAGGAGGAGGAGGAAGGCTCTGGCTCGTGCGACACGTGGCGTGTGCTCCTCCCGAAGGAGACTATGCTGTGCTTCCTTTTTCAACCTTTTTTTTAAAAACGTGTGAAAATGCTCGCACTTGAAAAATGCCCCGTGCACTTGCGTGCGCTGCACTGCATTACTGTATATGTACGTACTCGTCAAGGATATAGTGAGCTGTGCAGTCTTGGAAAGTAATAATAATAATAATTAATAAGCACCTTTCATGACATGATGACATGCTGAAAGTGGTTAAAGAGCAATAAAGAAAAATATATAAGCTATAAGATAAGAGCAAAAAAAGGCAGTGATTTAGGTAAACCAGTGAGGACATGAATAAACAAACAAAAAAAACAATTAAAATAAAGTGTGAATACATTTGGTCTTAAGCTGTGCTTCAAAGCTTTAAAGTGATGGCATTTCGTTTTTCTGTGGGACTGTTGTTAGGATTTTTGACCGCGGTCGAGTGGATTTCACAACGCCACGCCGGACTTTACGGTCCTTCATTGCCATCCCAAGTTCCTGCTTAGTGCTTTATACTGACATGGACATGGCGCGCACACAAACCCCTATCCATCACCATCACCTTGTATTACAATTAACCTTTAGCCTATAACATTAAGGTATGCGACCCCTGGCCTCACAGGGCCAGCCCTGAAACATGGCTCCATGCACTGCTGGGATGTGAGCTTAACCTATAAGCCTGACCATCCCGGCAAGCACGGTCAGGACCTGGACCAATTAGTGACGTCTCTATTGGGGTCCAGATCAAAGTCAAACCAAGACTTTAGTCAGATCTGGATATCACCTGATTTCAACCAAGATACATTTTGCTCACTAAGATGGACGTCTCTGGATGAATCAGAGAGTCCGATCATGGCCAGGTCAACTTAAGTCATATCATAACTACTAGTCAGATCTGGCTATAGGGAAAAGTATAGGGAAAAAGTATAGGGAAAAAAAGAAATACTCCCAGTTTGAGCCCATGCAGGCTCCCCAGTGTCGAAGTGTCCTTGAGCGAGACGCCGTCGGTGCGTGAGAGTGTGTGTGAATGCAATCATGCACACTTAAATGCAATGCACACTTATAAACGCCTTGGATGAAGTCGCCATATGAATGCACCACCGTTTAATTTATTTACCGTTTAATGTGAAAAGAATTGGATTGAAATGCAAGCCTTGAGTAAATGCGCCAAGTTCCTTTCCACCCGCTGACGCAAACAGAGCAGAGGTCTGTGTGTGCGTGTGTGTGCGTGTGTGCACGCGTGTGCGCATGTGCGTGTGTGCGGGCGTGCGTGCGCCTGCCTGTGTGTCCTTGCATTGGAAGTGCGATAGTCATCAGTGAAAGGTTTTCCTATATACCCGTACAAATCTGTTTATCCCCCCCCACACACAATGAGATTGTGCTTCATTACTATGCAGGGCTGTGTCCGAGGCTGCATGTCTTCCTCCTCGCTAAGCGTTTCCTGGTATTCCTGGTTCCTTTGCACACGACGGCGCCTCGTGTCACCTCGCCGGGGTCCTGGAAAAAAGCGCCGCGAGTGTCGGCTGCTTTTCATCTCTTGCTTTTAATTAGCACGCTGATTTAGATGGGCATCAGGTGATCCCTGTGTCTCTGCCACAATCAATGGGGGGGAATTAATGGAGCCTCTCCGGTTGCAAGCAAGAGTAAACCCGAGTAGAAGATTGTACTACCTGCCCCCCCCCCCCCCCCCCCCCCTCCTCCTCATCTTGTTGAGTACAAGGAGTAAAAAACCGAAGAAGAAAACATTTAAATATTATTAAAAAAACAATCTAGAACAGTGGTTCTCAAACCTTTTAATTTCAAGGGCTGCTACGCTGACTGAGAGAGCCCTATTATGCCCGTCTTATTTCCAGGTGTTATACTGTAATTAAGTGATAATGCCACCATCTTATGTAACGTCCAGTTGGTTCCATCTGTACACTCTTGAGTTGCAGACCGTTAAGAGTCCATGTGGTTCCATGTGTACACTCTCAATTACAGACATGTTAGGGCCCATTTGGTTCCATGTGTACACTCTCAGCGTTACAGACATGTTAGGGCCCATTTGGTTCCATGTGTACACTCTCAGCGTTACAGACATGTTAGGGCCCATTTGGTTCCATGTGTACACTCTCAGAGTTACAGACATGTTAGGGCCCATTTGGTTCCATGTGTACACTCTCAGCGTTACAGACATGTTAGGGCCCATTTGTACACTCTCAGAGTTACAGACATGTTAGGGCCCATGTGTACACTCTCAGAGTTACAGACATGTTAGGGCCCATTTGTACACTCTCAGAGTTACAGACATGTTAGGGCCCATTTGTACACTCTCAGAGTTACAGACATGTTAGGGCCCATGTGTACACTCTCAGAGTTACAGACATGTTAGGGCCCATTTGTACACTCTCAGAGTTACAGACATGTTAGGGCCCATTTGTACACTCTCAGAGTTACAGACATGTTAGGGCCCATGTGTACACTCTCAAGGAACACTGTGTGGGTTCCTGGACCGCTGAACTACAAACAAACAAACACAAAACAACAGCAACAACTAGAAGACAAAAACAAGAATGACACGCGTATCATTAACAGGTGAAACAAGTGCTATCCGTTGTGCATCTGTCTGCCCCCCCCCCCCCTTTTTTGTCAGGAACATATGTTTCTCTGTCACAACCTGACTTTTTTTGTTGTTTCAATCACTGTGTTTTGGTATGCCTTTCCTGTAGCTCCAGACAGTTAGCTCATAACATTAGCCACTGTTGTCACTCACTGTTGTTGTACGGATATAATTAAACTTTGCTGTTTCATAACTTTGTTCAACTATTGATTCAACCCTCCGCATGGGGGTGTAACAAACAGGTATAGTAATTGTGATTTAAACACACACCGTTATATTACTCAAACACACACTTCCTCCAAGTTGTAATAAGGCTCTCAAACATTTACTTATTTTCCGGCCATTTTATTACTAATAACTCATAACACACTCACACACGTACAAACACACTTCTACTAAACTTGTGTACAGTAAAAGCCCTATTTGCTTTGTCTGGCCCGTGTTTAGATATAGTTCAAATAGCTTCCACAACTAAATGCTCTTAATCATTAGCACAAGATTCAGAGGTCGCGACTTTGGTCGCGTTAGTAGCATTAGGTAATAAACTGAAACACAAAAGAAACACAAACACATACTATTAATTCACATATCTAACGACTGCACAAGCGTATCACTATGACAGAGTATTTACCGTACTTATTAACACATTACAAAGACTCACGCAAACGCCATGTCTCCTGTTCTGTTACATTGCTTTCGAATGAATCGAACGGGTCACGCGTATCTGTATTGTCTCTGTGAGAGCACGCCTCTCGACATCTGACACCTCCTTCCTCATGCTATTGTCATCACTTATTGACTTGTGTCCCACTAGTATGCGTCCTAAACATTCCTTCTAGTAGTAGTTAGTAACACATTTTACCCCCCAATTTACTGTATTAATATCTACATCCCTGAGATACTGTAATTGGTTGATAAGAGGATTTCTGTTCTTATATAACACAGAGTATTTCTATATAGGCAGTGAACCTCCTTAGTAACACTAACATCTATACATATACAACACAACATGCAGTTACATATATAAGCTGGGTCGGCACTTAATATTATAATGAGCCCACCACCCGGAATAAACGCAACAGTTGTCACTCGCTTTGCACTGCGGCGGTGCAGAGACTTCCAGAGTATGGGGTGAGAACGTTTCAGAGTATGAGGTGAGAACGTTTCAGAGTATGGGGTGAGAACGTTTCAGAGTATGGGGTGAGAACGTTTCAGAGTATGAGGTGAGAACGTTTCAGAGTATGGGGTGAGAACGTTTCAGCGTATGGGGTGAGAACGTTTCAGAGTATGGGGTGAGAACGTTTCAGAGTATGGGGTGAGAACGTTTCAGAGTATGGGGTGAGAACGTTTCAGAGTATGGGGTGAGAACGTTTCAGAGTATGGGTGTGATAACGTTTCAGAGTATGGGGTGAGAACGTTTCAGAGTATGGGGTGAGAACGTTTCAGAGTATGGGGTGAGAACGTTTCAGAGTATGGGGTGAGAACGTTTCAGAGTATGGGGTGAGAACGTTTCAGAGTATGGGGTGATAACGTTTCAGAGTATGGGGTGAGAACGTTTCAGAGTATGGGGTGAGAACGTTTCAGAGTATGGGGTGAGAACGTTTCAGAGTATGGGGTGAGAACGTTTCAGAGTATGAGGTGAGAACGTTTCAGAGTATGGGGTGAGAACGTTTCAGAGTATGGGGTGAGAACGTTTCAGAGTATGAGGTGAGAACGTTTCAGAGTATGGGGTGAGAACGTTTCAGAGTATGGGGTGAGAACGTTTCAGAGTATGGGGTGAGAACGTTTCAGAGTATGAGGTGAGAACGTTTCAGAGTATGGGGTGAGAACGTTTCAGCGTATGGGGTGAGAACGTTTCAGAGTATGAGGTGAGAACGTTTCAGAGTATGGGGTGAGAACGTTTCAGCGTATGGGTGTGAGAACGTTTCAGAGTATGGGGTGAGAACGTTTCAGCGTATGGGTGTGTGAACGTTTCAGAGTATGGGGTGAGAACGTTTCAGAGTATGGGGTGAGAACGTTTCAGAGTATGGGATCAGACTCAGGCAGCCAATCATGACTAGGTCGTGCCAAAGCATCGAATATAGGCCAGACTATATTCGATATATATATATATAAAAAAAATAAAAAAGGCATAGAGTGAGTCATATTTATGAATATTTCTCATACCCCTTCCCCTTTGTTCTCTTGGCGTCTCTCATACTTGTGATTGATTTGATCCTGCTTTAAACGGTTTGATTCAATTTTCAATTTTAATGCCAGCATTACAATGTCCGTGTGACTATATGTCACTGTCTCTCAAATGTGGACAACGTCTGGTGCAATACATGAACCACTTAATAAACCCTCTACACTTGGCAATGGAATGTTCCCGGTTGTCCTTGCGCCTCAAAGTGCCCTTGAGCAAGACACTGAACCCCTAATCGCTCCCGATGTGTGTAGGTGCCTCCGCCATCAGTGTGTGAATATCTTAATATGCTGCTCAGTTTGAAGGCACTGCACTTTAGGATTTTGTGCTTATTCCTCTTTGATTGATATGTTTTAATACACTGCTGGTCCTCTGAGTACGATTTTCATATTGCAAAATGTGAAATTAAGTGAAAAAAAGAAATGCATGGAATTAGCACATTAGAGATGCATTAGAGAGGCGTTATTTCAATGCAGTCCATTAATTTACCAAAAGCTTTTTTTGTTGTCCCTAAAAATTTGATTGGAATATTTACCAAACTTTTCATTATCTCTGCTTCTCCCCTACTATTGTGTCTTCTGAGCGATTCATTACCATTTTGAGACCGGCATTACAAAGCCAGCATGACAATGTCACTTTCTAAAAATGTTAAATTGTGTTGTGCCAGCCTAGATATTAACCAGCTGTGCACTTAGTACAAACTAATAGTTGACTGCATGGGGACAGCTTTCTTTTTTTTTAGTCCGCTGTTTTGTGAGCTTGTACACCAGTATAGCCTGGAGGTAAACCTTCCCTGTCGCGTGAATTCACATTTATCATGTGTGTTCTTCATGACCGGTCTGGCCCCCAGCACTATGGGTGGGCGACAGCGTTTTTGCAGAAACAAAAATGGTTGAAGCGACCATCTGCCCTCTACACAGGGCCCTGCAGTGCACTGAGGCTGATTGGCTCTCCTTTTTTATTGTTTCTGCAAGACACCCACCCAGCGCATGGGGTCAAACTGGTCTGCAGAACACACATGATAATGTGAATTCACGTTGACCGGGATGGTTTTCCATGCAGGATAGGAGATCAGCTAGTTTTCAGGCAAATACCCCCAGAATAGAGGGTATGCGCATGCATAAAGTGAATGGAAAATCGAGTGGCAAAGTGAGTTTAACGTCGTTTAACGCAATCATATTTGACTTTTCTGTTTGGATGTATGGGCAGGACAAGGACAGAAAGTAGTTTTTTTGCAACTCAGTAGGCGTTCCCGCATAACTTCCTGGTTTGATGATGATGTCACGCGCATACCCTCTATACATGCGAAAGCAGGGACGTGCACACATAGACATCAAAGGGGGCTTCAGCCCCTGCCCCTTTTTACCCGTCCGTAAAACAACTGCCCTCTCCAGACCACGAATGCAGCATTTACTATGGTTAAAGGAATGCAAATGCCACTCCTTTGTTTCCATGCCATGCCGGAAGTGCAGCATTCAGGATAATTCCTTTTTTTCCCCGAAGTCTCCTGAACTTGAACGCAGCATTTTGCGTTGAACAAATTCGTTTAGAAATCCAGGTCGTACACACTCCACTAGCTAAAGATTGCTGGGTTGCGCCCCGAAAATAGCTGATCTACAAGCTCTCAATGTGTCGCAGCGTGACACGTTGTGAGCTTGTAGATCTGCTATTTTCACTATTTTTGTCTAAAAGTGCCCTCTTACGGGATGTCAGCCCCTGCCTCTCTTTAACACTCTCTGCACGTCCCTGTGCGAAGGTTCACGTGGTTAAGTGCATGACGGCTATAGAGTGTGTATGACGAGTTGACTACTTGACTTTAACTGTATCGCATGCATCGTATAGGCTAACTAACCAATATACAAGCCGACAATATACGTAAGTAAGTAGCCTTGCCGAGCCATGAGGCCCATAGGGGCAGCAGCCTATCTCCTGTTTCTGTAGCGTGAGGCAGCTTGATGTACAAGTACACCCCCTGGACATGACGCTAGTATGTCGCAGGGACTCACCCCCAATCCAACCCTTGATGCTGAGTGTCAAGCAGGGAGGCACTGGGTCCCATTTCTTAGTCTTTGGTATGACCCGGCCGGGGATCGAACCCCGACCTCCCAGTCTCAGGGCGGACACTCTAACCACAAGGCCACTGAACTGGTCGACAATATACCACAGGTATATTTCAGTGATTTTGTGTGTGAAGTGTTTTCCTTTGTATTTTTGAGTGGTGCAACCACTCCCTTACGGAGCTATGTGGGTGGGTGGCTGGCTGGGTGTCTGGGTATGTACAGTACAGTACTGTACTACAGTAGAGGGTACGGTTTCGGAGCAAAGCCATATCATTTATTTTACAAGCTAAGCCCTTTCAAAATAAAAAATCACACCCGGGTGAACCGAGTGGTGCAACTCCCCCACCCCCCTCTCTCATTAGCAGGCAACAGTGCAGTACGACAGCACCCCTACTGGCCCCTACTGGTACATACTGGTGCTCATTAACGTCACATAGGTGCATGACCAACGCAGGTGCATGACATTGAACACGGACATTGCTGGCTGTAGGAGTGGTTGCACCACTCAAAAATGAAAACCTCACAAACTGTTACTTTTCAGCATTCAAATGAGAAAACAAGCAAAAGCAGCAGATCTGCAAGCTCAAAATGCGACGCTCTCGTGTGACGCTGTATAGTGATGATCAAGTGGGGGCGTTGATTTACGAAGAAAAAACATAATCAAAAGATAATGGAGACTTAAGAGGTTTCTGCCCCGACATTGATGCTATATATAAGAATACAAAGCTGCCTTATTTCACCCTTAATGTTCTGCTTGTTTTCCCAATATTACTTTCTATAGCCTGCAACTTTGGATATCTGATGCCGCCCGAAGCGTGTTTGTCCTCGGGGAACCCACTTAACTGTACAACTGCTTTTACAAGCAACAATACACGTTGCTGTTGGGCAGTGTCAAACAAATGTAGCAAGTGTGTCAGTGGGTTTATCTTGTGGTGGGTTAAACTTTAACCCATTTAGACCTGAAAATAGCAGACCTACAAGTTCATAGCTTCATGAACTTGTAGATCTGCTATTTTTCAATAGCTAAAGTATAACAGAATGCTTGAAACACCAAAAGGGGTTCCCGCCCAAAATGGGTTTTAAGACATATTGAACCAATGAAAAGAGCTTGGTGCCACATAAATGGTAAAAGGTGCAGTTATGTATCCTTTATCCAAGGCCCTTTACATAGATTGTGCATTACATTCACCCACACATCTATACACCTTTACATAGATTGTGCATTACATTCACCCACACATTCACACTCCATTACATAGATTGTGCATTACATTCACCCACACATCCATACACCTTTACATAGATTGTGCATTACATTCACCCACACATTCACACTCCATTACATAGATTGTGCATTACATTCACCCACACATCCATACACCTTTACAGAGATTGTGCATTACATTCACCCACACATCCATACACCTTTACAGAGATTGTGCATTACATTCACCCATGCATTCACACACCTTTACAGAGATTGTGCATTACATTCACCCACACATTCTCACACCTTTACATAGATTGTGCATTACATTCACCCACACATCCATACACCTTTACATAGATTGTGCATTACATTCACCCACACATTCATACACCTTTACAGAGATTGTGCATTACATTCACCCACACATCCATACACCTTTACAGAGATTGTGCATTACATTCACCCACACATCCATACACCTTTACATAGATTGTGCATTACATTCACCCACACATTCATACACCTTTACATAGATTGTGCATTACATTCACCCACACATCCATACACCTTTACAGAGATTGTGCATTACATTCACCCACACATCCATACACCTTTACATAGATTGTGCATTACATTCACCCACACATCCATACACCTTTACATAGATTGTGCATTACATTCACCCACACATCCATACACCTTTACATAGATTGTGCATTACATTCACCCACACATTCATACACCTTTACATAGATTGTGCATTACATTCACCCACACATCCATACACCTTTACAGAGATTGTGCATTACATTCACCCACACATCCATACACCTTTACATAGATTGTGCATTACATTCACCCACACATCCATACACCTTTACATAGATTGTGCATTACATTCACCCACACATTCTCACACCTTTACATAGATTGTGCATTACATTCACCCACACATCCATACACCTTTACATAGATTGTGCATTACATTCACCCACACATTCATACACCTTTACATAGATTGTGCATTACATTCACCCACACATCCATACACCTTTACAGAGATTGTGCATTACATTCACCCACACATCCATACACCTTTACATAGATTGTGCATTACATTCACCCACACATCCATACACCTTTACATAGATTGTGCATTACATTCACCCACACATTCTCACACCTTTACATAGATTGTGCATTACATTCACCCACACATTCTCACACCTTTACAGAGATTGTGCATTACATTCACCCACACATCCATACACCTTTACAGAGATTGTGCATTACATTCACCCACACATCCATACACCTTTACATAGATTGTGCATTACATTCACCCACACATCCATACACCTTTACATAGATTGTGCATTACATTCACCCACACATTCTCACACCTTTACATAGATTGTGCATTACATTCACCCACACATTCACACTCCATTACATAGATTGTGCATTACATTCACCCACACATCCATACACCTTTACATAGATTGTGCATTACATTCACCCACACATTCACACTCCATTACATAGATTGTGCATTACATTCACCCACACATCCATACACCTTTACAGAGATTGTGCATTACATTCACCCACACATCCATACACCTTTACAGAGATTGTGCATTACATTCACCCACACATCCATACACCTTTACATAGATTGTGCATTACATTCACCCACACATTCATACACCTTTACATAGATTGTGCATTACATTCACCCACACATCCATACACCTTTACAGAGATTGTGCATTACATTCACCCACACATCCATACACCTTTACATAGATTGTGCATTACATTCACCCACACATCCATACACCTTTACATAGATTGTGCATTACATTCACCCACACATCCATACACCTTTACATAGATTGTGCATTACATTCACCCACACATTCATACACCTTTACATAGATTGTGCATTACATTCACCCACACATCCATACACCTTTACAGAGATTGTGCATTACATTCACCCACACATCCATACACCTTTACATAGATTGTGCATTACATTCACCCACACATCCATACACCTTTACATAGATTGTGCATTACATTCACCCACACATTCTCACACCTTTACATAGATTGTGCATTACATTCACCCACACATCCATACACCTTTACAGAGATTGTGCATTACATTCACCCACACATTCATACACCTTTACATAGATTGTGCATTACATTCACCCACACATTCATACACCTTTACATAGATTGTGCATTACATTCACCCACACATCCATACACCTTTACAGAGATTGTGCATTACATTCACCCACACATTCTCACACCTTTACATAGATTGTGCATTACATTCACCCACACATCCATACACCTTTACATAGATTGTGCATTACATTCACCCACACATTCATACACCTTTACAGAGATTGTGCATTACATTCACCCACACATCCATACACCTTTACAGAGATTGTGCATTACATTCACCCACACATCCATACACCTTTACATAGATTGTGCATTACATTCACCCACACATTCATACACCTTTACATAGATTGTGCATTACATTCACCCACACATCCATACACCTTTACAGAGATTGTGCATTACATTCACCCACACATCCATACACCTTTACATAGATTGTGCATTACATTCACCCACACATCCATACACCTTTACATAGATTGTGCATTACATTCACCCACACATCCATACACCTTTACATAGATTGTGCATTACATTCACCCACACATTCATACACCTTTACATAGATTGTGCATTACATTCACCCACACATCCATACACCTTTACAGAGATTGTGCATTACATTCACCCACACATCCATACACCTTTACATAGATTGTGCATTACATTCACCCACACATCCATACACCTTTACATAGATTGTGCATTACATTCACCCACACATTCTCACACCTTTACATAGATTGTGCATTACATTCACCCACACATCCATACACCTTTACAGAGATTGTGCATTACATTCACCCACACATTCATACACCTTTACATAGATTGTGCATTACATTCACCCACACATTCATACACCTTTACATAGATTGTGCATTACATTCACCCACACATCCATACACCTTTACATAGATTGTGCATTACATTCACCCATTCGCATACACACACATTCACACACCGATGGTGCGGGAAACCATGCCAAGGCACCAAACCTACATGCACATCGGGAGAAATCAGGGGTTCAGAGTCTTGCTCAAGGACACTTCGACACCAACTGTGAGGGAGCCCGGGTTCGAACTGGGAACCTTGCGGTTTCCATGCACTCACTCTACCCCTGAGCCAATGCCCCCATCAATACAGCATGGAATTGTGGACCAAATCTTATCCGACGACAACAAAACATTCTAAGTTTTGGATCACAAGATGCTAAATCTCATTTATAAATTCCATTGAATCTGTTCATTCAATGGAACAAGCATGCAGTGATGGAGTTAAGCACTTTCACCTTGACGTCCCTATTTTGGTCATGCCTCTAAAAAGGCCATTGCCAAACAAAATGAGTTTTTTTTTTGCCACGTGCAACCTGGCTATACGGTCGATGATGAGACTATAGTGAGGACCTAGTGGATGCTTTTTCATGATTGGCTGCCTCTAGTGCCTCTAAGGCTAAGCCAATGGGAGATAAAACCCCATAGTCTGAACTATGAACGCTGCAACATAAAGCCGTATCCTCTAAGCCAATGGGAGATAAAAACCCATACTTTAATCTCTTTACTGCACATGGCAGTTATGACCTAAGTCATTCTTGTTTTTAAATAATATAAGGCTTGAATGAATGAATATAGTGCCTCTATTCTGAGCACAGCATAATAGGCGAACAGTGAATGGAAAAAAATGCCGATCTACAAGCTCAGAATGTGACGCACCGTGATGCACTGTGGATCGGCTATTTTTGCCCAAGAGATTTGGTGTTAGCCTAGTAGCCAAAAAGTGAACCCGGACATGTTGAGTACACCAACGTTTTATGTTCTAAACGTTTAGTATGGATCCCCAGCATGTAGAAACTGCCGGATGCTAACTTGCATATGTTGAGCAATTTTCATAATTGGCATAATATGTTACCATACCATTAACAACCTATAGAAGGCAAAATATTCAAAATGTCATTATGCTTTATCTAGCATGTGATGTGTCAAACTAGGGGGTTTTCACAATGCTGAATCCATTTCCATTTCCATTGGGCTTAAAACTGCCATGCCCACTTGCCCAAATGTGCTGTCATCATCAATTTCTGATGACGACATTGGCCGTTTCTACATGCTGGGGACCCATACTAAACATTTCTAACATAAAACCTTGGTGTACTCAACATGTCCGGTTTCACAATGGGGCTCGATGGGCTGGCTACTAGACTATTATAGGGGTGATAAAAAAAGGAAGATACCAATTATAGACCTCTCGAATACCCCTCTCCATGAAATATATGGGATTTAACCTCTTGTGAAAAACACTGTTCATACGAACACACTAACCTTGGACACCATGAAGGCTTCCAGGTTCACTATTAAACACTTAAGGCCCACGCATACTCCAGTTTTATAGATGATAAAGGTGACCACCGCGGTGCTTGGGAAAACCACGACACGACGTCCCACCGAGGTGACAACGCAACTCACCGCTCACCCCAACACGTCTCTCTAAAGCTGGATTGTGCATGCGTGTGCCGTGACCCCGACACCATGAAAAGGCTATAACAAACGTTGTTGGCTGTCGCGTTGGCAAAGTATAAGCAATGGGGGTAATTAACGGTGAGTCAGCCATTGTTGAGAAATAAGCCCTGACAGCGTGATTAGACCCCGACGACGACGTTAAGTACAGAGGTCTTTATCACCCTGAAGAGGCACACCGTTAATTACCCTCGTGCCCTTATTACTCTGATACTTACGGTAATGAATACGTTGACAACGTACAACAGCAGAAGCTTCCATTGCTTCCTTAGAGCAGGGGGTTCTCAACCTGTGGGTCGCGACTCCCCGGGGGGGTCGCCACATTATTTTTGGGGGGTTGAATGGGGCTGAATGGCTGGAAAATTGAAATTTAAGAGTTTACATAGTACACATAGTGCATGCATAAACTTTCCTTGATGATTATATGTGGTTTCAGTATTTATTTATGAGGTTATTGTATTGGTCGATTTGTATTGGGCGCGGGGAGGGGCGGGGCAGGGGTCGCCAGACATGGCCAAAGCATTTCCGGGGGTCCCACCAGCCAAAAACGTTGAGAACCCCTTCCTTAGAGTAAAGGAAAATGGCGCGTTCTCTGTCGCATTATGCCAGGTGCGTTCAAGGTTGTACTTTATAGTTACATCTTGTGCACAGGCACATTCTAGTAAAATAAATATGTTTCTCTTCCTTCAGACAATGCAGTAGTAGCATTGATAATAACAACTACAGCATAAAAAAAAGATAAGAGTGCAAAAAAGAGCAAACAGAGAATAGTGCAACATTTGATAACACTACGGTAGGAAGTGCTGATAAAAATGTGCATCTATATTCTGTTACTGCATTGCCTGTTTCTCCCTTTAAATGTTTTATGTTTGTCTATCTGTCTTGCAAACCACTGGACCGATCATTGACACATTTCTTATGAACACTGCCAGTAGACAATGTGCACAATGTTTTTTTTTTAAATATCTACGACTTACATTTACATTTCCACTACATATTTATTGGATACAGATTCCAACTTTTTCATAGATTTCATAGCTCGGCAAAGACTTGTTTGACAGCACTGTTAATGTGTAGCGTTGTGTTGGATTCATGTTTTCCAGTTACATTTTTGACAGTTCACCACAGAAAAGTCTGAAAAGTTGTAGGTGCACTTTTCGCCTCCTAAAGCATACCTCTTTGCCTAAAGTATAGCCGATCTAATAGCTGGCATTGTAGATCTGCTATACTCTGTACTAGATCTAATATTTTCGGCTAACGTTCCCCCGCTAATATCTCTGAATCTAAATCACTGATTTCAATTCTAACCAAAAGTTTTTATCACAAAATATTGTGATACAAACTCTGACGACCCCAAACGGGTCTGGGATATACTATTACTACTACTACCGAGGTCCACATCGGAGTCATGTCGCATTTTATTTTCACATTGCACCACCAAAAATTCAACATTTTTAACCCATTTTGGGGTTAAAAAGCTCATAGCGCGCCACCGAGTGGCGCGCTACGAGCTTGTAGGTCTGCTATTTTTGATAAATCGAAGAACCACTGACATAGAAACATAGCTTTTTCAGAAAACTGTCAGGATGTAGAAGACATTTTTAGAATCTGATCTCAGGTCAGAATGGATTAATCCTCTACGGAACTCAGCCTCTAGACAGTAATGAATGCAATACGACTCTCCGTACAAGATTAAAGCGTTCCCTTCTGCCCTCCTCATCACCCGCTCCTCTGACGCTTCTTAAAACACAGCTAATGAAAGGATCCCGCCGCAGGCTATATGGGCGGATCTTGACACCCAGGATTCAGAAACAAGGACACAAACTACAGGAAACAATTTATATGTAAATGTAGCAAATGATGTGTCCGTCATATCGTCTCTGTTCGAGTGGAAAACCTCACATTTATGTCCAAAACGTCGAGATGGTGGATCTGCTATACTTTTCACGCTTATGATCAATCGGGTTAATTGAGAAATAAGTTAAAATCACACCCGTGTGAAGTGAGGGGCGCTCTAATCAATTATTGATCTTATATACCAACCTTGAAACATACCTTAGTTATACGTCACCAAGAATAGTGGTCCCTTATTGGCCAAGGGTTTCCACCGACATACCGACACACAGACATACAGACAGACATACAATTTACAATTTACAATTTACAATTTAGGCATTTAGCAGACGCTCTTAATCCAGAGCGACTTACATTTAAGCAAGAACAAAAGCATGGGAATACATCACATGAAAGCATTTATCATGAAACATGCGTAAGCTAAGAAGGTAACAGTGGAATATCTATATGATGAAACTATACATACACTATACATAATAAACTATACATATTCACTACTATGCTATACATATGTACTATGGCGTGCTATGACTATATACAATACAATTATAGTGCTGTCTACATAACATGCATAAGACAGACATACAGACAGACAGACATACAGACAGACATACAGACAGACATACAGACAGACATACAGACAGACATACCCACAGACATACCCACAGACATATCCACAGACATACAGACAGACTGACAGACATACCGACAGACAGACATACCGACAGACATACAGACATACCCACAGACAGACATACAGACAGACATACAGACAGACATACAGACAGACATACAGACAGACATACAGACAGACATACAGACAGACATACCGACAGACATACCCACAGACATACCCACAGACATACCCACAGACATACAGACAGACTGACAGACATACCGACAGACAGACATACCGACAGACATACAGACATACCCACAGACAGACATACAGACAGACATACAGACAGACATACAGACAGACATACAGACAGACATACAGACAGACATACAGACAGACATACCGACAGACATACCGACAGACATACAGACAGACATACAGACAGACAGACATACAGACAGACAGACATACAGACATACAGACAGACATACCGACAGACAGACATACAGACAGACATACAGACAGACATACAGACAGACATACAGACAGACATACAGACAGACATACAGACAGACATACAGACATACCCACAGACAGACAGACATACCGACAGACATACCGACAGACATACAGACAGACATACAGACAGACATACCGACAGACAGACATACAGACAGACATACAGACAGACATACAGACAGACATACAGACAGACATACAGACAGACATACAGACAGACATACAGACATACCCACAGACAGACAGACATACCGACAGACATACCGACAGACATACCGACAGACATACAGACAGACATACAGACAGACATACAGACAGACATACCGACAGACATACAGACAGACATACAGACAGACAGACAGACATACAGACAGACATACAGACAGACATACAGACATACAGACAGACATACAGACAGACATACAGACAGACAGACAGACATACAGACAGACAGACATACAGACATACAGACATACAGACAGACAGACATACATACATACAGACATACAGACAGACAGACATACAGACAGACATACAGACAGACATACAGACAGACAGACATACAGACAGACATACAGACAGACAGACATACAGACAGACATACAGACATACAGACAGACATACAGACAGACAGACATACAGACAGACATACAGACAGACAGACATACAGACAGACATACAGACAGACATACAGACAGACATACAGACATACAGACAGACATACAGACAGACATACAGACATACAGACAGACATACAGACAGACATACAGACAGACATACAGACAGACAGACATACAGACATACAGACATACAGACAGACAGACAGACATACAGACAGACAGACAGACAGACATACAGACATACAGACATACAGACAGACATACAGACATACAGACAGACATACATACAGACAGACATACAGACATACAGACAGACATACAGACATACAGACATACAGACATACAGACATACAGACAGACATACAGACATACAGACAGACATACAGACAGACATACAGACATACAGACAGACATACAGACATACAGACATACAGACAGACAGACATACAGACATACAGACAGACATACAGACATACAGACATACAGACATACAGACATACAGACATACAGACAGACAGACAGACAGACATACAGACAGACAGACAGACAGACAGACAGACATACAGACAGACAGACAGACATACAGACAGACAGACAGACAGACAGACAGACAGACAGACATACAGACATACAGACATACAGACATACAGACAGACATACAGACAGACAGACATACAGACATACAGACAGACAGACAGACAGACAGACAGACATACAGACATACAGACATACAGACAGACAGACATACAGACAGACAGACATACAGACAGACAGACATACAGACAGACATACAGACAGACAGACAGACAGACATACAGACAGACAGACAGACAGACATACAGACATACAGACAGACATACATACAGACAGACATACAGACAGACAGACATACAGACAGACAGACATACAGACATACATACAGACAGACATACAGACAGACAGACAGACATACAGACATACAGACAGACAGACAGACATACAGACAGACAGACAGACAGACAGACATACAGACAGACAGACAGACAGACATACAGACAGACAGACAGACAGACATACAGACATACATACAGACAGACATACAGACAGACAGACAGACATACAGACATACAGACAGACAGACAGACATACAGACAGACAGACAGACAGACAGACATACAGACAGACAGACATACAGACATACAGACAGACAGACAGACATACAGACAGACAGACAGACAGACATACAGACAGACAGACAGACAGACATACAGACATACAGACAGACATACATACAGACAGACATACAGACAGACAGACATACAGACAGACAGACATACAGACATACATACAGACAGACAGACAGACAGACAGACAGACATACAGACAGACATACAGACAGACATACAGACATACAGACAGACAGACATACAGACATACATACAGACAGACATACAGACAGACAGACAGACATACAGACATACAGACATACAGACATACAGACAGACAGACAGACATACAGACAGACAGACAGACAGACAGACAGACATACAGACAGACAGACAGACAGACATACAGACAGACAGACAGACATACAGACAGACATACATACAGACAGACAGACAGACATACAGACATACAGACAGACATACATACAGACAGACATACAGACAGACAGACATACAGACAGACAGACATACAGACATACATACAGACAGACATACAGACAGACAGACAGACAGACAGACATACAGACAGACATACAGACAGACATACATACAGACAGACATACAGACAGACAGACATACAGACAGACATACATACAGACAGACATACAGACAGACATACAGACAGACATACAGACAGACAGACATACAGACATACAGACATACAGACAGACATACAGACATACAGACATACAGACATACAGACATACAGACATACAGACAGACAGACAGACATACAGACATACAGACAGACAGACAGACATACAGACAGACAGACATACAGACAGACATACATACAGACAGACATACAGACAGACAGACATACAGACAGACATACATACAGACAGACATACAGACAGACATACAGACATACAGACATACAGACAGACAGACAGACATACATACAGACAGACATACAGACAGACATACAGACAGACATACATACAGACATACATACAGACATACAGACAGACAGACATACAGACAGACAGACATACAGACATACAGACAGACATACAGACAGACATACAGACAGACAGACAGACAGACATACAGACAGACATACAGACAGACATACAGACATACAGACATACAGACATACAGACAGACATACAGACATACAGACATACAGACATACAGACAGACAGACAGACATACAGACATACAGACATACAGACATACAGACAGACATACAGACAGACATACAGACAGACAGACAGACAGACATACAGACATACAGACATACAGACAGACATACAGACAGACATACAGACAGACATACAGACATACAGACAGACAGACAGACATACAGACATACAGACAGACATACAGACAGACATACAGACAGACAGACAGACAGACATACAGACAGACATACAGACAGACATACAGACATACAGACATACAGACAGACAGACAGACATACAGACAGACAGACATACAGACATACAGACAGACATACAGACAGACATACAGACAGACAGACAGACAGACATACAGACAGACATACAGACAGACATACAGACATACAGACATACAGACAGACAGACAGACATACAGACATACAGACAGACATACAGACATACAGACATACAGACATACAGACATACAGACATACAGACAGACATACAGACAGACATACAGACAGACATACAGACATACAGACATACAGACATACAGACAGACATACAGACATACAGACATACAGACATACAGACATACAGACAGACATACAGACATACAGACATACAGACAGACATACAGACAGACAGACATACAGACAGACATACATACAGACAGACATACAGACAGACATACAGACAGACATACAGACAGACATACAGACATACAGACATACAGACAGACATACATACAGACAGACATACAGACAGACAGACATACAGACAGACATACATACAGACATACATACAGACATACAGACAGACAGACATACAGACAGACAGACATACAGACAGACAGACATACAGACAGACAGACATACAGACATACAGACAGACAGACATACAGACAGACAGACATACAGACAGACATACAGACAGACATACAGACAGACAGACATACAGACAGACATACAGACAGACATACAGACAGACAGACATACAGACATACAGACATACAGACAGACATACAGACAGACATACAGACAGACAGACATACAGACAGACATACAGACAGACAGACATACAGACAGACATACAGACATACAGACATACAGACAGACATACAGACAGACAGACATACCGACAGACATTTTTCATGTCAAGGACCCCTTTGACATTTGTTTTGCCTGTGAAGCCCCATTTGTAGAGATATGCCAGGGATTAGCAGTGATTCTCAGAGATATGCCAGGGATTAGCAGTGATTCTCAACCCGTTTTTATTTCAAGGACCACCAGTTTGACATGCATTAGTCTACAGACCCCCCATTTAATGCCATTTCTATCTCTGGGACCGCCAATTTATATTGTAAAATCAATGTTAGTTGAACTCTGAGAGTGTATAAAAAATGTGGTTCCATTTGTACACTCAGAGTTACAGACCCATAAGGGTCCATTTGGTTCCAAAATATTATTTAGCTGGGGGGACCCCCTGGAACTCCTCCAAGGACCCCGGGGGTCCCCGGACCCCACTTTGGGAATAATAGGGATAATGTATGACTGAGTGGTCATTGTCTATAGATAAATCACAGACAGGCTGATTATTCACCGATGCATAGTGGAGCTGGTTAATCAGCCTGAAGGTGATTCATTTATAAACAATGACCACATAAATTAATAAATTGACCCAAAACAAAAGGAGATATGTCCTTGCTTGCGGTTAATGAAAATAAGTGTCGGTAAAACTTTTACTTTACTTTATTTGTTTATTTGGACAGGACATTGCATATTAATGGACGTCACATGGACGTAAATACACCGGATATAGCACAGTTGCTAATTTTCATCCGCAGTCCTCACGAGAAACACAAAACGGAAAACAGACAGGCAAGCAGTGGAACGCATTTACATAACATTACATAGGGAAAAAAAATACACCTAAAATAATCATGAATGGTTGCAGCTTTGGTTTTCAAGCAACTCTTTTTTCAGATTGTATTTAACAGATGGAAATGTAGCACAATCCCTTATACGCAGAGGAAGGCCATTCCATGCTACACAACCCTGTACTGAGAGTAGAGGGCAGCACGGGTCCACCCGGACCCGAATACCCGAGATCCGACCCGAGAACCGAGCCGGGTCGGGTGCAAAATATTGACGTGCCGTCGGGGAACGGGTCGGTTCCATTTCAAAGCTGCGGATCTCGGTTCGGGTATCTGAAATGCAGAATACCCGAAATGCCCGTGCAGGACCCGAGCTTTATTATATATTGTAACGATCCCAGGAACCGGAGGCAGAGACGTAGTTCCAATGATAAAGATCTCTCTTTATTATAGTTCAACATTCATCCATATAACCACAGCATTTGTGTGTGTACATGCTAGCCAGGTTTGCTCTCTCAACCTAACTACCAACACAGCCTCTCACAGGCTCAAATGCCGCGTCACTCACTCCTCCGTCCCGGGAGTCCCACCCCCAAGACAGTCCCATTGGCTAAAGCCATAGCTGGCCGCTACACTATATATATATATATATATATATATATAACCTTTCAACTTTAAAAATAGTTTTTGAAAATAGACATGATATTATGGTTATGCGTTACGGTTGTAATGATTATGTTCTAAAATACACGCCTCGAGGATTTGGAAATGGAACGTATCCACTGGTGGTGGGTGTGTCACAGTGTGTGCGCGGTCACATACACAGTCAGTTGCGTGAAGTCAGCCTTCCGATGTGAATATGATCCACCGCAGTCTGGAATAAAGCCTAATTATTACAGCACGTCGTCCTTTCTGATTGTACACATTGTGCAACGCAAGACACAAACTGTAGGCCTACTTAACCATGCGACGCATTGCGAGCTTGTAGATTAGCGCTTTTCAGCGCTCATTTGTAGAGGACGGGGTGATGCATGCAGCAATTGCTGACGTTCAGTCTCATAATCACAGTGAAAATGAGCATAATAGGCCTATAGGATTGGACACACCACGGGTGTAACGGGTCGTCGGGTCTTTCGAAACGGGTAGGTTTTTTTCGGATCCGAACCTGTTTTTATCGGCTCCGGATCGGACCGGGTCCAATTATTTCGGGTCCGGTTCTGGGCCGGGTGCGGCCAATTAGAATGTTCTCGGATCCGGATCGGTTCGGTTCTGATATCACCGGGTCCGTTTCGGGCCGGGTCCAATTTTATGGACCCGTGCTGTGCTCTAACTGAGAGGACATTTTGGCCGAAGGTTGTTTGCCGGTGCGGCACTTCGCAGTCTCCTTGAGTGGTTGCTCTGGTACTGATTCCCCTATTGGGCTTTCGTTTAATTAATTCACTTAAACCCCAACCTGTTAATGTTAAAGTTATCAAGGAAGGAGTTGATGAAATATAGAATACATTTTCCGGTACTGCTTCGTCTATTTCTCGCTCAAGTGTTTTTTTTTTTTTTTTTTTTAGTTCACATGGCTGTCATGTTGGAAACAGCAGTAAATCAAGCGGCTGCAGCCAGGTGCTCCGAGGGTTTGATAAGGCAGCGGTCTGTTATCAAGAAATAACAGACCGCTGAATTCTGCGATTGACCAATCAGAATCAAGCATTCAACTAAGCCATGTAATTAGTTGTATTAAGATCCTCTACCATACAGAATGATATAGGCTACATATACATTTTATTTGTAAAAATAAATAAAAAAAATAGTTCTGCTTTAAAGGTATATTCAGTGATTTCACTTAATTCAAATATCATATATATTTTTGTTCCGTTGTGATAATCCTTCTTTATATAGTGTGCTGCAGTGCTGACCGTATAAGGAGTTCCTCCCTGTCCCCAGTTAACCCCTAAAAAAAATAACAACATAGGTTTCATTTTTGGCTAGGTGGCCCAGCCTTCATCCAATCAGGCTAGAGAGGGGCCTTCCGCCAATCATGATCGAGCGGGGGCGGGCCTTGGTGTGCGTGCTGTTGGCCTGTTGCGTCACTGACTGAATGCTCCTTCAGCACCTGTTTTAAACCAAGTAATAATACCTTCAAGTAAAAACAATATCGGAGTACTCCTTCCACTGGCCTGCATGGCTGCATTATATGTCAGATGTAAGCAGGAGAGATGATTTACTCCCTCCTTTGGCCAAGACCTTTAAGGTATTGCAGTATGAGCACTAATTTATACCAGCGTTGGCAGCGACCACACACACACACACGCACGCACACACACACACACACATACAAATACACACACATGCTGTGCAGGTCGTTATATACTGAGCTATTCATTGGACTCCAGTTTGTGTGGGAGGGAGCTGGACACATTTTCTGCTATAATTAATTGTGTGAGTGAGAGTGTGTGTGTGTGTGTGTGTGTGTGCGCGCGTGTGTGTCCGCGCGTGCATTCGTGCGTGCGTGCATGTGCGTGTGTGTGTGTAGATTTAATTTGGGAAATAGCCATTGTGAAGACCAACAACCAAGATAATTGGTTGTTATAGAATAATAGATCAAGAGATATAGATTCATCATTTGCACGAGGAATTTTATGTTTAGATTTATGTGTAGACGGAGGGAATCAAAGAATGTATTAATTATGGCCTTAACAGGGATCACCCAGAGTGATACAGTCTTTTCCTCATGTTTCTGGAAACACTGGAGGCAATGTTTTTAATTGACAAGGACTGTCTGGAGTGAAAATAGCCTGATACATAGGCTATCTCTGTGTTGTTGTTTTGTTTTTGTTGTCTTGTTTTCCCCTGGTGTTTGTATATGGACCCATTGTGTCTGAAGTGAAGTTTTCAATCAATCAAATGTACAATTAGGAAAAGATCCAGGTTCGTTTTCGGATTTTCTTCGGGGGAAAAAAATAGACAAGCTCTCAGCGTGTTTGCAATGCTTGTTGGTTGTCTATTCCATATATTTACTGTAGAGGCAAAAAAAGAATAAAGAAAATAGGATGGGGACCTAGTATTAAACCATTCTGTACGGGAACCCCTTTTGGTGTTTTAACTAATCATTACGTTATACTTTAGCTATTGAAAAATAGCAGATCTACGAGCTTGTATAGGTCTGCTATTTTTGAAAAATCATAAAAATGCGGCACAAATCTTTGAATATATTCTTTCAGAGCGAACGTTTTTTTTTATTTTGACGTCAGGCCTAAAAGGTTTAAAGTATTTTGACTGTTGCAAAGCAAGCGCTTCACCGAGTATTACTGACAGCACAGCTGTGAACTGACTGGCTCGTTAGCTTCCGTTGCGGGTCCGTTTGGTGTCGATCTCTGCTGATACTCATTGATTGGCCGACTTCTGGAGGTGAGCGTATACATAATTCATAAGGTTATAAGGAATGCTGAATGAGGGCAAAGTCAGAGCGAAGGAAACTACGCTGTGAACTCCTAGCTTTTGTGGAAGCAAAATAATAATAATACAAAAGAATACCTGTACATTATTGCACAGAGATGATTGCTATGAGGATTCAAACGACGGGGACATGTGGACGAGGGTATTGCAAGTACGTAGGCCCCAAAATTGTCAGAACACTAAGATTTTAGTGATAACGTACATGTAACATTAATATTTAAACAAATAGGTGGAGATAAATTGGAACTTCTCATAGTTCCATTGATGCAAGCCAGAACACAATCGGTCGATTGACCTATAAGGCATTTACTGCCAGAGTGGTGTTTTAACTAATCATTATAGTTATACTTTAGCTATTGAAAAATACCAGATCTACAAGCTCATAGCGCGCCACTGAGTGGTGCGCTACGAGCTTGTAGGTCTGTTTTTCTTTTTTTTTATCGTAAAAATGCGGCACAAATCTTCTTTCAGAGCAAACGTATTTTTTATTTCGACGTCAGGCCTCAATGGCTTATATCTATATATATATATATATATATATATATATATATATATATGGTCATTAAAGTCCTTAATATACTGTACCTTTGTGTCCTCCATGGCTGTGTGAGTGAATGGTGGGGTGCTGCATGCCTTCTCCACAGCACTGTGAATGAATGACCATGGCGTTCGGGGGGTGCCATCATGTAAAAGCACATTGCACAAGTGCTCTGGATAAAAAAGAAGCCGTAGACATGATGAAGACCTTTTGCCTTTTTACCAGTAAAAGCAACACAAAGGATCTGAATAGATGGGAGTCTGGGAACGATACGTCGTGTTACACCATTGTGTGACATTCAAGCCCATGAAAAGACCTTGACTGCGTGCGTGCGTGCGTGCGTGCGTGCTTGCGTGCGTGCTTGCGTGCGTGCGTGTGGGGTGTGTTTTATTAAGCAGTCGATCCAAGTGAAGTCAGCCTTTGATCAGAGACACGCTCTTATCACACGATCCAATGTACCAATGTAATCTCACCCTGACATTACACCACCGCCATTCATTTAATCCTACGGCACACTGTCTCTCACTCAAACACGCATGGACGCACGCACGCACGCACACACGCACGCATGCGCATCATCATCATACAATCCATTCAGGGAACATCATCTACAAAATGCTTTTACGACCCTCCACCATGACAGCCCATCAATATTTCTAAGGAATGCACCTGTGGAACGCACGCAATTATAGGTATTTTCCCGCCAACCACCCCATCTCAAAATATTTTGTATTTACCAGAAGCAACGATTTGAGTAAAAAAAAACAAAAAAAAAACGCTTTAAATATATATACACACACTATGTATTCAAAGATTTGCACAAATTGCTTTAGTCAGAAATAGCAGATGTACAAGCTATGAGCTTGTAGATCTGCTATTTTTTAATAGTTAAAGTATAAAATAATGCTTTTTGAGGGGCTCTAGCCCGCATCCTATGCCCAGCTTTCCGGGTTTGTGTGAACACAAACGCTGAAGACAAAAGCAAAGACGGAATAGTGAGGACACTAATTGTGATTGGCCAGAATGAGATGATGTATGATGACCATAGATTGTAAAAAATATGGACAAAGCGTTCTCCGGGTCTAACATGAACGTAAAATGAAGCCTTGTATTGTAAGTCGCCATCTTTCTAGATCCGTTTTAGCCCAGCTGGCCATTGGCTGGCCCAGACAACGAGGCGGGACTAATACAGTCTAGGTGAAGTTGGGCCCAAATACATGGACTTCTATGGGGCTATGGGTTTTTCTGGGTCCAATGACAGCGCCACAACATGCCATTATATGAACTTTCAGGAAATCCCGATTTCCTCAGTGGCTTCACAAAATATCTGTCTGACTGCCCCCCTGATGACGTATATGATGATCGCCCCTCACTTCACACGGGTGTGATTTTCTCAAATTAAACCTTGCTCTCTTCCAATTTGAACCTCCATGGCATCTCTATTTTGGGCATCTAATTACTAAATAAAAGCCTGGGTACAGAGGCTATGTAATTATACCCAACCACCCCCGTCCCCCTCCCCCAAAAATACAAGCTCAGATCGGCCATTAGTTTGTGTGTGTGTGTGTGTGTGTTTGCGCATGCGTGCGGGATTTCAGCTTTTGTGCCTATGTAAAGCGCTTTGGATGTAAAAGGAAGAAGCAAGCTGCAGCGAATAGTGAACCTAGCCTCAAAAATCTTTGGGAAGAGACAGAAACAATTAAGTTGTATCTACTAAGGAAGTACTTTGGAAAAAAAAGCTGTCGAGATAGCAAATGACCTCCTCTCATCCACTCTGCAGGGAGTTCCAACTACTTCCCTCTGGTATAGACGGTACAAAGTATACCAAAAGCTAACATCATCCCAAATGCCATTAAGGCACTAAATGATACCATGTCTCGCTAGAAATGTATTTGCCACTGGAAAAATAATTGTGTTGTTGCTGTTGTTGTTTGTTTTTTTACTGTTGATGAGACCGAAGGCAAATTTCCACACCTGGACAATAAATTAAACTAACTAACTTACTAACTAACTAACTAACTAACTAACGTAAAAGTGCTATAGAAATGCACCATTTACCATTGAGCTCCCTCTGGTGCTCCAGTAGTTTAGTTCAATATTTCATGTCAAAGACCCCAAAAATGATGTCATTGGCCGCCGACCCTTTACAGATGGGGGTTGTTCCAGGCACCCCCCAGAAGCAAAGACATGTGTTAAAAATGTTCGCTTTGAAATAATATATATTCAAAGATTTGCGCTACATTTTCACGATTTTTCAAAAAATAGCTGATCTAAGCTCGTAGCGTGGCACTCGGTGACGCGCTACGAGCTTGTATATATGCTATTTTTCAATAGCTAAATTATAGCATAATGCTTAAAACGCCAAAAGGGACCCAGAATTAACACAAGTCATGTTGTTAACCCATTTAGACCTGAGGCTGATTCTACAAAATAATGCTTTCTAAATCAGTACTGTAGTTCTCAAAAGTTTCCGTACCAATGAGAAGGGCCCCCAATATGACGTATACATGTATTTGGCCGTAGAGACCCAGCCAGAGAGAGAGAGAGATGTTGCAATCAATTGAGGCATTTAGGAATTGGGAGGGAACAGAACCATAATATTCTCATATTTTAGCTCACCGGGGACGAATTATAGACAATAAATATAAGCCCTTTGTAGGCCTAATTGTGTATAGGCCTACATTGGGAAACATGAAAGGATATTGTCGATAGACAGCCTATACAGTGAGTGCATGGCCTGCTACAACATTACAACTAAGGTACATTCAGAGATAAAGTTGGCACGCAGCGGGAGCCGCTGGGATATGTCATTAGATGCAGCTGTGCATAATTGATCAAATAAGCAACACATTGAACACAACAAGCTCTGATGATTCCAGGAGGAGAGAGACATGGAGGAGGGAGTGAGTTTGTTGTTGTGTGTTGACCGGCCCCAGATAAATGAAGTCTGGATCTTGACTAGGCCTGTGAATCCTGCTATCTCATGATTCAATTACAATTCTTGGGGTCACGATTCAATACAAAAATATTAGTGACGCACCGAATATTCGGCCACAGAAAATATTCGGCAGAAAATGGCTAAAAATGCATTTTCGGCCTATCCGGTTTCGGCCCGAATAGGCAGAAAATATATCACCGAATAGTGTATGCAATGAATGCATTCAAAAGAGCTAAATGTTTTATGGACCCATAATAGTGATTATTATTTAAGTTAAGTTTTTGCCATTACCAATTATTTTGCCATTAATCAGGTAGCTTTAAGGTACGGCACATGACAGCAATGGTAGGAAAAAATATATAATATTATTCATATTCGGATATTCGGTTTTCGGCCAAGAATTTCCCTTTCGGTGCATCCCTAAAACATATTTCATCATATTGATGTCATCATTTGGATATTAACAACCAAGCGTAGCCTAGTTATTGCCAACAGCTCAAAACAAAAATATACCAGAGAGGTTGTAAGTAACTTTTTGGCTTTGATGGTAACTTAGATTACAGTAGATGTAGTTCTATTTGATGCAGAAACACAACATAATTGCCTCGATGCAAGTAACATCCCTCAGCTGTGCTGAATTAAATGTGACTGCAGTTGGTTTTGTTTTTCCCCCTAAAGCCCTTGAATGTAAATTAAGTCACGATAATATTTACTCTGGTGATTATGGTAAGCTTACATTTCACATTTTACATTTTTTTTTACAGATCAAATGATCTTCAAAAAAAGCCTTGCATGTACAGTAGTGATGCACCAAATATTCGGCGCACAGAAAATGGCTAAAAATGCTTTTTCGGCCTATTCGGTTTCGGCCCGAATAGGCAGAGCATATATCACCGAACAGTGTATGCAATTAATACATTCAAAAGAGCTTAATAAATGTTTCATGGGCCCATTATTTAAGTTTTGCCATAACCATTTATTTTGCCATAAATCAGGTAGCTTTAAGGTATACAGCCATGACAGCAATGGTAGGAAAAAAAAAATATAATATTAATCATATTCGGATATTCGGTATTCGGCCAAGAATTTCCCTTTCGGTGCATCCGTACTTTATTGTGTTGTGTGTGCCACTGCTGAAGCACCTTGGCTATAGGATTAGAGCTGTGAGAAGGACTATATAGCCTTATTTATTCCAATACAAATTCCTCATTCCCTTCTTGTTTATTCATGCTTCACACACAGCGAGCACCGTCCACTAAGCTTGTGACAGGTGTTGGCTATAAAGCTGCCACCTGGAATCCTCTGCAGCCGACGTGGTTTTAATCCATTTTGGGGGGCGGGAACCCCTTTTTGTGTTTTTAAACATGTTATAAACATGTTATAAATTAGCTATTAGCTCGTAGCACGCCACCGAGTGGCGCGCTACGAGCTTGTAGGTCTGCTATTTTTGATCAATCTTGAAAATGTACGGCTCACGTCTTTGAATATATATTCTTTCAGAGTGAACGTTTTTTTAAGAATGAGTGCAATTAATCGACAGTGCCTCTGGTCTCGCTGCAGCAGAGTTTAATCAAAGCCTGCAAAGAACGAAAAAAGCGGGGTTAGACGGAGAGTTTGGAATGACTACAGATATGTCTGAATTAAGAACGCAGCGCACGTGTGCGCGCGTGTGCGTGACCTCGTTGCCTTAAGGATCGCAATAAGGGAAAAGAAAGAGTAAGGGAGAAGAAGGCTGTCACATTTCTCTGTTAAGAAAACATTAAAGGGAGATGAGAGAAATAAAAAAATTGGCGAGGAGAAAGAAATAAAGGAAAAATCACACCCGTGTGAACTGAGTGGTGCAACTCCCCTCTACCCCTATACCTCTCTCTCTCTCTCTCTCTCTCTCTCTCTCTGTAATTAGCAGGCAACAGTGCAACACTATCTCTCTCTCTCTCTGTTTCTGGCACAACAGCGCCACTTTTGCCCCTACTGGTACTCTAAACATCGGGGCATATAGTCACATGGGTTAGGACATAGCTGTTCCTTGGAGTGGTTGCACCGCTCAAAAACTCTGGGTAAAGGTTACACACCAGAATACAGAGCAGAATGTTAGCTAGACGAAGAAGGCAGCTCGAAAATACATTTCTCTCTCTCTCTCTCTCTCTGTCCTATGCACTTGCAGGGAGATAAGGTGTGTGTGTTTTGTGTGAGTGGGCATGGTGTACTGCAGATACAAATATGCTAGACCTGCTACTACTGCGGAAACAGATAAAAGACAAGACTTTAAATCCCGATTAATCTTTTTCTCTCCATTCCCCCCAAAAAGTCCTTGAAATGTCTGTGCATCTCTCTGGCATGGTTCTCTGCCTTGAATGAGTCTCTAGTCTGGCATGCGCGGTGTGTGCATATATCGTCCAAACCTGTTACTTGTCAGAATTCAAATAAGAACTACAAGCTCTCGTATAGATCTGCTATACGAGAGTATGGTGTGACGTTATGTGTTGGTATCCGTGTGCACGTTTTTGCCACAGAGACACGCACATATTGTGGTAAATGATCATTGAATGGCTATTATTTTTCCCCATATTGCTTCTTCGTTAAAAAAAACTAAAAACTTCAAGCGTGGACAATGCCACCAGCTCATTATAATGGCGCTGACGGTGTCCCTGCCCACTTGTAGTCTGTCACGCCAAAGCACTTCTCCTCCTACCCGTCTGTTTCCTTTGCCAAATGGACTCCTAAAGGGGCTGCATTTTGCGTTTCTTAAAGGACCTATAACATAAAATTCAACTTTTTCAATTTCTTTTGTGTTTTTGGGGCTCCCTGTGTGTTTTCTATCCCCACAAATAACCAATTTTGAACAATCAGGCCTTCATGTCATATGGGTGTTTTAATGGAAATTGCTCTCAGAAACAGCTCGACTGATTTTGGCCTCATCGTGATGTCATCAATGTCACCCTACTTTGTATAATTCCTCCATTTCTTCAGTCTTCAGTTGCAAATTTGCATTTCCACTTTGTTTACAATGTCCACCATTGTTGATTTTCCAAGCTGGCATGGAATGGAAACAAGCCTGGTTTTATCTAGCATGAGTATTATAATGACTCAAATATTAAATTATCTGCATATCAGCACCCTCTCCACCTCAGGACAGTGTGGTACTGCAGCTAAAACGTCCAAAAAGTCCAGAAAGAATTGACAAGGCCTGGTTATATCAGAGTGGTGATTGAGGCTCAAACCATTAGAAATAACTTTGAGGGACATAGACAATATGATTATTAAATATTAAAAGCAGTTTTAAAATGCATGTTATTTGCGCTTTAAGTACCAGGTCTTATTCCCTAACTTGAGTAAACTAAAGACCTGGAGGCGTGACCAATGCTCTTTGGCCACTCAGAATAGCCAAATGGCATTGATCACGCCTCCAGGTCTTTAGTTTACTCAAGTTAGGGAATAAGACTTGGTACTTAAGGGTAGCCATAAGAGGGTTAAGACACGCAGAATACAGCCCCTAGTCTCCTAGCAATCTTTTTAACCCATTTTGGACTGAGGTCGATTAAAAAAAAAATAAGCTTCTAAATCCTAACAGTTTTCTGAAAAACCTATGTTTTTCATGTCAAGGACCCCCAGAATGATCTGTATTTGGCCGCCGACCCCCATCTGAAAATATGTAGTTCCAGGGACCCCCCAGAAGATAAAATATGTAGTTCCAGGGACCCTCCCAGAAGACCCCCATCTGAAAATATGTAGTTCCAGGGACCCCCCCAGAAGCACAGTTATACGAGCAGCAGCACCAACAGTGCTGGTGTAACCGAGACATTAGGTATTTTTTATGTGTGGATTACACAGATCATCAAGAACCCACATTCTCTTCCAACATTTGGAGCTCATACTGAGTGCCGTTGAAAAAACCTTAAAGTCTCAAATGGGTTGAGCAGATGCTATAGGCTCATTGTTCACCTCCTATCCTATAGTTTCAATCTTCATATATCTTTGTTAGTAAATTATTAGGCCACTCACTAAAGGCCAGGCCTGGATTATAGACCAAAATGCTAAAATGGTAAATGGTGCATTTATATAGCGCCTTTATCCAAGGCGCTTTACAGAGATTGTGCATTACATTCACCCATTCACACACACATTCATACACCGATAGCAGCGGAAACCATGCAAGGCACCAACCAGCACATCGGGAGCAATTAGGGGTTCAGTGTCTTGCTCAAGGACACTTCGACAATAACTCTGGGGGAGCCCGGGTTCGAACTGGCAACCTTACGGTTACCACCCAGGCACTCTACCCCTGAGCCACCGCCGCTAGATAGGTTCTTGGTTTTAGACTGTGATCCTATAGGCTAGTTTCCCGAGGCATAACACTTTGCATTCTACTGTATACGTATGAGATTTATCTTGCTTAATGTAAGTCGCTCTGGATAAGTGCCTATAAATGCCTAAATTGTAAATTGAGGTACACGGGTCCAGTCTGTTTCTACTTTCTATTCACCCGTTTGTAAGATAAGCTATACAACTGGCAGTGCAATATGTTAAATACGCACTCAGCCTCGCGCCTGATTGCATGCATGGGTGATGAACATTTTCATGTCAAGGAGGAGCCCCACATTGATGTGAATGAATTTGGCCACCAGGGTTTTGATAGAAGTTATTAGAGCTGTCATTATAATAACTATAATCAGAAGCAACCCAGTCCTGTAGTGTAATTCTGGGAACAGCCCTGTATGTATTTAGCCTTTAAGCGAGTAGCATATAATCATCTTTCATCATCAGACAGTGAGTAGATACAGTAGCAGGGGGGCAGTGAAGCCAATAGTGTCTGAACTTGAAGCCAGTAGGAAATCCTGACTTCCTGAAAGTTCATAGAATGGGCTGTTGTGGCGCTGTCATTGGGCCCAAAAAAACCCCATAGCTTTATAGAGGTCCATGTATTTGGGCCCAACTTCACCTAGACTGTATTACCTTAATAAACATGGCCATGAATACTTTCTGCTTCCAGTCACTAGTTTAAAGTCTCATTTCTCATGTCATCATAATATTATAAAAAATGACCATAAAGTCGAGTATGTTCTGAGGGGCGTGGCTACCTTTACAGTCTATGATCAGGATCCACCCCCCGCTCGAGTCAAAATAAAAACCAACAAAGAAGAAGGGGGGGGAAGTCCCGCCTCGTTGTCTGGGCCAGCCAATGGCCAGCTGAGCCCAAACAGATCTATAGAAAGATGGTGATTTACAATTCAAGGACTGACAGGCTTCATCTTACGTCCATATCAGACCCGGAGAACGTCTGGTAGATAGACACAGTCTGGGAGGGGGAAAAAAACAAACAGCGCTCTCTGCTGTTTATTTCCTTTGAATTTACCTCTGGGGGGCGGGGGGGTTTGATTGATTTGAGTGTTTTGTCAGGTGAAACACCAAAAGGGGTTCCCGACCAGAATGGGTCATTTTACGGGGGCCAGTTTTGAATTGCAGCCGTCCGTTGGTGCTCTTTGAGAGTCAAGGGATTCACATTTCTTAGTGACTGTTGGTAGGGCGTTCCACATTTCCAGTGGCATAGGAGCTAAATTAATTGAATCCCATATAGTTGTTTGAGCCGCGTCTGAGTTGCACGTGGTTTGGTGAACTCCCTCTGGTGTTGTGAGTGTGGACTTCGTTGACATTATTAAGGAAGTATTTAGACAGGAACACATGGGTGTTCCTGTCTAAATGCTTTTGTGCACTGCTCCTCCTTGTGGATGTCTTACTGAGACAACATGTAGTCCAGGAAGTAAGTGAGCCCAGTGGTCCATGACATCAGAGACACTGGGCTCACTGCTACAATCTAAAATATCTAAAACCACATATTTCCATTACACATTAAGACCCCCAGGGTCATGAATATCCGATAATCGGCCGTGGCCGTAACTATTTGTTACATGCACAATAGCTGAGGGACAGGGCCACGGTTTCCACGTTATCTTATGTAATTTACACACCAAGTAGCGTGCATTGGAGCCTATATGCGGCAATATATTAACGTCATTTATTTTCAAAAATAGGTCACGTTTTTTTTACACCATGAGCAAAGCATAAAGCAAGCTACAGGACAGCAGCCCTCTGGAAAACATCCACCTTCATACCGGTATACCCAAGAACCTCACCATACTGTTGCAATAATGATGAAATGCCTGGAAAGGCTGGTTCTTGAACATAATTCTATGCCAGCTGTCAGGTCACAGCTGGACCCTTTCCATTTCGCCCATCGGGGCCAAGATGGGGGCAGAGGATGCCGTGGCATCGTAGCATCATGCCTCCTTCGCTCCTCTTCTCCATCACCTAGAGATTTTTATTCGGATTCATCTCAGTCCTTCCTCTACAGTGGCATTTAGTCATTTTGCTAATACACAAATGACTGTATTAGCCCCTCGCTCGCTTACATCACATATACTTTAAAACACTCATTAATGGTAAAACAGTAGGTTTGACAGCTTCACATATCTTGGACTCACACTGGACAATAGACTTAGGTTTGGTCAACACATTACATCTATCCACTTGTCACGCTTTCAGCAATGACTCCAAGTAATTTGTAATTCATCAGATCATTATCTGTTGCTCCTCATCTTCTATTATTGTACAGAAGCATTATTCAACCTGTTCTGTTGTACTGTCCTGCATGTGTCTACACCATACTGTCCGTGCCTAACAGGAACAAACTTTTCAGTATCACCCGTATTGCTTCCGAGATCATCAGACTCCCTACACCCACACTTTCTGATTATGAACAATAAGGCCATATCACACGCTGATCATCCCCTGTATCACTTCTTTAATAACCTCATGCCATCTGGTACAAAGATACAGAAACCTTGCCATGGAAAAAGATCTGTTTCAGTAGGAGTTTTGTCCCCTCAGCCATTGCGGCATTAAACAAACCGCCCCGCCAATAGGATGGTTATGTATACAGTGTACATGTACTGTATGATAGGATGGTTCTGTACACAGTGTACAGTATGATAGGATGGTTCTGTACACAGTGTACAGTACGATAGGATGGTTCTGTACACAGTACGATAGGATGGTTCTGTACACAGTGTACAGTACGGTAGGATGGTTCTGTATAGTGTGGACCTCATGTTTTTGTCTCGTCTTGGTGTTATGGTGCTCTGTGTTTTTGATGTGGGTGTTTGAACAGACTGTGAAGACGAACATCCTTCGGGACAATACAGATTATTATTATGATCTTGTACCAACGAGGAATCAGCCATATGAATAGTTCACTGATGTATTTTTGGATCATTTTATTTGTCACAGTCCTCTAATCTCTCTCTCTGTGTGTGTGTGTGTGTGTGTGTGTGTGTGTGTGTGTGTGTGTGTGTGACTGTGTGTGACTGTGTGTGTGTGTGTATTCTTTCATCTGACATTTGAGCCGCATATAACACTGTAATATATTCTCCTAAAATGTAACTATCCCACATAAAACAGCCTGCACCGGCGGTTTACTGCGGCCTTCGCCATGAAGCCGTCAGCCCTGCATGCATGCATGCATGCATGCATGCATGCGTCGACTCTATACAGTCATTATGCATCGTGTTGTTGTGACAGAAACAAAGCCAGCAGGTCCAAGAAAACAAAAATAAGCAACTGCATGCTGGGCCACGGGAACATATTATACTGCATGTCAAAGTAGATTAACCCCTTTATTGCAACAACTGGAATACTGTTAATTAATGGCTCCACTCTGGGAGATGTCGTCTGATTTTTTGCTAAGCAACATCAGGGAACGTTATAGCAAAACTCCCATAGGGATACAATAGTTATACATATACATTGATAATTGAGCTTGAATCAGCAGACATAAATTCACGGGTGTTGGAGTCTATGCCGCAGACTCTGATCAAAAGGTGGAGGCTGGGGTGGTGGAGGCAAGGCGTTGCCAGCCGCAGCAGTGTCTGAGAGGCAATGGAAGCAGCTCTAGGGTGGGGAGCCGTATTTAAATGGACCGCCTTGTTGAGGGAACGAGGCGTGATCGGAGTATGGAAGTGTGACATAATGCTCAGCTGAGACGTGATTGGAGTATGGAAGTGTGACATAATGCTCAGCTGAGGCGTGATTGGAGTATGGAAGTGTGACATAATGCTCAGCTGAGGCGTGATTGGAGTATGGAAGTGTGACATAATGCTCAGCTGAGGCGTGATTGGAGTATGGAAGTGTGACATAATGCTCAGCTGAGGCGTGATTGGAGTATGGAAGTGTGACATAATGCTCAGCTGAGACGTGATTGGAGTATGGAAGTGTGACATAATGCTCAGCTGAGATGTGAACAAGGAACAGGAAGCTATAGGCCGATTGATATAATCAGCTGACAGCTAATCAGTTTGTGATAAAAGCAAGAAATTTGGTACACTTATAGCCAAAGGCATTCTAAAAAGATTTGGATGTGGACCCAACTTGAATTTTCAACATGGCGCCCATAGCAGCCATGTTTCAAAATGGCCACCAGCAACAACCGTTTTCTTATGAGTGATGGATATAATATGATATTCGAGACATATTTGGACATATTTCCATGCATAGTACTTGGTAAATGTTTCTTTTGGATAATATAACATTTTCAATAAATTAAAAATGGCCGCCATTTTTCAGACTGGTTAAATATGGATGATCTCTGTCTTGAATTATACAGTATTCTTGATGCAGAATTTGAATTAGGAACTTTGTAATTTCTAAGAAGCTTCCTTCTGTCTCACAATACTCATGTTACTACAGTGGCTAACAGCCATATTGTGAGAGAAGATGGCGGCCATTAATTTCAAGATGGCCACTAATATTAGACTGATTTTACATTTCAGCATATATTTGGCTATACCTTTGTGATGTACTGTACCATACTGTATAATACTGTACGGCACTGTAGGGCATCATACTGTACCATACTGTACCTTACTGTATGGTATCATACGGTACTGTACTGCACTGTACTGTACCGTACCGTACCATACCATACCGTACTGTACTGTAGCTTACTGTATGGTATCATACTGTACTGTACGGTATCATACTGTACTGTACTGTACTGTACCTTACTGTATGGTATCATACTGTACTGTACTGTACTGTACTGTACCATACTGTACCGTACTGTACTGTACTGTACTGTACGGTACTGTACTGTATCATACTGTACCATACTGTACCGTACTGTACTGTACCGTACCGTACTGTACTGTACCGTACTGCACAGTACCATACTGTACCGTACTGTACCACACTGTACTGCACTGTACCGTACTGTATGGTATCATACTGTACTGTACTGTACTGTATCATACTGTACCATACTGTACCGTACTGTACTGTACTCTACTGTACTGTACGGTACTGTACTGTATCATACTGTACCGTACTGTACCGTACTGTACCGTACCGTACTGTACTGTACCGTACTGTACTGTACCGTACTGCACAGTACCATACTGTACCGTACTGTACCACACTATACTGCACTGTACCGTACTGTACTGCATCGTACTGTACCATACTTTATGGTATCATACTGTACCATACTGTACAGTGCCGTACCGCATGTTATTGTACCGTACTGTACTGTACTGTAACATACTGTAGTGTACTGTACAGTACCGTGTGTGTGTGTGCACGTGCAGGGAAAAGGGAGGGGTCGGTTAATGTGGAAATTGTAATGTAATTTGCGTCAGTGAAATGTTGCGCAATAACAGTATGTCATACAAAAGCAATATTTGTACAGTAAATATGACATGGATGCAATGTAGTGCAGATGGTTTTCTGTGGCATGCATCATTTTTTGTGCATAGAGAGATGTGTACTAACGGAGTGATTTGGTAGGAGAAGTCGGACGGATAAACGGACATATTGCTTTGCATCCCCTATAGTAGTAGGATCTAGGATGAGCATCAAAACTATATATTTTAAATACTTTTCATTAGCACATGCTTGAATTTTACATTCCATAGGGCTGGACCACACATGGACCCCATTTGGTTTTGTTTTCTACATCTTCCTCTGTGACCTGCCACCTTCATGTCATCTCTCACAGCATCCTTAAACCTCGTCTTTGGCCATCCTCTTACCTGGCAGCTACATCTTCAGCATCCTTCTCCCAATGTACCCTCATCCCTCCTTTTCACATGTCTAAACCATCTCAACCTCACCTCTCTTGCTTTATCCCCAAACCTTCTAACCTGGGCTGATCCTCTAATTTAGTCATTTCTGATAATGTCCTTCCTTTTCACTTCTAATGAGAACCATAGCATCCTTAATTCTGCCACCTCCAGCTGTGCCTCCTTTTCATCAGTGCCACCGTTTCCAACCGTACGGCATGGCTGGTCTCACTACCATTGTATACATCTTCCCTCTCACAAATAACTTCTGACACATAATTATGTCCCATATTCTCAATACACTGGCTTCGCTTGCTAGAACATTTCCATCTCTATACTCACCTTAAACTGTTACACTACTGTCTACTGTCTGGTCAATTGGTACAAATCATTTTCTCCCTCCCTCACCATCTCTCTTTGCACTTACTGTACATCTCATATACTTTATATTAGCCCTGACCACTTCTTAGCCCACACCACCTGACATCACATCTCTCTCTTCTTACCCATCATCTAAAGAAAACCCAATGGGCATTGCCCATTGACATATATTCAAGTCTGTGTGTGTCTGTACATCTGTAATCCACGTAACTCGAGAACCGTTTGCCCCACCGACTTCAAATTCGACACACACGTTCCACACCCCCACAGGGAGTGCAGTGCCCGTTGTCGAGTCGGTCGGACCCACGGTTGTCCAGAACCACCACAAAAGGCCTTTTTCATTTGGCGGCCATGTTGAAAAATGGCTGCTATAAAAATTCAAGATGGGTCCACATCCAAATCTTTGTATAATGCCTTTGGCTATACGTGTACCAAATTTCATGCTTTTATCACAAACTGAACGATCGTTTTTCTTAGCTGCTGCACTATTATATATTCGCCTCGGTTCGTATATACCGTTTGCATACCGTTTGTATGTAATCGCGCCGCTCTAACCATCCATAGTCTGAACACACCTTTAGAATAAGCAGACATGATGGCAACACTTGTGTTGGGGGGGGGGGGGGGATCAGTACGCGGTGATTGTGTTGTGGGGGGGAAGGGGGGGGGGGGGTGTATGCATGTGTACACATGATCAATACCATTGGTCGTGTTAGGAGGCATGAGGCAAGATAGGCACAAGGTGTGTGTGTGTGTGTGTGTGTGTGTGTGTGTGTGTGTGTGTGTGTGTGTGTGTGTGTGTGTGTGTGTGTGTGTGTGTGTGTGTGTGTGTGTGTGTGTGTGTGTGTGTGTGTGTGTGTGTGTGTGTGTGTGTGTGCGCTATCATCTCTTTTTTGCTGCTGCATGCGCCACGCACGCCCCTGTGCAGCTGCCGGAGAGAACGCTGCCCAACTGGCTCTGCAACGAGAGAGAGAGAGAGAGAGAGAGGGAGAGGGAGAGGGAGAGAGAGGGGGAGAGGGAGGGAGGGGGAGGAAGTGAGGGGTGAAGAAGGGGAGAAGATGAAGGAAGCCACAGATGGGTAGGCAAAGAATAGGAAGGGAGGGAGGGGGCAGAGAGGGAGGGAGGCATAGGAGAGAGATAACAGAGGAGGCGACATGCAGGGATGTGTTCTATACTGTGTTACATACATAGTATGCCGTGCAGACATTTTTTGGAAAGAAAGCGTACAGTATATGCTAATCATTTCATCCATTGGCCGCGCGCGAGCGCATAGGCTACTAGCCTGTATGTGCAGGGAATGATTATCGTATGCCCTCGGAATAGAACACACGCACGCACACGCACGCACACACGCACGCACACACACACGCACCACTCACCACTGGATGTAGGGATGGTGTGAAACAGTCAATAGAGCAATTCAAAGGAGCTATATTGGCATGAGAAGACGACCGTTTAACATTGCCAAAGCAAGTGTCACAATACAGTAAAAACAGTTGAAAATGGGGAAAGTACAGTATATACAGTTGGAGGGGGTGGTACAGCATTTTGTAAACGGAGCTATATGTCACATCCATCGTTATGTAAAAATGTTTTAAACACATAGCAGCACTGTTTCGCAGTCACTTTGGGACAAATGGCAGCATTTTTGTCAGGACTATATTTAAATGGCAGAAAACTCAGATTTAAGATCTGTTTAAAGAAAAACAGATCTACACTCTCTCTGCGTGCAGCTCACGACACGATGCGTCGCGAGCTTGTATATCAGCATGCTTTATGTAAGCCTCTGTTGTATGAAATATATAGGGCTCATGTGGTTGACCAGATTAGTCAATTTAGTCCATTTATAAAAGATAATTAAAAAACTAAATCACACCACATTTTGTTTGTTGTTGTAAATACAACATGGGTGGCTCATGGATGGATGGGTGGATGGATGGATGGGTGGATGGATGTCTGTATGTGTGTGTGTGTGTGTGTGTGTGAGAGAGAGTTTGCGTTTGTATGTGTGCACGTACAACTCAATGTGCACAGGTACTGTTGCACATACACATTTGGTCACAAACTGGTGTTTTAGTCTTTAACGTTTGCATGCATGCGCGAGCGTGTGTGTGTGTGTGTGTGTGTGTGTGTGTGTGTGTGTGTGTGTGTGTGTGTGTGTGTGTGTGTGTGTGTTTGTATGTGAGGCAGCTGGAGACCAAGTGTGTGTGTGTGTGTGAGAGAGAGAGAGAGAGAGAGAGAGAGAGAGAGTTCTAAGGGGGAGGGTGGCAGATTGGGGGAGACGATAGGAGATATAATAATGGATTACATTTCTATGGCGCTTTAATCTCCTTGATACCCAAAGCGCTGCCACAGCACGGGAGGACACTCGCCTGCCTCGAACCACCTGCGTGCGTGTGTGCGTGTACGCGGGCGTGTGCATGTGTGCGTGCGCGGGGATGTATTTCATGACAGAGGACACAGTCCATTGGCTGTGATTGAAGTATGGGCCCAATTAACAGGAGATCCAGCTGCTCTGCTCTGCTCCCCTCCATTCCTCTGCATCACCCTCACAGCCACAGACATTAAGGTACAGTATAGACGCCTCTTCTGGCTCCAGGGGCGCGGCGTCGTGTCTCTTGTGCACTTTTGCTCAAGTAAATGTTGATTTGCAGGGCCTCATAACAGAGTATTTCTGCATGGCCAGTGTTGATACTTTTAATTAAGTATACAATACTTTTTCTATACCACTGTTGGTGGTGGTTGGCTGTGAGCATAGATATTAACCCATTCAGGACGGGAACCCTGATGTTTTTTTATCCCATTTTGACCTGAGATCAGATTAATAAAATGTCTTCTAAATCCTGACAGTTTTCTGAAAAAGCTATGTTTCTATGTCAGTCGTTCTTCGATTTAAAAAAAATAGCAGACCTACAAGCTCGTAGCGCGCCACTCGGTGGCGCGCTATGAGCTTGTAGATCTGCCAAAATGGGTTAAGCATTATGTTATACTTTAGCTATTGGGGGAGGGGGGAAAGCAGATCTACAAGCACCAAGTGCCACGCACGCACGTACGCACGCACACATCGTGGATGTTCACGCAGAGACTGCAGACACTCGCTCACGTACACACACACACACACACACACACACAGAAGCGCGCGCGCACACACACACACACACACACACACACAGCGCGCTACACCAATTTCTTATCTCTTACTATGGCGCTACGGTGCAAAAGGGAATCATTAAAGATTCAGCATGCGGTGCTCCGGGTATAGCACATTCTGTGCTGCAGCAGCACCACTACATCATCCAGCATATATATATAATATACCCCAAATATGTTCCAGCGGTCTTCTTCTTCTTGTTGCATGAATAGAGCCATGCTATCCAGACAGTTAACTTCTGACAGACGCCGGTCATTTGCGCTGACATTTAAGCTCCTCTTTGACGCTGTGTGCATGTGGACACGCATGCTACTGTACATTAGCCTCATGGCTCGCGTCCACATGTTTTCATGTCAAGAATCCACCAGGCACAGATTCATGTATTTGTCCAACTATAAGGACCTCGATCACCCATACCAGATTTGTGTTAAGAATCTTCAAAGATATTCCACATTTGTTACTTTTTTTCCCCCAAGATATATATATTTTTTTGGGGGGAAATAGCCTAGTCACTTCTTTTGGGCTTGTTTTCATTAGACCTTATTTCTCTCACACAATCTGGCAACACTGGTCATTACTCAGCACGGTACACACAACCCAATGAGTCAGCTACACGTGTGGCTTAATTAATTAAGACTTTTTATTTTAAATAGCAGATTGACAAGCCATGCGTCATATACGACAACGTACAGGCTATATATTGTTTAACCCATTTTAGACCTGATACAGATCTGTATACAGTACATCAGGGGGATGGGGAGACTTGCTCGTGGGGAGACTTGCTCACAAAGTTGTACGTACAATTATTAGAACTAGCCCTTACCCGTTGTGAGACGGGTGCAGTTCCCCCCTTGTGGCCGCGGGGGGTACTGCTCCCTGGGTGCGTTTTTTTTATTCACTAATAAATTCACTATTAATCATTAATGTGTTAAATCGAAAAAGGGCTTCGTTACGCCCTCCATATTATTATGGTCAATGCCTGTGTGAAAAGTGGGAGTGATTGGTGCAGGCAGTGAGGAGTTACGGCAGTCACAGTGACAGACAGACACACACTCAGACATTGACTGAATTATAGTATGATGATGATTATAACGGATGGCGCATGTGCGTGCACGCAGACACACACACACACACGCACACACACACACACACACACACACACACAATTTAAGCCCACATGGTCATGCTATGCTAAGTAACTCCAGGCCAGGTACAGTAATAGCATCAGCCTCCTAAAATTGGCTGAAAGTGTAAAATACTCGGGCAGAAGATCCTGAAATCTGCTAAGTGCACAGCTTCACTTCTTCAGCAGTATAGTGTATAGTCTCTCTCTCTCTCTCTCTCTCTCTCTCCCCCTCCCCCTGATCCATACAACAACGTGCAGCACACAGAGCTGCTTGCTGGCTCAACGCCTTCATGTGAAACCAGTGGGGAAAGGAACGCTGCTCAGAGAGCTGCAGATGCCAAGGAAACTGACTTCACTCCCTGCACGCACGCACGCACGCACGCACGCACGCACGCACGCACGCACGCACGCACGCGCACGCACGCACATAATGCCAATCCTCAAACCGGCATTATAGCCACAAGCCCCACACATAAATGTGGGAATATTATACACACACACAAGGCACAAAGGCAATAAGGGACAGCAATCTTCTATAGTATATACAGTATAGGCTATACCCCCTAGCTAACACCAAGTGTAATTTGAAAGCTATTTATTTCTCCGTGGACATTGCTTGAACCAAATTTGTTATACGACATCTCTCTCTCTCTCTCTCAGTGTACAGTACAGTACAGTACAGTACAGCAGGGGTAGGCAACCTTAGGCACCAGTGCCAACATTGGCACAAAGGAGGGTGATCACTGGCACACTGGCAAGTGTGTGAGAGAGTATTTTTGGTTTTAAAATAAACTATTTAAAAAAAATGCAGTTAATTAATTAATGTTGATATGGCACACTGACAATCTGGAAAATAAAAACATTTAAAAAAGGTTGCAGACCCCTGCAGTACAGTACAGTACACAGTACAGTACAGTACAACATTTTGTGGTTGAGTAATATTTGACCAGGACCGTCTACAGCAGTGTTTCCCAAAGTGGGGTCCGGGGACCCACGCAGGGGTCCTTGTAAAATACTCGGGCAGAAGATCCTGAAATCTGCTAAGTGCACAGCTTCACTTCTTCAGCAGTATAGTGTATAGTCTCTCTCTCTCTCTCCCTCCCCCTCCCCCTGATCGAGCGGGCGCACGCGCGTGTGTGTGTGTTAGGGTTGGGTGACGATACGAATACATCGTCAATCGCGAATATACGAATCCAATCGCCGAATATTTTTATTAGGCGATTTTTCGGGACGATTTTTAACGTGTTTTTTAAAGTGTGCGCAACATGTGAATCAATTTGGGCCAGGAAAGTAGTAACAGCGGCCGGGTGGAAATCCCCTCCTCCCGTTATAATGGTATGGTCCCGACTCCCATTCCCCGCAGCCGTGATGCTCAGTTGCTCACTGTGAGCCGAGCCGAGGAACTGTTACTGTACTGTAGCCTACATGTTGTTTACGCTCCGGAGTCCAGACCCATGCAGTTTAATAATATACAGTCACAACAGAATGCACACTGCTGTCTCGTGTCTCATCACAATCCCAATGCGCCACCCATGAAGTCGGGGGGGAAAAAAATAAAAAACAGGCTGGTAGTGTTAGTATAGATGAAGTTCAGTGTGTTGAATCAGTAGCTACACGCTAAGCTAAGCTAACGAGGACGCGGCGCCTTCAGAGCCTGTGAATCAGCAGCAGCATGTGGGCGCCTCTCTGAGCCTCCGACGCCGGTGTGGGGAGGCAAGCCTTGAGAGCTTGTAGATCTGGCTTTTTAGCGACCTGCAGTGAGCTGTTTTCACTTTACTTTAATAACACGAATACATCGTCAATCGCCGATTTTTAGACAGACGATTGGCGATTGAAAGAAATTGGCATATCGCCCAACCTTAGTGTGTGTGTGTGTGTGTGTGTGTGTGTGTGTGTGTGTGTGTGTGCTGTTGGCCTGCCGCGTGTTCCCCCACTGTAGTTCATGTGCACATCTTGTTACCGGGGCGGACCGGGTTTTCTTTCTCCAAATCACCCAAACACTGAATGCTCCTTTAAATTAATATTGATTTTACAATATAAATTGCGGTTTCAGAGATATAGAAATGCCATTAAATGGGGTCCGAAGCCTGTTGCATATCAAACTGGGGGTCCTTGAAATGCAAATGGTTGAGAATCACTGCTAGAGGCGTAAACATCTTCTCATATTATTATTCCCTGGCATATATTTTCAAATGGGGGTCCTCCGCGGGGGCTAATGAGTGTCATTGTGGGGGTCCTTGACATGAAAAAGTTTCGGAACCAACCACTGATCTATACAGTATACTGGCGTTGTAGTCACAGTGGCGTTTGGTTGTGACTGCAGAGTGAGGCGTTGTAGTGGCGTTTGGTTGTGACTGCAGAGTGAGGCGTTGTATAGTGGCGTTTGGTTGTGACTGCAGAGTGAGGCGTTGTAGTCACAGTGGCGTTTGGTTGTGACTGCAGAGTGAGGCGTTGTAGGCGTTTGGTTGTGACTGCAGAGTGAGGCGTTGTATAGTGGCGTTTGTTTGTTTGTGACTGCAGAGTGAGGCGTTGTATAGTGGCGTTTGGTTGTGACTGCAGAGTGAGGCGTTGTATAGTGGCGTTGTTTGGTTGTGACTGCAGAGTGAGGCGTTGTAGTGGCGTTTGGTTGTGACTGCAGAGTGAGGCGTTGTATAGTGGCGTTGTTTGGTTGTGACTGCAGAGTGAGGCGTTGTAGTGGCATTTGGTTGTGACTGCAGAGTGAGGCGTTGTAGTGGCGTTTGGTTGTGACTGCAGAGTGAGGCGTTGTAGTGGCGTTTGGTTGTGACTACAGAGTGAGGCGTTGTAGTGGCGTTTGGTTGTGACTGCAGAGTGAGGCGTTGTAGTGGCATTTGGTGGTGACTGCAGAGTGAGGCGTTGTAGTGGCGTTTGGTTGTGACTGCAGAGTGAGGCGTTGTATAGTGGCGTTTGGTTGTGACTGCAGAGTGAGGCGTTGTATAGTGGCGTTTGGTTGTGACTGCAGAGTGAGGCGTTGTAGTGGCATTTGGTTGTGACTGCAGAGTGAGGCGTTGTATAGTGGCGTTTGGTTGTGACTGCAGAGTGAGGCGTTGTAGTGGCGTTTGGTTGTGACTGCAGAGTGAGGCGTTGTAGTGGCGTTTGGTTGTGACTGCAGAGTGAGGCGTTGTAGTGGCATTTGGTTGTGACTGCAGAGTGAGGCGTTGTAGTGGCATTTGGTTGTGACTGCAGAGTGAGGCGTTGGAGTGGTGTTTGGTTGTGACTGCAGAGTGAGGCGTTGTAGTGGCGTTTGGTTGTGACTGCAGAGTGAGGCGTTGGAGTGGTGTTTGGTTGTGACTGCAGAGTGAGGCGTTGTAGTGGCGTTTGGTTGTGACTGCAGAGTGAGGCGTTGTAGTGGCATTTGGTTGTGACTGCAGAGTGAGGCGTTGTATAGTGGCGTTTGTTTGTTTGTGACTGCAGAGTGAGGCGTTGTATAGTGGCGTTTGGTTGTGACTGCAGAGTGAGGCGTTGTATAGTGGCGTTGTTTGGTTGTGACTGCAGAGTGAGGCGTTGTAGTGGCGTTTGGTTGTGACTGCAGAGTGAGGCGTTGTATAGTGGCGTTGTTTGGTTGTGACTGCAGAGTGAGGCGTTGTAGTGGCATTTGGTTGTGACTGCAGAGTGAGGCGTTGTAGTGGCGTTTGGTTGTGACTGCAGAGTGAGGCGTTGTAGTGGCGTTTGGTTGTGACTACAGAGTGAGGCGTTGTAGTGGCGTTTGGTTGTGACTGCAGAGTGAGGCGTTGTAGTGGCATTTGGTGGTGACTGCAGAGTGAGGCGTTGTAGTGGCGTTTGGTTGTGACTGCAGAGTGAGGCGTTGTATAGTGGCGTTTGGTTGTGACTGCAGAGTGAGGCGTTGTATAGTGGCGTTTGGTTGTGACTGCAGAGTGAGGCGTTGTAGTGGCATTTGGTTGTGACTGCAGAGTGAGGCGTTGTATAGTGGCGTTTGGTTGTGACTGCAGAGTGAGGCGTTGTAGTGGCGTTTGGTTGTGACTGCAGAGTGAGGCGTTGTAGTGGCGTTTGGTTGTGACTGCAGAGTGAGGCGTTGTATAGTGGCGTTTGGTTGTGACTGCAGAGTGAGGCGTTGTAGTGGCATTTGGTTGTGACTGCAGAGTGAGGCGTTGTATAGTGGCGTTTGGTTGTGACTGCAGAGTGAGGCGTTGTAGTGGCGTTTGGTTGTGACTGCAGAGTGAGGCGTTGTAGTGGCGTTTGGTTGTGACTGCAGAGTGAGGCGTTGTAGTGGCATTTGGTTGTGACTGCAGAGTGAGGCGTTGTAGTGGCATTTGGTTGTGACTGCAGAGTGAGGCGTTGGAGTGGTGTTTGGTTGTGACTGCAGAGTGAGGCGTTGTAGTGGCGTTTGGTTGTGACTGCAGAGTGAGGCGTTGGAGTGGTGTTTGGTTGTGACTGCAGAGTGAGGCGTTGTAGTGGCGTTTGGTTGTGACTGCAGAGTGAGGCGTTGTAGTGGCATTTGGTTGTGACTGCAGAGTGAGGCGTTGTAGTGGCATTTGGTTGTGACTGCAGAGTGAGGCGTTGTAGTGGTGTTTGGTTGTGACTGCAGAGTGAGGCGTTGTAGTGGCGTTTGGTTGTGACTGCAGAGTGAGGCGTTGGAGTGGTGTTTGGTTGTTTCTGCAGAGTGAGGCGTTGTAGTGGCATTTGGTTGTGACTGCAGAGTGAGGCGTTGTATAGTGGTGTTTGGTTGTGACTGCAGAGTGAGGCGCTGTAGTGGCGTTTGGTGGTGACTGCAGAGTGAGGCGCTGTAGTGGCGTTTGGTGGTGACTGCAGAGTGAGGCGTTGTAGTGGCGTTTGGTGGTGACTGCAGAGTGAGGCGTTGTACTGGCGTTTGGTAGTGACTGCAGAGTGAGGCGTTGTATAGTGGCGTTTGGTTGTGACTGCAGAGTGAGGCGTTGTATAGTGGCGTTTGGTTGTGACTGCAGAGTGAGGCGTTGTAGTGGCGTTTGGTTGTGACTGCAGAGTGAGGCGTTGGAGTGGCGTTTGGTTGTGACTGCAGAGTGAGGCGCGGCTAAGCATGGCCGCGGGAAGATGTTTACAGCAGGAGGTGCTGATCGTTTCAGTAGGGGGCGTATGTACGCGGCTACGCGCCTCGTGCACGCGCATTTTCGTGCAGAAAAGTGGGTTTTACTTTCCCTCTCCACACGCATGAGCAAACTGACACAGGCAATTAACCAGGATAAGGCGCCGACATGTGATACAGCATATTTATGAGGCCTAGTCAGATCTGTTTTGATTAAAATTATTATAATTCTTCCCCTCCTGTCCGAGGGGGGGGGGGGGGGGGGGGCTGTGCCCCTACTTCCCCCAGCCATGCGGCTAAGTGGGAACAACCCACACGGTTTGTGGCGAGGATTAGTCCCTTTCTTCCTCAAATCATCCATCATTGTTTTTCCGGCTACCGGGGAAAGGAACGGGGGGGGGGGGGGGGGGGGGGGGGGGGGGGGGGGGGGGGGGGGGGGAAGCAAGGTTTAAAAGCATGCATGCTGTAAATGACTGGGTCCTGTTGCTCACTCACTGCTGTGTATGTGAGCGAGCAACATGCTCTGTGAAGAAAGGGGATAATTATGTAGGTTACACACCCGCCCAACATGCGCCCACCACCAACCATCACCAATTTGCTTATTGGCAAAACATCCACAGACAATGACAGGGCTATATATATATATGTATATATATATATATATATATATATATATATATATATAACATAATGTTTAAAGAAGAATTTCATGCTAGAAGGCCTTTCTTATACCTTTCGTTGCAGTTGTTTAGGTCCGCACTAAAAGTGTTCCAGGTGTTATTGTGTATTTTTGGTTTTTGTGCTAATTTTGTGCTAATTTCCATCGCTCGAAAATCCATTTTGTTGGTATATAAATCCTCGTTCCGTGCTGCGAGCTTGTACACCTGGTGTTTTTGAACATACTTGAAAATAAATCATTTAGACTTTTCCTTGGAGTGGTGCAACCACTCCAAGGAACAGCAATGTCCGTGTTCTCCTATGTACCTATGTGTCCGCCTATGTGTTGGTTAATGAGCACCAGTATGACTATTAGTACCAGTAGGGGCGCTGTTGTGCCAGAAACAGAGAGAGAGAGAGAGAGAGAGAGAGAGAGAGAGAGAGGGGGGGGGGGGGAAGTTGCACCACTCAGTTCACACGGGTGTGATTTTTCTCTTCTGGGGGTCCCTGGCACAACAACTTTTCAGATGGGGGTCTGCGGTCAAATATATATATATATAAATATACATTTGTAACTGTTCCACTGCTCTATAGGGAATTGAATAGCGCAGCGTGAGAATGACGAGCACACGTCGTTGCACCACATTAACCTTGGCTCATCTGCACTTTGTGTTTTTCTCCCACACTCAGTCACAGTCGCTTGGCTTCGGCGTGGCATATTTATTACTTAGTCTGATTTCTCTCAAACTGACTGAGATTGCATCACGTTCACCCTTTCTGCTGTTTGTTTGTTTTGTTTTTTTTGTATATATTTGGGATTTGTTTGGCTTTTTGCGTCGCTCTATAGTATTACAGGTTTTAAATGTCTCCATTGTATATTCTTCAGTCCGTTGACTTGGGTGTAGTGCAAATTGCAGTGCGCCTGCAATGACATTGAATAAATTGTAAACCGTGCACGCACGCACGCACGCACGCATGCACAATCACACGCACACAACAGCGGCAGCACCTGACTGACTGCAGTGTGTGTATAACAATAATGTGTTCACACACACATGCTTATATACGCATGCGCGTTTATATTACTATACTTCTGAGGACATCAACATTTTTAAGGATGGTGATTCTACGAATGACTTTTTTTATTTACCTGTACAGCACTTTGTTAACCTTGCGTTGTAAAATGTGCTACATAAATAAAGTGGATTGGATTGGACTTACTTACTTATTATGTTGTAATTTAGCTATTGAAAAATAACAGATCTACAAGCTCATATAGCGTGCCACCGAGTGGCGCGTTACGAGCTTGTAGGTCTGCCAATTTTTGAAAAATCGTGAAAATATTTTTCCAGATGACTGGAGGATTTCAAATAATTTGTTTACATTTTGAGGCCAGGCCTGAATGGGTTAAACCTAAACCCGGGAATAGCAGATCTACAAGTGCGCAATGTGTGGTGCTGCGATGTGTTGTGATCGTGTAGATCAGATATTTCCGGTGCATGAAACACAGGTGCACAACTAAATCCTGTAAATCAGGACAAATCTAACCCTATAACCTCCTAAATCTAAATCTCTTAATGCCTCTAATCCTGACCCCAACCACAATCCTTTCTTAATTGTTTATCTTTCTTTCAACGACCCATTCTGACCTGAGATCAGATTCTAAAAATGTCTTCTACATCCTGACAGTTTTCTGAAAAAGCTATGTTTCTATGTCAGTGGTTCTTTGATATTTCAAAAATAGCAGACATACAAGCTCGTAGCGCGCCACTCGGTGGCGCGCTATGAGCTTGTATAGATCTGCTATTTTTCAATAGCTAAAACATAACATAATGCTAACACCAAAAGAGGTTCCCGCTCAAAATGGGTTAAAACAACCATTCCCAGGAAAAACTGGTCTACTTTTTCAAATTTTATATGCTTGTGGGGACATCTCACCTTCATGCACGCACGCACGCGCACGCACGCACGCACGCACGCATGCACGCACTCACTAACACATTGTGTGTGTGTGTGTGTGTGCAGAGACACACTGTTGCCAGAGA
>NC_139698.1:21518287-21552504 GCF_964188405.1 Protomyctophum parallelum | reverse complement strand
TGAGAGTGTACAAATGGACCCTTATGGGTCTGTAACTCTGAGAGTGTACAAATGGACCCTTATGGGTCTGTAACTCTGAGAGTGTACAAATGGACCCTTATGGGTCTGTAACTCTGAGAGTGTACAAATGGACCCTTATGGGTCTGTAACTCTGAGAGTGTACAAATGGACCCTTATGGGTCTGTAACTCTGAGAGTGTACAAATGGACCCTTATGGGTCTGTAACTCTGAGAGTGTACAAATGGACCCTTATGGGTCTGTAACTCTGAGAGTGTACATGGACCCTTATGGGTCTGTAACTCTGAGAGTGTACAAATGGAACCAAACGGGTCCGTTTGGTTCCATTTGTACACTCTCAGAGTTACTGTAAAGGTATATTCAGTGATTTCACTTAACTCAAATATCACTTTTTTGTTGAGATAATTATCCCTACTATAGAGTGTGCTGACCATATAAGGAGTTCCTCCCTGTTCCCGGTTAACCCCTGGGGGTAAAAAAAAATTTTTTGGCCCAGCCTTTAATCCAATCAGGATGGAGAGGGGCCTTCCGCCAATCATGATCGAGCGGGCGAGCGCACGTGTGTGTTAGGGTTGGGTGACGATACGAATACATCGTCAATCGCGAATATACAAATCCAATCGCCGAATATTTTTATTAGTGTGTTTTTTAAAGTGTGCGCAACATGTGAATCAATTTGGGCCAGGAAAGTAGTAACAGCGGCCGGGTGGAAATCCCCTCCTCCCGTTATAATGGTATGGTCCCGACTCCCATTCCCCGCAGCCGTGATGCTCAGTTGCTCACTGTGAGCCGAGCCGAGGAACTGTTACTGTACTGTAGCCTACATGTTGCTTACGCTCCGGAGTCCAGACCCATGCAGTTTCATAATATACAGTCACAACAGAATGCACACTGCTGTCTCGTGTCTCATCACAATCCCAATGCGCCACCCATGAAGTCGGGGGAAAAAAATAAAAAACAGGCTGGTAGTGTTAGTACAGATGAAGTTCAGTGTGTTGAATCAGTAGCTACACGCTAAGCTAAGCTAACGAGGACGCGGCGCCTTCAGAGCCTGTGAATCAGCAGCAGCATGTGGGCGCCTCTCTGAGCCTCCGACGCCGGTGCGGGGAGGCAAGACTTCTCCAGGAGAAGTTACTAGGGCAGGCAGGCTACATGTTTAACACTGTCACCAGCCAGTGGTTGTGATGTTAGCTTAGCTTGCAGCTGCTTGTCCGTTCCAACTTCACTTCATCTAAACTTATTTCTTATTTTGTTACCCTGGCTGCGCAGTTGTGCTGCAAAAACAGACGGATCTACAAGCTCTCAACGCGTAGCGAACAGAGCTGCAAAAACAGGCAGGACGCGGCGCCTTGAGAGCTTGTAGATCTGGCTTTTTTGCGACCTGCAGTGAGCTGTTCTCACTTTACTTTAATAACACGAATACATCGTCAATCGCCGATTTTTAGACAGACGATTGGCGTCTTGTTACCGGGGCGGACCGGGTTTTCTTTCTCCAAATCACCCAAACACTGAATGCTCCTTTAATCCATTTTGATCGGGAACCCCTTTTGGTGTTGTTAAAAGCAGGTGTTGTCATAGCTATGAGCTTGTAGGTCTGCTTTTTTATCGTTAAAATGTGCCTCAAATCTTTCAGAACATTTTCATGATTTAGAAGACTTTCTTTTTTTAATTTCGACGTCAGGACTGAATGGGTTAAATTAATATTGATTTTACAATATAAATTGCGGTTTCAGAGATATAGAAATGCCATTAAATGGGGTCCGAAGCCTGTTGCATATCAAACTGGGGGTCCTTGAAATGCAAATGGTTGAGAATCACTGCTAGAGGCGTAAACATCTTCTCATATTATTATTCCCTGGCATATATTTTCAAATGGGGGTCCTCCGCGGGGGCTAATGAGTGTCATTGTGGGGGTCCTTGACATGAAAAAGTTTCGGAACCAACCACTGATCTATACAGTATACTGGCGTTGTAGTCACAGTGGCGTTTGGTTGTGACTGCAGAGTGAGGCGCTGTAGTGGCGTTTGGTTGTGACTGCAGAGTGAGGCGTTGTAGTGGCGTTTGGTTGTGACTGCAGAGTGAGGCGTTGTAGTGGCGTTTGTTTGTGACTGCAGAGTGAGGCGTTGTATAGTGGCGTTTGGTTGTGACTGCAGAGTGAGGCGTTGTAGTCACAGTGGCGTTTGGTTGTGACTGCAGAGTGAGGCGTTGTATAGTGGCGTTGTTTGGTTGTGACTGCAGAGTGAGGCGTTGTAGTGGCGTTTGGTTGTGACTGCAGAGTGAGGCGTTGTAGTGGCGTTTGGTTGTGACTGCAGAGTGAGGCGTTGTAGTGGCATTTGGTTGTGACTGCAGAGTGAGGCGTTGTAGTGGCGTTTGGTTGTGACTGCAGAGTGAGGCGTTGTATAGTGGCGTTTGGTTGTGACTGCAGAGTGAGGCGTTGTAGTGGCGTTTGGTTGTGACTGCAGAGTGAGGCGTTGTAGTGGCGTTTGGTTGTGACTGCAGAGTGAGGCGTTGTAGTGGCATTTGGTTGTAACTGCAGAGTGAGGCGTTGTAGTGGCATTTGGTTGTGACTGCAGAGTGAGGCGTTGGAGTGGCGTTTGGTTGTGACTGCAGAGTGAGGCGTTGTAGTGGCGTTTGGTTGTGACTGCAGAGTGAGGCGTTGTAGTGGCGTTTGGTTGTGACTGCAGAGTGAGGCGTTGTAGTGGCGTTTGGTTGTGACTGCAGAGTGAGGCGCTGTAGTGGCGTTTGGTGGTGACTGCAGAGTGAGGCATTGTAGTGGCGTTTGGTTGTGACTGCAGAGTGAGGCGTTGTAGTGGCATTTGGTTGTGACTGCAGAGTGAGGCGTTGTAGTGGCATTTGGTTGTGACTGCAGAGTGAGGTGTTGTAGTGGCGTTTGGTTGTGACTGCAGAGTGAGGCGTTGTATAGTGGCGTTTGGTTGTGACTGCAGAGTGAGGCGTTGTATAGTGGCGTTTGGTTGTGACTGCAGAGTGAGGCGTTGTAGTGGCATTTGGTTGTGACTGCAGAGTGAGGCGTTGTAGTGGCGTTTGGTTGTGACTGCAGAGTGAGGCGTTGTAGTGGCGTTTGGTGGTGACTGCAGAGTGAGGTGTTGTAGTGGCGTTTGGTTGTGACTGCAGAGTGAGGCGTTGTAGTGGCGTTTGGTTGTGACTGCAGAGTGAGGTGTTGTAGTGGCGTTTGGTTGTGACTGCAGAGTGAGGCGTTGTAGTGGCGTTTGGTTGTGACTGCAGAGTGAGGCGCTGTAGTGGCGTTTGGTGGTGACTGCAGAGTGAGGCGTTGTAGTGGCGTTTGGTTGTGACTGCAGAGTGAGGCGTTGTAGTGGCGTTTGGTGGTGACTGCAGAGTGAGGCGTTGTAGTGGCGTTTGGTTGTGACTGCAGAGTGAGGCGTTGTATAGTGGCGTTTGTTTGTGACTGCAGAGTGAGGCGTTGTAGTGGCGTTTGGTTGTGACTGCAGAGTGAGGCGTTGGAGTGGCGTTTGGTTGTGACTGCAGAGTGAGGCGCGGCTAAGCATGGCCGCGGGAATATGTTTACAGCAGGAGGTGCTGATCGTTTCAGTAGGGGGCGTATGTACGCGGCTACGCGCCTCGTGCACGCGCATTTTCGTGCAGAAAAGTGGGTTTTACTTTCCCTCTCCACACGCATGAGCAAACTGACACAGGCAATTAACCAGGATAAGGCGCCGACATGTGATACAGCATATTTATGAGGCCTAGTCAGATCTGTTTTGATTAAAATTATTATAATTCTTCCCCTCCTGTCCGAGGGGGGGGGGCTGTGCCCCTATTTCCCCCAGCCATGCGGCTAAGTGGGAACAACCCACACGGTTTGTGGCGAGGATTAGTCCCTTTCTTCCTCAAATCATCCATCATTGTTTTTCCGGCTACCGGGGAAAGGAACGGGGGGGGGGGGGGGGGGGGGGGAAGCAAGGTTTAAAAGCATGCATGCTGTAAATGACTGGGTCCTGTTGCTCACTCACTGCTGTGTATGTGAGCGAGCAACATGCTCTGTGAAGAAAGGGGATAATTATGTAGGTTACACACCCGCCCATCATGCGCCCACCACCATCCATCACCTTTGCTTATTGGCAAAACATTCACAGACGATGACAGGGCTATATATATATATATATATATATATATATATATATATATATATATATATATATATATATATATATATATAACATGTTTAAAGAATAATTTCATGCTAGAAGGCCTTTCTTATACCTTTCGTTGCAGTTGTTTAGGTCCGCACCAAAAGTGTTCCAGGTGTTATTGTGTATTTTTGGTGCTGCGGTTTTTGTGCTAATTTTGTGCTAATTTCCATCGCTCGAAAATCCATTTTGTTGGTATATAAATCCTCGTTCCGTGCTGCGAGCTTGTACACCTGGTGTTTTTGAACATACTTGAAAATAAATCATTTAGATTTTTCCTTGGAGTGGTGCAACCACTCCAAGGAACAGCAATGTCCGTGTTCTCCTATGTACCTATGTGTCCGCCTATGTGTTGGTTAATGAGCACCAGTATGACTATTAGTACCAGTAGGGGCGCTGTTGTGCCAGAAACAGAGAGAGAGAGAGAGAGAGAGAGAGAGAGAGAGAGAGGGGGGGGGGGGGAGTTGCACCACTCAGTTCACACGGGTGTGATTTTTCTCTGGCACAACAACTTTTCAGATGGGGGTCTGCGGTCAAATATATATATATATATATATATATAAATATACATTTGTAACTGTTCCACTGCTCTATAGGGAATTGAATAGCGCAGTGTGAGAATGACGAGCACACGTCGTTGCACCACATTAACCTTGGCTCATCTGCACTTTGTGATTTCTCCCACACTCAGTCACACTCGCTTGGCTTCGGCGTGGCGTATTTATTACTTAGTCTGATTTCTCTCAAACTGACTGAGATTGCATCACGTTCATCCTTTCTGCTGTTTGTTTGTTTTGTTTTTTTTGTATATATTTGGGATTTGTTTGGCTTTTTGCGTCGCTCTATAGTATTACAGGTTTAAAATTTCTCCATTGTATATTCTTCAGTCCGTTGACTTGGGTGTAGTGCAAATTGCAGTGCGCCTGCAATGACATTGAATAAATTGCAAACCGTGCACGCACGCACTCACGCACGCATGCACAATCACACGCACACAACAGCGGCAGCACCTGACTGACTGCAGTGTGTGTATAACAATAATGTGTGTGTGTGAGCATGTGTGCTCACACACACATGCTTATATACGCACGCGCGTTTATATATATATATATATACTATACTTCTGAGGACATCAACATTTTTAAGGATGGTGATTCTACGAATGCATTTTTTATTTACCTGTACAGCACTTTGTTAAAATGTGCTACATAAATAAAGTGGATTGGATTGGACTTACATCATGTTGTAATTTAGCTATTGAAAAATAACAGATCTACAAGCTCATATAGCGTGCCACCGAGTGGCGCGTTACGAGCTTGTAGGTCTGCTATTTTTGAAAAATCGTGAAAATACTTTTTTCCAGATGACTGGAGGATTTCAAATAATTTGTTTACATTTTGAGGCCAGGCCTGAATGGGTTAAACCTAAACCCGGGAATAGCAGATCTACAAGTGCGCAATGTGTGGTGCTGCGATGTGTTGTGATCGTGTAGATCAGATATTTCCGGTGCATGAAACACAGGTGCACAACTAAATCCTGTAAATCAGGACAAATCTAACCCTATAACCTCCTAAATCTAAATCTCTTAATGCCTCTAATCCTGACCCCAACCACAATCCTTTCTTAATTGTTTATCTTTCTTTTCAACGACCCATTCTGACCTGAGATCAGATTCTAAAAATGTCTTCTACATCCTGACAGTTTTCTGAAAAAGCTATATGTTTCTATGTCAGTGGTTCTTTGATATTTCAAAAATAGCAGACATACAAGCTCGTAGCGCGCCACTCGGAGCTTGTATAGATCTGCTATTTTTCAATAGCTAAAACATAACATAATGCTAACACCAAAAGAGGTTCCCGCTCAAAATGGGTTAAAACAATTCCCAGGAAAAACTGGTCTACTTTTTCAAATTCTATATGCTTGTGGGGACATCTCACCTTCATGCACGCACGCACGCACGCACGCACGCACACACACACACGCACGCACGCACGCACGCACGCACGCACGCACGCACGTACGCACGCACGCACGCACTCACTAACACATTGTGTGTGTGTGTGTGTGTGTGTGTGCAGAGACACACTGTTGCCAGAGAATCAATAGCTTTATTTAGTGTTCAGGGCCTATGAGATATGATTTCTCGCCCTGGGCTCGTTGGTGCAGTAATATACAGCATACTGTACGCCCTGCATGGCTGCCTCATCTCATCTGTTTGTGCTTCCACTGGAAACACACCGACACCGTCTGTCCACATCGACCCTCAACAAGGGGGTCCGTAGAGTCCCTAGACCAGGCGTTCTCTGACCACATCCACCCTCAACAAGGGGGTCCGTAGAGTCCCTAGACCAGGCGTTCTCTGACCACATCGACCCTCAACAAGGGGGTCCGTAGAGTCCCTAGACCAGGCGTTCTCTGACCACATCGACCCTCAACAAGGTGGTCCGTATAGAGTCCCTAGACCAGGCGTTCTCTGACCACATCGACCCTCAACAAGGGGGTCCGTATAGAGTCCCTAGACCAGGCGTTCTCTGACCACATCGACCCTCAACAAGGTGGTCCGTATAGAGTCCCTAGACCAGGCGTTCTCTGACCACATCGACCCTCAACAAGGTGGTCCGTATAGAGTCCCTAGACCAGGCGTTCTCTGACCACATCGACCCTCAACAAGGTGGTCCGTATAGAGTCCCTAGACCAGGCGTTCTCTGACCACATCCACCCTCAACAAGGTGGTGCGTATAGAGTCCCTAGACCAGGCGTTTTCTGACCACATCGACCCTCAACAAGGGGGTCCGTAGAGTCCCTAGACCAGGCGTTCTCTGACCACATCGACCCTCAACAAGGTGGTCCGTATAGAGTCCCTAGACCAGGCGTTCTCTGACCACATCGACCCTCAACAAGGGGGTCCGTATAGAGTCCCTAGACCAGGCGTTCTCTGACCACATCGACCCTCAACAAGGTGGTCCGTATAGAGTCCCTAGACCAGGCGTTCTCTGACCACATCGACCCTCAACAAGGTGGTCCGTATAGAGTCCCTAGACCAGGCGTTCTCTGACCACATCGACCCTCAACAAGGGGGTCCGTAGAGTCCCTAGACCAGGCGTTCTCTGACCACATCGACCCTCAACAAGGGGGTCCGTAGAGTCCCTAGACCAGGCGTTCTCTGACCACATCGACCCTATAGCGCCCATTTTCGACTGAAAAAAAACGGCTTCTAAATCCTAATAGTTTTCTGAAAAACCCATGTTTCTTTATGTCAGTTGTGCTCAACCTTTTTCAACCCCCCCCCCCCCCCCAGAAGCCAATATTTTAGTTAAAAATGTTCGCTCTGAAATATATAATTCAGAAGATTTGCGCCGCATTTTCCCGACTTTTCCAAAAATAGCTAAAGCTTGACGTAATGTTTAAAACACCAAAAGGGGTTCCCGACCAAAATAGAGCAGTCGTTCTCAATCTTTGCAGGCCCCTCAAAGGGACCCCCCCCACCCCCACCCCCCCTGCATGACAAGCACTTGGAATTGTAGGAGTCGTGGCATTACATTATACAGTTTGACTCGGTTCCTCGGATAAATGTTGTGGAAAATTAAGCCCAAACTTTGTGCGATTGGCTCTGGACACACACGCAGACACACACACGCGCGCGCGCGTGCTCGCACACACAGATACCCTAAGGCGGCTATAGCCGATTCGTACAGAGCCACAAAATTAACCTTTTTTTTTTTAAATTGATGTATTTATTTTCGCATTGCGTCTCACATAAACACGAGGCTATCAGTATTTATTAATAGGGCTGCACATGCATATATACCGTTGGCATCAACTCCTCACATTAGCATTTTAAGCAATTTAGCTGATACCACGCATCAGGGGACGTTCTGTTGAGAGAAATAAGTGCAACCTGCTAAACAACTTGATTTGTTGATTACCTACCGATATTAACCCACTCTGAACGGGAACCCCTTTTGGTGTTTTAAGCGCTACGTTGTACTTTAGCTATTGAAAAATAGCTCTACAAGCTCGTAGCACGCCACCGAGTTGCGCGCTACGAGCTTGTAGGTCTGCTATTTTTTTTTAATCGTGAAAATGTGGCCCACATGTTTTAATATATTCTTTCACAGCAAACGTTTTTAACTCAAATCTTTGCTTCTGGGGGGGGTTCCTGAAACAACATATTTCCAGATGGGGGTCGGCGGCCGAATACATACATTTCTGAGGGTCCTTTGACATGGAAATGTTTGAGCACCACTGATATAGAAACATGGGGTTTTTCCAGAAAACTGTCATGATTTTTTGAATGCATTTGTAGAATTGTTCCCATGGTCTAAATGGGTTAAGAGGTGGGAGGCCGGGACGCATGGATACCTCCCCAGATACCAGAGCGTTCAATCAGTTAATGGAGAAAATGCCATACCTCTGGGGAGCATGTGTAACGGTTGCATTTGTATACTGTACGTATACACTCTTATAGATACATACAGCTCAGTGGCCTTGTGGTTAGAGTGTCCGCTCTGAAACTGGGAGGTCGGGGGTTCGATCCCTGGGTCCCCGGGTCATACCAAAGACTGTAAAAATGGGACCCAGTGCCTCCCTGCTTGGCACTCAGCATCAAAGGGTTGGATGGGGGGGGGGGTCAAATCTACTAATCAAATGATTCCCGAACGCGGCGCACGCTGCGGCTCACCGCTCCAAGAGATGGGTCAAATGCGGAGAACAAATTTCACTGCGTTAACGTGTGTGACAAATCGTATGACTTTGACTTTGAAATTGATGATTTCCACTGTTCAAGGTTGTTGTACACAATATGGACAGAACTACTGTACTACTGTACCTATACACTATGATATGGAGCGTCGCAGCCCCGCCCCCCTACGAGGACCCACAGGACATAATTCCCCCGTTCATTTCCCCCCCATAGACCTTTTTAGACCTCGTACAAAGCCAACCCGAGTTGAAACAAATCATGACAACAAACACATTTTTTGGGGGGCCAAAGAAATAATTAGAAAGAAGAAGAAAAAATAGCAGGGTACAATTTGGCTTTGTCCGCGGCGTAAACGTATTTTGGGCGGGAACCCCTTTTGGTGTTTTAAGCATTATGTTATGCTTTAGCTATTGAAAAATACAGACCTACAAGCTCATAGCGCGCCACTCGGTGGCGTGCTATGAGCTTGTAGGTCTGCTATTTTTGAAAAGTCGTGAAAATGTGGCGCAGATCTTTGAATATATTCTTTCAGAGCGAACGTTTTTATGTCAAATCTTTGCTTCGGCTGAGGTCCCTGGAACTACATATTTTCAGATGGGGGTCGGCGGCCAAATACATTATAATTCTAGGGGTCCTTGACATTAAATAGTTTGAGAACCACTGATATAGAAACATGGGTTTTTCAGAAAACTGTCAGGATGTAGAAGACATTTCTAGAATCTACGGGGAATTCACTTCTGGGTCTCTGGTGGTCATGAAAGGGGGCGGGACTGCCACGCTCTACAGTGTACAATCAGTACATTTAGACTGCGACGCTCTACAGTGTACAATCAGTACATTTAGACGCTCTACAGTGTACAATCAGTACATTTAGACGCTCTACAGTGTACAATCAGTACATTTAGAGTTAGGACTGCGACGCTCTACAGTGTACAATCAGTACATTTAGACGCTCTACAGTGTACAATCAGTACATTTAGACGCTCTACAGTGTACAATCAGTACATTTAGACGCTCTACAGTGTACAATCAGTACATTTAGACGCTCTACAGTGTACAATCAGTACATTTAGACGCTCTACAGTGTACAATCAGTACATTTAGACGCTCTACAGTGTACAATCAGTACATTTAGACGCTCTACAGTGTACAATCAGTACATTTAGACGCTCTACAGTGTACAATCAGTACATTTAGACGCTCTACAGTGTACAATCAGTACATTTAGACGCTCTACAGTGTACAATCAGTACATTTAGACGCTCTACAGTGTACAATCAGTACATTTAGACGCTCTACAGTGTACAATCAGTACATTTAGACGCTCTACAGTGTACAATCAGTACATTTAGACGCTCTACAGTGTACAATCAGTACATTTAGACGCTCTACAGTGTACAATCAGTACATTTAGACGCTCTACAGTGTACAATCAGTACATTTAGACGCTCTACAGTGTACAATCAGTACATTTAGACGCTCTACAGTGTACAATCAGTACATTTAGAGTTAAACATATTTTAGTTTGGCTTCCTTCAGGCAATGTAGGAGCATATGAAGGAAAACCAAGATACTAAAATAGGTCAGCGTGTGTATACTGTAATCTATAGGCTATGCGCGGCATATTATATTTTATAAACCATCTGCATTTATCAGTACTGGAGCTTCCACAGTACTTCATAATACTAGGGGCCTCACATCTAGAGTTTGGTCCACTAGTGACCTCACATCTAGAGTTCGGTCCACTAGTGACCTCACATCTAAAGTTTGGTCCACTAGTGACCTCACATCTAGAGTTTGGTCCACTAGTGACCTCACATCTAAAGTTTGGTCCACTAGTGACCTCACATCTAGAGTTCGGTCCACTAGTGACCTCACATCTAAAGTTTGGTCCACTAGTGACCTCACATCTAGAGTTTGGTCCACTAGTGACCTCACATCTACAGTTTGGTCCACTAGTGACCTCACATCTACAGTTTGGTCCACTAGTGACCTCACATCTACAGTTTGGTCCGCTAGTGACCTCACATCTAGAGTTTGGTCCACTAGTGACCTCACATCTAGAGTTTGGTCCACTAGTGACCTCGCATCTACAGTTTGGTCCACTAGTGACCCTCACATCTAGAGTTTGGTCCACTAGTGACCCTCACATCTACAGTTTGGTCCACTAGTGGCCCTCACATCTAGAGTTTGGTCCACTAGTGACCTCACATCTAGAGTTTGGTCCACTAGTGACCTCACATCTAGAGTTTTGGTCCACTAGTGACCCTCACATCTAGAGTTTGGTCCACTAGTGGCCCTCACATCTAGAGTTTGGTCCACTAGTGGCCCTCACATCTACTGCACCACTGATCCCCCAACAAGCTTTTTACAGATTATGAAAGTACAGGAAAGAGTTGGCCGAAAACCGAATGCCGAATAGCCAAATATGATTCATATTATATATCATATAATATATACTTTGTTGTAGAGCTACAGGATAATGGCAAAAAGACATGACTACTTTTTGATGACGTCATCACAACAAAACAGTATTAACCTGTTTATTTGACTAGTCGGCTTCGGCTCTAAAATCAACCGAACCGAATATGGATTTTTGCGGCTATTCGGCCGAATAGATTCGGTGACCTACAAAGTGCATCCCTAAGAGAGAGTGTGTGTGTGTGTGTGTGTGTGTGTGTGTGTGTGTGTGTGTGTGTGTGCGCACCTGTGTGTGATAGATGCAAACCTTTTTGCCATTCCAAAGTACCATATCTTCGTCCAGATGGCATGACTGTAAAGTGACGGCTGCATGAGGGGGATTTACTCCACGCACATGGCGTACCAAACTCCAATCCCTCTGAGTGGAGTGGCACCTTTTCGCTCGGGTGCCAATCATCGGTTGCCAAGGTCTGGCAAAGCGCAATGTTTAAGCCGGCAGCAAAGCAGCACTATGCACCTAAAGCCGAGGCTTCTGCTTTAACCCATTCTGACCTGAGATCAGATTCATACGAGGTTTCCACTGGACACACACTGGTCTGATTAAGCCTATAGTCACCAGTGTTATTTTTGGCAGCACATTTTGATTTTGAATAGTTTAAATTTAGCTTTAGTCACATTTTATAGTCACCTGGAATGTTTTAGTGGTGGTCTAGTTTTAGTCGACTAAATGTCATGAGATTTTAGTCAAACAAAATGTACTTTGGCGGTGCCTTGATGCCGTAGTAATGATGCCGTCGTCACTCGCTGGAAATAGCCGATCTACAAGCCCACAACGCGTCACAGCGTGACGCGTTGTGGGCTTGTAGATCAGCTATTTTCAGCATGAAACTAATTGTAAAATGATTTATACTGCATCTCTTTTAGTATAGTTTTTATCTGTTGACGAAATTGTCAGTATTTAGTCATCATGGCTTAGTTTTTATTTAGTTTCCATTTAGTTTTTCGTCAGTGGAAAAAGGTCTTAGTTTTAGTCGACAACATCAACACTGCTAGTCACTTGATGGTCCCAGATATAATGGGCTAGAGGTTATATCTTGATAGCTGGGGTTTTGGATGTAAGAAGGATCTTCTCTTCAACTTGCTGTTGTCGCTGTGGAATTCCTTAACCTCCATCTCAGATCTCAAATAGTCGGTGCTATGTCAGTGCCGTGGACAACAACACCAGCCTGGAATGTGTAAATAAATAAATGTGTTCTCTCTCATCTCTCTCATCTCTCTCCACATGACGCTGGGAGTCCCGCAGCTCTGGGAGTCCTTTCTGTGGCATCTTGAAAAAACCTCGTATCTCCGATAAGACTCCCGATATTTCAACTTTTTATGTTTTTATTTTATTTCTCGTAAATGAACACCCTATACTTCTCTCACACACGTGTGCTTGCAGAGCAGCTATTTTTTTTTGTGCTATTGTATAATAATTTTTGCGTGGTGCAACCACGCCTACAACCAGCAATGTCCGTGTACCTGTTTACCTGTGTACCTGTATGTATAAGTGAGCACGAGTATGTGACTTATTAATACCAGTAGGGGGCGCCAGAAACAGAGAGAGGGGTAGTGCTGTGTCTCTAATGAGAGAGAGAGAGATAGAGAGGGGGGGGGGGGGGGGGGGGATTGCACCACTCAGTTCACACGTGTGTGATTTAAAGAAAGTAAAGAAAGAGGAACCGGTTCGGACATACGACCAACAAAATTTCCCAAGATTACTGGCCTAGATCAATACCTTAACCCATTCAGACCTGACGTCGAAAAAAAAAAAAAGTCTTCTGAAAGAATATATGTTCAAAATGTTAAAGATTTGTGCCGCATTTTCGGCAGGGGGGGAGGGGAGTTGCACCACTCGGTTCAATATTTAAAGTATAACGTAATGCTTAAAACACAAAGGGGTTTCCGCCCAAAATGGGTTAAATAGATACCATAGATAGAAGGGTAGGTAGGTAGGTAGGTAGGTAGGTGCGTATGTTCACTTTTATCGTGTGCCTCAATTCACAGATATTAGCATCCCACTGCATGCGAACCCCACGTTGCGTGTGAATTTGACTCTTAAAACATGTAGCTTCTCTCCCGAGTTACACACGAGCACTCGAGACAGGTCGCTGTAAAGTCTGGGCTGATATATCGCCACGGCGGTAAAAAGGCAACACAGGCTCCCGTAATGAGAGAGATGAGAGAGAGAGAGAGCCGGGCCTCGTAATAGTGCCACCAAATCATGTGTGTCTCGGGGCCATAATTCTATAGCCACACCATCTGCCATCATGGGAGAGGCCCGTCGTCCACCTTGATAAACACATCTGCTCCGCGACCATGTCCGCTCCACTAACAGTCTGGACATAAACGACGCTCTGAATGGTGAATGCATGAAAAGCAACCATGGAGACACATAGTTACATGATACATCACATCATAAATCACATCCCCCCCCCCCGTGAACCACTCACTCCGAGCCAAAAATAGCTGATCTCGTCGGCTATTTTCGATAAAGAGATTTGCTGTTGGGGGAGGAGGGGGGGGGGGGGGGGCAGTTAAAGTACAGAGTGCTCAGGTCGTGTTTATTACCCATGAAGACCTGAGGCTGATTCCACACAAATGTCTTCTAAAATCCTAACGGTTTTGTGGAAAAAAAAACAACTTCTGACGCTATACCCTTTTCATGTCAAGGACATGTCTGTGTGCACCGTGCCAGCCAACCCGCCACTTGATGCGTATGCAAATAAAACAGCAAATTTGTGCCTGGTTTGCTGGGACCAGATTACATAAATGACCATATGTCTTACGTCATCATTTAGAGCTAGTCATACGTATACTATATACATAATCAGTCAAATAAAATAGCAAATTGTGCCTGATTTGCTGGGACCAGAGTACATGGTGAGTATATGTATAACTAGCTCTCAATGATGACGTAAGAAATATGGTCATTTATGTAATCTGGTCCCAGCAAACCAGGCACAAATCTGCTGTTTTATTTGCATACGCATCAAGTGGCGTGTTGGCTGGCACGGTTTTTGGCGCAAAGTAACCACAGTATACCGCTAATCAACTTACAACTACATACTCTATATAATATATGTATAACTGCTCTCAATGATGACGTAAGTAATACAACATTATGTTTCTGGGGTGTATAAAAGTAACGATAGTGTCAAAAAGTTAACCATAAAGCTTAACGTTAGTGTAGTGTGCAAAAACTAAGTATATATCTAAGTATATATAAGTATATATGCAAAAACTAAGTTAAAGTTTTATTCTGGAAAGAGAAGATATATATACTTTCAGAGGGGACCACTGACCTAAAGAAGCACTGAGCAGGTCAGACCTGTAAGATCTTAATAATACTAGGTGTTTACATGCATAAAGTAGGTAGATCTTAATAATACTAGGTGTTTACATGCATAAAGTAGGTAGATCTTAATAATACTAGGTGTTTACATGCATAAAGTAGGTAGATCTTAATAATACTAGGTGTTTACATGCATAAAGTAGGTAGATCTTAATAATACTAGGTGTTTACATGCATAAAGTAGGTAGATCTTAATAATACTAGGTGTTTACATGCATAAAGTAGGTAGATCTTAATAATACTAGGTGTTTACATGCATAAAGTAGGTAGATCTTAATAATACTAGGTGTTTACATGCATAAAGTAGGTAGGTAGATCTTAATAATACTAGGTGTTTACATGCATAAAGTAGGTAGATCTTAATAATACTAGGTGTTTACATGCATAAAGTAGGTAGGTAGATCTTAATAATACTAGGTGTTTACATGCATAAAGTAGGTAGGTAGATCTTAATAATACTAGGTGTTTACATGCATAAAGTAGGTAGGTAGATCTTAATAATACTAGGTGTTTACATGCATAAAGTAGGTAGGTAGATCTTAATAATACTAGGTGTTTACATGCATAAAGTAGGTAGGTAGCAAATAGTTACACCTAATAATTAGACATTTCAAACGTTCCTTCACAGAGATACTGAGATTCCACAGTTTACAGCAGTCGGAAATACTTGCGCACTCTGCTTGCGCACTAGTTGGCCATTTATGGCCTACTAGTGTGCAACAAGCAAGTATGCACTCGACAGAGTGCAGTTCTAGTTTGTAACATTTTCACAAAATGTTGCACGATTGTTAAAAAGAATAGCAGCTCATATAGTGGGGCACAAAGTGAACACTTTTACACCTTTTTGTAGATACTTCTCTCCAAAGTTTTGGGAAAGGGTTCAGATTTTCTCCGGAAACATGTTGGGATGTGAGTATGTGTAACTGTATAGGTTATAACTCGGTATAGCAGATGTAGTGGGCAGTAAGGTGTAGCCCTATCGGCCCACTGACCTGCATGGGTTTTGGCACAGTGGTAAAGTATACCAGCCCACTGACCTGCATGGGTGGTGGCACAGTGGTAAAGTATACCAGCCCACGACTGAGGAGGTTGCGGGTTCGAATCTATAGCCTGCTAGCCCGCTCCATGCGGGCCAGTGTTGTTTTAGTCACCAGGAATGTTTTAGGTGCTATTTACATGAGGATGGTGTTCATATAAAACGGCAAAATAAAGTATCGTTTGCTGCTGTCATTTAGACGAGAACCGTGTTCTCAGGAGGTGAAAACGCAACGAAGTGAAACCACCTCCCAGAGTGGAAATCTTTGAGAACGGCGTTTCCTATGGTCTCCGTGTAAACAGTCAAAACGGTGGATCCGCAAAACTTGTGACATCATGGCTTACGTCAGCTCTGGTCGGCTCGCCCCGTGTCCTACGTTTTTACATGGTGTCATAGGCATGTGTCAGTTGGGGGAAACGAACAACAACAACCATGTCGGATAGTCCGGTGTGATGAGGACGCGACGTTTGTTTACTTCTGTGTAGTAGAACGGAAGTAGTTCTACGCATGCGTGACTTATGTCTATGGTTTATATAAGCGCTGCGTCACACGGACCCCACAAGGACACGCGCCACCTAGCGACCTGGCATATATATGCATGCACTTTGTAGCATGTTCATTCAATTGTGCGTTCTCGTGTAAATGGTCCAAAAAAATGAGAACGCAACGGGACTTTGACGTGTTATATGGAGATGGTCGCCGTCTAAAAGAGGCCTTAGTGTTAGTCTAGTTTTAGTCGACTAAATGTCATGAGACTTTAGTCGACTAAATCTACGGTTGATTTAGTCGACTAAAATGTGTTTTGGCGGGCCTTGAGGCCGTCGTAATGGCTGATTTTACACTTGCTGAAAATAGCCGATCTACAAGCTCGTTGTGAGCTTGTAGATTGGCTATTTTCAGCATGCAACCAAGTGTAAAATGACTTATACTGGATCTCTTGACCACTAGTCCCTTCCTAACATTTTAGTCTAGTTTTAATTTATTGACGAAATTGTCGATATATATAGTCTTAATTTTAGTCACCATAGCTTCGTTTTCAATTAGTTTCTATGTAGTTTTTGTGAGTGTAAAAAAATGAAGTCGTAGAACATTTTTCATTTAGTTTTAGTCGACGAAAACGACACTGATGCAGGCTTACTCATCTGCGAAGAGAAAAGCAGCCTGGTCACACAATATAAGGCAACATCCGTCACAATGTATTTCCCCCCCGGATACGCTATTTGTCGACCAATCACAACACTTGTTTCATACACGGAGAATGTAAACAGATTTGTAAAGCAAAGTCAACGTAATTTCCTTGTACCGGTATACTTCCACCAAATCCCAGCAATGCACTCTACAGCGCAATATTGTGCCCCAACTTGGGTCGAATGCAGCGAGGGGCGAGGTATTGTCGGGTGTCTATACGAACACCAGTATTTGGGCTGGGAAGCTCCTACGTAAATGGTAAACGGTGCATTTATATAGCGCCTTTACAGAGACTGCATTACATTCACCCATTCACACACACATACATTCACACACCGATGCCCGGAGGACACCATGCCACCAAACCTGCACATCCATCGGGAGCAATTAGCGGTTCAGAGTCGTGCTCAAGGACACTTTGACACTGACTCTGGGGGGAGCCCACAGGGATCGAACTGGGGACCTTGCGGTTCCCATCCGGTCACTCTTACCCCTGAGCCACCGCCGCCCCGTATAGAGGGTATGCACGTGATATCATCATCATCATACGTGGAAGTTATGCGGGAACGCCTACTGAGTGGCAAAAAACTACTTTCTGGCCTTGACTTAAACTTAAACGGCGTTGAACTCATTTTGCCTGAACTCACATGCTGCACCCAAATGCTGTGCGCTTGTGCACTCTAGAATTAACATTGATTTTCCAATATAAATTTGGGGTCCCAGAGATAGAAATTCCATTAAATGGGGGTCCGTAGACTAACGCATGTCACACTGTGGGGGGGGAAGGTCCTTGAAATTAAACGGGTTGAGAATCACTGCTAGAGCCGTATACATATATTCTCTTATGGGGGGTCCCTGGCATATCTTTTGAAATGGGGGTCTGTGGGCTATGATTAGTGTCAATTTGGGGGTCCTTGACGAGAAGGAAAGTTTGGGAACCACTGCTATATAGCTTATTGCATCACACATCCATGCAGTTCTTTAGCTTTCCTTCCAGCATCAACATGATGAGCAATGCTTAAAGCATTATGTTATGCTTTAGCTATTGAAAAATAGCAGATCTACAAGCTCAAAGCGCGGCACCGAGTGCCGCGCTACGAGCTTGTAGATCTGCTATTTTTTTTAAATCGTGAAAATGTGGCGCAAAATCTCTGTCATAGAGAACATTTGTAACTCAAATCTTTGCTTCTGTGGGGGGGGGGGGGGGGGAGGGATTTGTAGAATCGAACCTACTGTAGGTTTAAATGTACATATATACACTCCATCGTATCACTATACGTGACTCGTCGAAAGAAATAGCAGAGCTATACTCGACTTGTCGTGAGTTTGAAGCGCTGCTATTCTGGGCAGAGTGACACCCGTCGTGCTGCTGTGGAGTACACACAGCACATCAAGGCTGTCTCCCTCCCTCTGGCAGGCCGACATCTAAATCACAAAAGGGTGGCGTCTGAAATTTTTGAGTTGTGTGAAACGAGGGAGCCGTATTATGAGTCGGTGCCTCAGCTGTCGAACGGTGGAGGATAAGAACAGCCGGCTGACACGTGTGTGAGGCATGATCAAAGAACGGTGTGTGTGTGTGTGTGTGTGTGTGTCTCTGAGTGCATGCGTGCTGGGACTGGAAAGGAGAATGATGTCGTTTGCAGTGTGACACGTATAAGTGGCGAAAGAAATGTAAAGGGGCTAAAGGGACACCATGAGCAAACGATACTTTATTTGGCTTTTTTTTCTATGAACACCATTCACCAAGTAACGGAAATATCAATACCTCAAAATTGTACTCAAGTGGAGTAAATTATACTTTCCACCATCGCTGGTTGATGCATGGTCGTGTGTGTGTGTGTGTGTGTGTGTGTGGACTGGAGAATGGTGAGTTAGCGGTGTGATGCGCAGATATACAATGATATAGCACGGAATACATTTAGCCTCTTGTCGGATGTGATCCTCACAATGTCCAAAACTGCTACTTTTCAGGATTCAAATTGAAACGCATCATAGCAGATCTGCACGCTGGAAATGTGGAGCGCCGCGACAGTCAGTAAGTGCATTTACTCAGGTATAGCATCATATTATTATCCCATTCTGACCTGAGATCAGATTCATACGAGGTTTCCACTGGACACACACTGGTCTGATTATAACCCCATTCTGACCTGAGATCAGATTCATACGAGGTTTCCACTGGACACACACTGGTCTGATTATAACCCCATTCTGACCTGAGATCAGATTCATACGAGGTTTCCACTGGACACACACTGGTCTGTTTATAACCCCATTCTGACCTGAGATCAGATTCTAAAATATGTCATCGTTCTTCGATTTTTCAAAAATAGCAGACCTACAATGGCGCGCTACGAGCTTGTAGATATGAGATGAGAAGGTTTTTTCCGCCCGACGACAGCGGCGGTCAGTGGTGGGGAAAAGTACTCAATTGTTTTACTTGAGTAAAAGTATCAATACTGCAATGTAGAAATTCACAAGTTACAAGTAATAGTCCGGAATGTACTATTTTTTTCAAATGGCCGAAATGTACTGTATATAGGGGCTGAAGAGGTTAATGTATGTTTAGAGTAGAAGTGAAAGCATTGGAAATTGGAAATACCTCAAAATTGTACTTATACGTACAGTACTTAAGTAAATGTACTTATATAGTTACATTCCACTAGAGATGTCCCGATACTGTATCGGTATCGGAAAAGTATCGGCATCGGCCCTTATTCGGTCATATCGGTATCGGCGAATATACCAGTCTAGTAACCACTAGACTAGGCATGTGGAGTATATATAGGGGTTGACACTATGGCAGGTTAATACAATGTAGGGGCATGTGGAGTATATATATATATAGGGGTTGACCCTATGGCAGGTTAATACAATGTAGGGGCTTGTGGAGTATATATAGGGGTTGACACTATGGCAGGTTAATACAATGTAGGGGCATGTGGAGTATATATAGGGGTTGACCCTATGGCAGGTTAATACAATGTAGGGGCATGTGGAGTATATATAGGGGTTGACACTATGGCAGGTTAATACAATGTAGGGGCATGTGGAGTATATATAGGGGTTGACCCTATGGCAGGTTAATACAATGTAGGGGCATGTGGAGTATATATATAGGGGTTGACACTATGGCAGGTATAAAAACAATGTTAGGGCATGTGGAGTTTATATAGGGGTTGACCCTATGGCAGGTTAATACAATGTAGGGGCATGTGGAGTTTGCTTTTCGAGTTGCCCAAATGGCAAGGGCACATTTGAGTGAGGAGGAGTCTGCATGCGCTATTCCCGGTCGGTGGACTTCCCGGTCGGTGGACAAAAAATAATATATATATATATATATATATATATATAAATATATATATATATATATATTATTATTCTCTGTTATATCTGTATCGGCTAACACAGAAATTGTGGTATCGGGATCGAATCGGAAACGGAAAAAGTTGTACTTTCCACTACTGGCGACGATATGCGTGTGCATGTGTGGCTGGGCTGTGACAGGTGTCTGTCTGCCTGCCTGCCTGCCTTGTCTGTCTGTCTGTCTCTCTGCCTGCCTGCCTGCCTGCCTGCCTGCCGGGGGAAATGGCATGCTTTTCTTTTTAACGCATGCGGGGGCACAATGTTAAACTGAGGGCGCGACTGCACCCTGACGCCAACCCATTTCACTCTTTGAAATATGTGACAGCACCTTCTTACAAAAATACATTTTCTTTCATCTTCTTAGAATGTAACCTCCGTGTCACTCACTCACACTGCACGCACGCTCGCGCACACACACACGCACACACGTGCGCACTCACACTGCAGCTCAACACACACACTGGCATCCACAGTGGTGGAATGTAACAAAGCACGTTCTCTCTACACAGGCTGCGTTCTCACAATAGCATTCGGATGTTGATTCCGAGAGTAAAGAACTGAATTAGGGGGGGGGGGGGGGAGAGAAAGTGAAAAAAAAAAAAAAAGCTTTTAAATGCCCCTTTTTTTTCCTCCCGCAATGACTTGCAGAAGGATTTGAGGCTATCTGAGCTCATTACTATGGGGGGGGAATTGAAATCTAGTTTAAAGGATAGAGAGATTAGTAGGCTACACACCAGTGGCAAATGTGATTGCTTTTCACTGTTCGTCAATACGCCGCACCTTGTGATGTCATTGTGGTTCTTTGATCCTGCTTTGCATTTTAACTGGATATCGCGCTCACTTGTTTGTGGCGCGCAATACTTATATTATTGTTTGTTGGAACGGTATTATTATGAAGCTCGCTCGCCTTTTGTGTTGCTGGCCGGGATGCTCTTTGAAAATAGAGCTATGATATCTCTCTTTATATGATGATGTTTACAGTATACTGTAATCATTTAAGCCATTTTGACCCGAGGGCGATTCTACAAAATGTCTTCTAAATCCTGACAGTTTTCAGTGGTTCTCTCAGTGGTTCTCAACATTTTCATGTCCAGGACCCCCAGAAATGTATGTATTCGGCCGCTGTCCCCCATCTGAAAATATGTTGTTCCAGGGACCCCCAATGCAGAACCAAAGATTTCAGTTAAAAACGTACGCTCTGAAAGAATAATATTCTTTCAGAGCGTAAAAATGTGGCCCAAATCTTTGACTATTATATTATAATAGTCAAAGATTATTTACTATTATATTATAATAGTCAAAGATTTGGGCCACATTTTTACGATAAAAAAAAAAAATCAGACCTACAAGCTCCTACGAGCTTGTAGATCTGATATTTTTCAATAGCTAAAGTTTAGCTTAACACCAAAAGGGGTTCCCGCCCAAAATGGGTTAAGCACGACAAGGTACTTTTACTTTCCTTCAATATATTTAAAATTTTCAATATACTTCTATACCGTAGGATTTGACTCCACCATACATCTCAGTGACAAATTATTGTTCTTTTTTTTTACACTACAATTATCCACAGTCATGGTATTTGGCACAGGGGAGCTGCTAATCTTCTTGCCAAGTTCAAGGCCACAGCACTGTCTAAAACACCGGGGCTTCAGACCACCGGGTGGTCCTTGAGGGGGTTCCAGGTGGTCCCCATGCTAAATGATGGGAGGACCCTCATAGATCTTTAACTCCTGAGAGAGTAAATTAAAAACCAAATTGACCCTTACGGGTTTCATTTTTACACCCTCGAACAACAATAAGTCTACACAGTTAGAGAACTGTAGAAGAATTCTAATTTTGATCAACGTTTGCCCGTTACAGTATCTCTCCTATATGGCACCAGCATGGAATTGTGGACAAAATCATATCCATCGATATAACAGAAGATTCTTCTTTTTTGGTCTTGAGAGGCAAAATCTCGTCAAATGGCGGTCTTCCGTAGGCTCAAATACAGAACAAATAATGGACCCTTGACATGAAAAGGTTTGAAAACCAACTGCTCTAAAAGACCACACACACACTAGTGTGGGAGGAGTGTGACTCAGCCATATTCAGAGAACAAGAGTTGTCTGCTGACTCTGCTTGGGGAATCGGAAAGGTTGCTGGTTCAATATTGTGCTCGCCCGGGGCTTCCCTCCGAAAGCTGTCGAGCATGGCATTAAACCCCTAACTGTTGCCGATGAACCACCTGTATGCATGCTTTCCTCTGCCGACTGCGTGCGTGCGTGCGTGCATGCTGTCGTGCGCGCGCGTGTGACAAGCACGTTGTGAAGTGTTTGGATCAAGGCACTATAAATGCACCATTTAGCCTACTGTAACCATTTTGATCATCACATTAATGCATCGCTAATTACCATCCGATAATTGAAATGGTCCAGTCTGCATAACGAGTACCTTTTATGTTTTGTACACCGTCAATAGTTTTTATAGGCCTTTTCGTACTTTCGTACCGATTTAATGCGAGACCTTTATTTGTAAAGGGAGGTCGATTGCGAGTATACTTCTTCGCAAACCACTGCTTGTGCACGGCGCGCATGCACATGATGCACGTCATGCACACTCACGCACACACGCGCACATGTGTCACATGTCGTTGCGCCGGTGTGTCTTGGAGTGCTGCGTGGTGCTTTGAAATGCAGCCAGGGATACAAAAACAAAAAAGAAGGGAACACGCTGTGCTTCTCTTTATTTCATGTTTGTTTTTCCCCCAATCTAACCACCATCTAATCCTGTTGGACTGTGTATTCATTCCTCTTGTGAAGAGACTTATCTGTCACAGCAAAGATATACTGTATTAAACAAACAGCATGCCGAGATGCGTTTGAATAGGCTCAATGCATCCTGTATAGGAATGGATAATATATACGCCCAGCGCTACTTAACCTTGACCCGAGATCAGATTCTAAAAAATGTCTTCTACATCCTGACAGCTTTCCATTCTGACCTGAGATCAGATTCTAAAAAATGTCTTCTATGTCCGTCGCTCTTCGATTTTTCAAAAATAGCAGACCTACAAGCTCGTAGCACGCCACTCGGTGGCGCGCTATGAGCTTGTAGGTCTGCTATTTTTTAAATAGCTAAAGCATAACGTAGTGCTAACACCAAAATGTGTTCCCGCCCAAAAATGTCTTCAATTTTTTGAAATACCTCATGTTTCTGTATCAGTGGTGGTCAATATTTTCATATCAATGACCCCAAAGATGTAATATGCCTCCGTCCACCCATCTGAAAATAATGTTGTTCCAGGGACCCCAACCCAGAAGCCAAGAATTGAGTTAAAATGTTCATTCTGTAACAATACATATTCAAAGATTTGAGGCGCATTTTCACGGGTTTTTCAAAAATAGCAGACCTACCGCTATGAGCTTGTAGATCTGCTATTTTTTAAATAGCTAAAGCATAACGTAATGCTAACACCAAAAGGGGTTCCCGCCCAGAATGGGTTAAAAAGCTGGAGGGGCGGTTCTGGTTCTATAGAGAACCCAAAAAAAAAAGAAATGGAGAGACGTTTTGCAATTTGCATTTTTTTTTTAACGGCAGATTCGTTTACGGTCGCGAATCAAAGGCCACATTCATCTTCTGACTGTAACCTACTTTCTCCCAGGTCTTTCTGTATTTCTCTTCATCAATCATCTCTTCCTCTGTTATGTGTGTGTATGTGAAGTGCGACAAGTGCTCTCTCTCTCTCGCGCGTGAGAGAGAGAGACAGAGAGAGAGAGAGACAGAGAGAGGTAGTGACTAGACTAGTGGGAGGGAGAGAGAGAGAGAGGGATAAAGGCCTATTTCACCCAAACAACAACTATATGGGTACAGCAAAACCTCGACACGCTGATGGAATACGCAACAACATCCTGCAGGCTTGTACACAGTACAGTAAAAGCAGCATATATACAGTACAGTGTGTTATACAGTAGAGAGTATGGCGGGCATGTCTTCTGCTGCTATGGGACGTGTGTGTGTGTGTGTGTGTGTGTGTGTGTGTGTGTGCGCGCGCAACACGTTCTCTCTATAATCCTCCACCGCAGTGCATTTCATAATTCAGTTTGAGGGAAATCTCACAGATTGGGAGGCATAATGAGCATCATGAGTGCTTGTGTGGAGGTCGAGAGAGAGAGAGAAGTGTATTTTAATTAGTTGGTGCATTAGTTGGTGCATGCGGTGTCTGCTGTATATACAGTGTTATATCATGTCTGCTTATTACTGGTGCACTGCTCGTTGATGTTTTATTGATGACACCTTATCGATCCGGCTTAACGAGACGGCTTCTTATCGAGCATTTTCTATTATTTAGTGGAAAGATGTTTTTTTTTTTTTTACTATAGGGCCTTCCTACAGAACTTTTCTAACAGACTTTTGGACTGAAGAAAAAAGGCTTCTAAACCCTAATAGTTTTCTGAAAAACTCATGTTTCTATGGTCAGTTAATTGTGTTCAACCTTTTTCATGTCAAGGACCCCCAGAATTATCTATTGGGCCACGGACCCCCATCTCAAAATATGTTGTTCCAGGGACCCCCCCCCCCCCCCATAAGCAAATATTTTAGTTAAAAATGTTCTCTCTGAAATATATATTCAATGATTTGCACCACATTTTAACGATTTTTCAAAAATAGCAGAGCTACAAGCTCGTAGCGCGCCACTCGGTATGAACTTGTAGATCTGCTATTTTTCAATAGCTAAAGTATGACAAAATGCTTAGTTAAAACACCAAAAGGCGTTCCCGCCCAGAATGGGTTAAGGCAATTGACCTTTTTACCAATAAAATAATATTACAGAAACTGTTAACAGGTTAATACTGTATGTGTGCCGTCACTTTATAATCGCTGGTTGACAGGTATTTATTTTTTGATCGCCTCTTGACTTGATAAGCCCAAAACGTATTGATAACGGGTACTCAATAAGCTTCAGTGATGCTTCCCCTACCGCATCACTGTCGTGGCAATAATCACGTTAAACAACACCCTCTCGTGTAATATTGCTTAATTGGTAGGTACACGATACGATACGATAAATACACGATATGATACAATAAATACACGATACGATACAATAAATACACGATACGATACGACTTTATTGTCAGCTTGCACTGAAATTTGTTTTGCGTCCATGACGTCACCGACAGACACGATACTTTACAAAATCATACACGTTACACAAATCACAGAAACAGACAGGAACAAAAACATATCCTCTGGTTTACCGATTTTGGTTTAAAAGCAGAACAGAGTGATGTACAAAAGAGTTGAACAACAGTTGATATTCTTCATTTAAAGGCCCCCCATCTGATATTTGTTTGTGCCAGGGATCCCCAGGGATTTGTGTTTCTTTCTAGATCTATTTGAAAATGGCAGAGCCACAAGCTCACCACGTGTCGCAATGCGACTTTTCCCCTTTGTTTTCGTGGAACTGCATGCATGGCCACTTGTTTCTCTTGCAAATCTAGCAACATCACTGCCGCAACACATTGATTGATTGAAATATATATTAACAGTTTGCAGAATTACAGTACATTTCAAGCACAAACTCAATACAAAGACTGTCAACTGTGAGTGGACGACCCAATTAAGCATTACACTTGTTTACAAGAGGCTCCATGCATGTTCAATTCATCAAAACATTTAGAGACGTACAAATAGACACTTCTATCAAAGAACAGAACAGGAATTCATCATAAAGGAGGTAAAAAGGGAAAAGAAACATATACAGTGAGGGGGGAAAAGGAGGGGGCGGTTTGGGGGGGGGGGGATTCAGATTTTACGGGGGCCAGTTTACACAAACATACTGTTTCATGACTCCACACAGCCGGTAATGTCATGGGAATATTTAAAACCTTCCAGTTTTATATTTTTAAAAGTGTCCGTTGTTATACTGATGAATTCTAGGAACTCATGCTATGTTGGTTCCATTGATCCAAGCTGTAACACAATCAAATAGCTAGATTGATCATTGATCGATCATTGATGCTGATGAGAAAAGAGGCTTGAAAGGTTCACTTCTGTGGTCTCTAACATTACACGCTACATGTTGAAGCATTTATTTGATATTTACATGATGTCGATTTCAGCTCTGACACTTATTTCAGACATGCTCTAGTATGTGAAGAGTCTGCCTGTGCTATTAACTCAAATGTTTTTTCCTCTGGTGAAAAGCTGTAATTTGCGCGATGGCAGTCTCTCAGTCAAATCTGGTCACAGATGTCCTGAGTCTAAATCAGTGCTCCTCTAACTTCTTCGTGCCAAGGACCCCCAAACTCCATATGTATTAATCTGCAACCAAAGGTCGCAGATAACTATGAAACCTTGCGTTTTTGACACCTATAACCCACTTTCCCCCGTCACTCACCCGCCCAGCAGTCTGACGTCACCCAGGCGTGCACACGCCCATCTGCCCCAGCAGTATGACGTCACCCAGGCGTGCACACGCCCATCTGCCCCAGCAGTCTGACGTCACCCAGGCGTGCACACGCCCATCTGCCCCAGCAGTCTGACGTCACCCAGGCGTGCACACGCCCATCTGCCCCAGCAGTCTGACGTCACCCAGGCGTGCACACGCCCATCTGCCCCAGCAGTCTGACGTCACCCAGGCGTGCACACGCCCATCTGCCCCAGCAGTCTGACATCACCCAGGCGTGCACACGCCCATCTGCCCCAGCAGTCTGACGTCACCCAGGCGTGCACACGCCCATCTGCCCCAGCAGTCTGACGTCACCCAGGCGTGCACACGCCCATCTGCCCCAGCAGTCTGACCTAGTGCTGGTTGCCTATAGAGCGTCACAGTCCCGCCCCCTACCAGGGCACAGGAAATGATTCTCCGTTCATTTTCCTCATAGACATTTCAGAAAGTATTTATTTAAAGACGTTTACGCCACGGAACAAAGCCAACAAACACAATTATTTGGGACTGAATAAATAATTAGAAAGAAGAAAAAAACGGCAGGTTACGTTACAACACTTTTTTTGGTTGTTTTTCTTCTTTGTAATTATCCACTGAGTGGCGCGCTACGAGCTTGTAGGTCTGCTATTTTTTGAAAAAAACGAAGAACGACTGACATTTTTTAGAATCTGATCTCAGGTCAGAATGGGTTAATCAGACCCAGTGTGTGTCCAGTGGAAACTGGCGGGACTGCGACGCTCTATAGTGTTCTGAGCATAAACTGGCTTTTATGCTGTGCATAAGTCTGATTGTCAGCGTGAGTGATGTGTCAGTGTTTTGATATTCAAGATTATGTCAGTGTTGGTATACTTGGTTCAATTCAGGTAATGTAGTCTCGAGGTCGCTCCCAACGTGGAGAGCCTTTCATTCGTGACAGCCGTAACACGACCTCCACACTCTCACAGAGGTGCCGTTCCGTCACAGTTAACCCATTTTGGGGCCGCGGGAACCCCTTTTGGTGTTTTAAACATTATGTTATAATTTAGCTATTGAAAAATAGAAGATCTACAAGCTCATGGCGCGCTATGAGCTTGTAGGTCTGCTATTTTTGAAAACTCTTGAAAATGTGGCACAAAGTCTTTGAATATATATTTCAGAGCGAACATTTTTAACTAAAATATTGGCTTCTGGGGGGGGGGGGGGGTGTCTGGAACTACATATTTTGAGATGGGGGTCCGTGGCCGAATAGAGATAATTCTGGGGGTCCTAAACATGGGTTTTTCAGAAAAAAAAATTTGAAGCCGTTTTTGTAATCGACCTCAGTCCAAAATGTGTTAACTACGAAACCTTGTTTGTCCCGACAACACCTGCCGGCGCCGTCGTCTGGCCAGGGAACGCCAGAGGCGCTGAAATCCCTGTTATGCTCCATATATGGAGATCCTTGACTGTGAATGGGAATGCCAATATAATGGCCTCATGATAACCACTGTGGTTGCCGCAAAGGTCACAGTTAACTATGGAATCATGCATTTCCCGTCAGTCAGTCAGTGTGTCATTCAAAAGCCCCATATATGGTGCCCAGGTCTCGTGACATCGGGGATCCTCCAGGAGGACGTTTCTATGTTGCTCTGGAGTTTTCTGAAAGACGTATACAGTATGTTGCTGTTTTATGGTTTCCATGGGTTATGACACGCCAGCTATTGGGGCTGGAGTGGTCACATGGGTGGGCTGTGAATGCGTTCCGAGAACTTCCGCCCTGATCCAGGAAAGGTTGGCGACCGCTCGTCTAGATGCATTTGTATGAGTGTGTGTGTGTGTGTGTCTGGAAGCATGCGTGCACTTACTCGTGTACAGTACGCGAGGGTGCGCGTGTGTGCATGGCTGTATTCATGCCTCAGTGTGTGTTTATAATTTTTATATTTGGTATAACCTAGGTGGACATACAGTATACCCACAGACCGGTTCTTAAAGGAGAATTCCATACTAAAAGGCTTTCTTACCTTTCTTTGTAGTTGTTACGTCCCCACCAAAGAAGTCCAGGTGTTATTTTGTGCAAAAGCTCCTAATTGGCTATTTCCCCTACCATAAGCCCTCAATGAATTGAATTGAATTGAATGGGAATTGAATGGGGCTATGGGGATGTTGTGCTAATTAGCTTATTTCCATCGCTCAAAATTGTTCTCAATTGTTTTTGTATATATCCTCTCTTCATAATGTAAATAATATCCCAAGCGGCACACTTTACTCGATTCGATAATAAGCAAATTAGCACAACACCCCATAGCCCCATTCAATTCCCTTTCAATGCAATGCAATTCATTGAGGGCTTATGGTAGGGGAAATAGCCAATAAGGAGTTTTTGCACAAAAAGACACCTGGACCTCTTTTGTTGGGACTTAACGACTACCTAAGAAAGGTAAGAAAGCCTTCTAGCATGGAATTCTCCTTTAAGAGGGTTTCAACAACAGGTTTTTTCCCCCCAAAAAGGAGGCAAAAAGGCTTGCAAAGTACTCTGCTGTCTCTGCTAATTGGTAGCCGCCACATATGGCGGAGACGCTGTTACACTTATACCCATACTGAGCGAGTATACTGAGTGATATGCCTATTGTGTCATGAAGACATGCCATGATTTTGTGTAACTGTACCCTTAATATTTGTGTCTGTGTGTCCGTTTGCGTGTTTCTGTGTCCGTGTCCGCGTGTCTGTGTGTGTGTGTGTGTGTGTGTGTGTGTGTGTGTGCACGCGATACACCAGATGTTGTTGTTGATGAAAACAGTAGAGAAGTGACCATTAGGAAGTGGCATGTTTGACCACAGTCTGGAAGAGGCGTTCCTTATACCAAGGCTCTTTAGTACCCACGTCTTAAGGACGCTATTAAACAGCATGGCTATACAGCTGTTTGTGTTCATGTTTGGAAGCCTCTGTAATGTCCATAAATCATTCTGAGAGGCCTGCAGATTGCAGGAATGCCCAAAGCCAAGAGCTAAGCCGTTGGCTAAATTCTGTACAGTGCGTGTGATAATTGGCACATACAGTATACAGAGGAGATGGTGCTTCCTGTATCCGTCATCTGTATCCTGAAATACTGATTTTCCCGAGTTTGCGCATCTGCTATAGTTTGTGTTCAAGAAATTCTCGTTAAATGTGAACGCAAATAAAGATGTTTTAACCCATTTTGGGCATTATGTTATACTTCACGATTAAAAAATCGGGTGCCGCGCTATGAGCTTGTAGATCTGCTATTTTTTTTTTTTATCGTGAAAAATGTGCCTGAAATCTTTGAATATATATTCTTTCAGAGTTTCAGTTTTTAACTCAAATCTTTGCTTCCTGGAACAACATATTTTCAGATGGTGGTCGGCGGCATATTACATATCATTTTTGGGGTCCTTGACATGAAATATTGAGCACCACTGATATAGAAACGTGAGGTTTTTCAGAAAATGTAATTTCGACGTCAGGCCTAAATGGGTTAACCGTTTCAGTTCATATGACGAGTGAGGCCGTCATAAGGATCCCCAAAAAATTGTGCCTACGACGTCTTGTGGACGTCCTAGCGACGTCCTAGTGACACAGCGCAGGATAAGAATATTCAGAAATTTTCCTATTTTATTTTTTTGGCATTTCGCTTTTCGCTTTCCGTACGCTAACGCTCTGTGCAACTATTAGCTTGTCATTGACTCCCATGTTAGCGCGGCGGAAAGAATGACTCGAATCTCCTAATCCAAGGCGCTCTCCATGGTGATGAATGGATCGATATGCTGGCGCTTCATTTCTGCTCCTCATCCGTCTCTCCCGCAAAATATGAACGCTTTTTGGAGCGTAAAAAAATAGATTAAGATGATCGGGGATGTGAGGTCACTTTGTAAAGTCAACTTTTTTAGGAAAGTGTTTCCGGTTCATGGCTTTCAGAGTAAAAGCGATCAGACAACTCTGGCACCCCGGAGCTTCTATTTTGATACACTTCCGGCACTGATTGTGTTTAATGTCTGTGTGTATGTGTGCGGTGCACCAGGGCTTATACCTCACTGGCAAGCATACTGTGAGGCAACCCAGACCCACCCCCCGGCCGTTAAGTGGTCAGATGGGTGGGCCGCGGAAGCTTTTGAGATTGATACACTCTAAAAACATATGTGGAAAGACATGTGGAGTTGTACGCACCGCACGCGGCTGCATGGAGGACACTGAGCTCTCTAATGAGGCCTGAGATATTTCCGTAGGCCTACTCCAAATATTCTGAAATGTCAGCTTGTACTTTCTATGGGGGGTTCTTTTTCTTCCTAGGAAAAAAAATAGCTTCAAAGTTTTGACACGAAAAAAAGGCTTCGCTGTCAGCCAAAACACGCACGAGGAGGTACCGTCACTGACAATCACTTTAGCTCGTTATATATGCCGCCATTAAAACAGCTTCCTGCTAGGCTATAGCGTAACATGCTATAGCAAGGTGACATGTAATGTCACCTGTCGTTCCTTCTTTTCAAGATGGATTCCGAGTTCCGGGGGGGGGGAAGCCGAGGTGAGGTTCAGATGAAAGATTGTTTGACTTGTTGTCAGACCTTCAGAAGGGAGTGAGAACATGGGTGGCACGCGACTGATTCAGTTGAGAGGGCGCACGCATTTAGTTGAGAGGTCAGGGGTTCTCAACGTTTTTTTTTGGCCGGGGACCCCCGGAAATGCTTTGGTGACCCCCGCCCTGCCCCCTCCGGACCCCAAATATAAATTGACTGCTACAATAACCTTAATAATAGAGACAATACACCATAAATAAATACTGAAACCAGATATAATCATTAGGGAAGGTGTATGCATGTACTGTGTACTAACTCTTCATTTCCATTTTCCAGCAAAGAAAACCCTTTTTTTAATTTTCTTTTTTTAAATAATTTGGCGACCCCCCGAGGGGTCGCGACCCACGGGTTGAGAGCCCCTGCTATAGGTAATGCTGCTGTGTTTAGCCCGGTTGATTGTAACATTTCCGGGCGTTGCGCGCCTAAAAGAATAGCCGACCTACAAGCTCACGATGCGTGCACGTTTGTAGCTCTGCTATTTCCTTCAAGCTCTGAGACGTCCTACAGCGGGGAGCATATAAACAGTGGTGTAAAAAAAGTAGTCACATTTTTTACTTAAGTAAAAGTAGCAATACTGCAATGTAGAAATACTGTTATTGAGTGAAAGTGCGGAAAAAAAGTACAAAAGTATTGGTACCAAAAGTAGAAAGTGCTCGTTGTGCATAATATCTCATCTCAAGTTTTGAAATGTATAACAATATTTTGAAAATTGCAGCTCTACAAAGCTGTTATTTTCAAACGGTCAACATGTAAATGAGGCTGAAGTGGTTAATGCATGTTTTGTAATAATAATCAAAAGTTTTCAAATAAATGTAGTGGAGTAAAAAGTACAATATTTGCCTCTGAAATCAAGAGAAATGTATGTGGAGTATAGAAGTAAAATGTACAGTACCCGAGTAACTGTACCCTATTGTCCTGAATATAAGACTATACATTTCTTTTCCCAATGGAAATATTTAAAAAAAGGGGTCGTATTATAATCAGGGACTATAGACTATTTGACATTCAATGTTCTTTATCCACAAATGAGTCTTGAAAAATGCACGGGGATCGTCATTATAATCTGAGTCTTCTTATATTCGGCGCAATACGGTATACTTAGTTATTTTCCAACGCACTGCATATACGCACTATAGATTTGTTTTTGGCTTTTCTGTCATATGCTTTAGCTATTGAAAAATAGCAGATCTACAAGCTCATAGCGCGCCACTGAGTGGCGCGCTACGAGCTTGTAGGTCTGCTATTTTTGAAAAATCGAAGAACCACTGACATAGAAACATATAGCTTTTTCAGAAAACTTTCAGGATGTAGAAGACATTTATAGAATCTGATCTCAGGTCAAAATGGGTTATTGATAGTTACAGTGAAGACAGACAGGGAAGAGAGAGAGAGAAGGGGAGAGACACGCAGCAAAGGCCGTCATGAACGGGACTCGAACACGCGACACGCTGTCAGGCCCAGAGCCTATAATTATGTGGTATATGCGCCTGGACCGCTAGGCCAGCGGGCGCCAGACGAGGCTTTCTGACGCTCTCATGCAGAGCAGCGTGTTGGTCCTTGAAGGAAAGGGAAAGTGGGGAGAGAGGCTCAGGCATGATGCAGCCTGCAGGAAAAGAGGAAAGACATCTCCGCCATGGGAGAGTGAATCAGGGTGACAAGAGGACCAACAGCTAATAGCTCAGAGAGCTCCGCTCGCCGTCCCATACGTCTTATCCCAGAGTGATAGAATGGTATACAGTAAACATTAAATGCAACACCCCCTCCCCCCCTCTCAATGTCTCTGTCTGTCTCTCTCTCTCTCTCTCTGTGTGTGTCTCTCTCTCTCTCTCTCTCTCTCTCTCTCTCTCTCTCTATATCTCTCTATCTCAAGTTCTGAATTCCCTGCCTCACCTTCCAGCGTAGAAACTCCCCTCCCCAAAAATAACATCCAACCTATAGCGATGTCTCCGCCACTCGTTTTCCTCTCTCTCTCTCTCTCTCTCCCTCTCTCTCTCTCTCTCTCTCTCTCTCTCTCTCTCTCTCTCTCTCTTTCTCTCCACATCTCCCTCGCCTTTGAAAGACACACACACACACACACACACACACACACACACACACACACACACACACACACACACACACACACACACACACACACACACCCCTCCTCTCTCCCTTTTTTTTCCCTCTCTCGTTCCATCTCATTTTCTCTGTCTCAATTCTCTCTTTGCTACAACACCTTCCTTCCAGTTGATCTGCTTACGCACGCACGCATGCACGCGCGCACACACACACACACACACACACACACACACACACACATAGGGGCTGTTTTTCCCCGCTCCCTTCGTTATTACATTCCCTCGGTTCCCTCTCTCCTCCTAACAGGCTCTGTCTCTCTCTATCTGTCCACGCCTCCATCCTCTCTCCTCTTCTACCCCCCCTCTCCTCCCCCCTTCCCTTCCTTCCGACGCCACTCTCATTGCGTTTAATTCTCTCTCTCTCTCTCTCTCTCTCTCTCTCTCTCTCTCTCTCTCTCTCTCTCTCTCTCTCTCTCTCTCTGGTATCCGTCTCTTCCTCTCTGTGTTTAATTTATCTATAATTGAATCCCGCAACGATAAATGTATATATATATATATTTGTAATTGTTCCGATTCAAGTGGATTGCTCTGTTCTATAATTCTTTAGCGGATGGTAGAGTCAACACTGTTCTATGGACATTTTGACTTTTTACTTACTTACTTTCAATTGTCTAACTGTTCTACGTGGCTTCCCTATTTTCACAATATATATATATGGGGAAAAAAAATCATCATCTGTAGCCTCCTGGTGGCGCTATAATAGGCCAATGTGAAAAGGGGCCGCATGTTTTATAGACCTTTCGCGGCAATCGGACACTGAATTCATGATTTGTATAGGCATCGTATTCCAAAAATGTACCTATACTGGTGGCGCTATAACCGGACA
>NC_139698.1:21491904-21518087 GCF_964188405.1 Protomyctophum parallelum | reverse complement strand
TTCCAGCTGCATGCTGTCTATTTCTGCCCCCCCCCCCCTCCTTCCCACCATGGTTCAATCTTCCATCGCCCGTAGCCTAAATATCACCCATTTTCATCCTCCAACCCCCCCCATCTCTCTCTCTCTCTTTGCACCCCTCCCTCCCCTCCAGCTTGACATAATCCCCCCCCCCCCCCTTCTTCTCGTTGTCGCTATCCTGCAGCATAATAATAATAATATTGCCGTATCGTATACCGCACCAGCCGAGCTTGTAGATCGCATGCTTCTGGCCCGTTGGCATATGGCCATGCATGAATTGGGCATCGTCATCATCATCATCAGAGCCTTCAGTATTTGTCTGCGGCCGGCCAAAGCTAACTCATATTAGCCCCCGTGATTGGATTCTGATATCATTTCTCTCTCCGCAGCCTCCGAATGCAATTTCTGTCTCTCTCTGTGTCCTATTTCTATTCCTTCAGTCTGTGGAAAAGTAATCCAGTGCAGTGGTGGAAAAAAGTACACACATTATTTTATTTTAATGTTTTTTTGTTGTTGCGGCTTTCGCCTTTTTCATTGTTTTCTAGAGGGACAGACAGTATAGGCTGACAGGAGATGGGGATCAGTGACATGCAGTGAAGGCCGTCGGGATCGGGAGTCCAACCCGCGGCACACTGCCTGGACTCGGACTATACCGGCCACGGTGCCTGGACCGCTGAGCCACGGCACAGGCCAAAGTACGCACGTTGTTTTACTTAAGTAAGAGTACATGCAGATACAGTAAAAGTTCTGTGATAAAAATGTACTTGAGTAAAAGTACCAAGTATTCATTGGCATAACATATAGTTAAATTAGGCCTACCAAAAGTAAAAGTACTCATTGTGCAAAATGTCCCATTTTCAAGTTTACAAATGTATCAAAATCTTTTGATACATTTGTACATTGATGTATCAAGGGGCTTGATGAGCCCTTTGTCTATATAGGGCTCTCTCTTTCTCTCTCTCTCTTTGGGCACTTCAAAATGTCCTCGTAACAAGACTCTTGGGTCAGATGACGATAAAACCTCATTTTAGAATAATTAATAGTTAATTGCACGTCTTTCCGAGTGTGTGGTAAGGGGCTATTGAATACTGCTTCGGGTGAATCATTTCTGAGTGTGTGGCATTGTCACACTTTGTCCTGAGTGTGAAGTAGTGTGAGCCAAAAAAATGGCACTGAACCAGCTCTCAAATTACTCATATGGCAAATCCTTTTAAGCAAAAGAAATGTGTTTTATATTCACCTTTCTCTCAGTGTCCAACAACAAATTGGTGTTCCACAGAATTACATCAACAGTATTTACAAAACTTGCAGGGTTGGCCCTCTTGGTCCCTCACTCCACTTCAGCCTTCTTAGATAGGCTAGGCCCCTCCCACTGGACCGTACCAATTAACCTTGATTGATTCCACAATATTAACCAGCATGTCCAGAGACAACACACAGAGACATCACACACAGTACCGGTATAATTCACATAATAACTCTTAAACTTTATATAAAACAGCCCACAGATGGTATGGTCCAGCAGGAGGGACCAATCATGTTCCCCCAATTTGTCCGGCCCCATATAAGGGAGACCAAACCTCCATTCTGGTCCTTTGCCACTCATGCCCAGATTCAGGAAACACTGTGGCAACAAGACACGTCAAACACCTTCCAAACAACATGACCTACTTAACCCAAATAATAAAGGTGAGAGTTTAACCCAATTGTGACCTTATTAACACGTAATAATTTGTGACCAGATTTGACTGACATCGCGCAAATTCCAGCTTTTAATTTAAAGAGATTTTTTTTTCTTTTCTGAGTTAATAGCACAGGCAGACTCTTCACATACGAGAGCATGTCTGAAATAAGTGTCAGAGCTGAAATGGACATGTAAATATGAAATAAATGCTTAAACATGTAGCTATAGGTGTAATGTTAGAGACTACAGAAGTGAACCTTTCAAGCCTGTTTTCTTAACTCGCTGTTTCTCCGCAAGACATTACTCTATAAGCCATATCTCCAAAACTGGTGGGTCAAACTGAACAACCAATGTCAATTTGAAGCTATGATTCCGTGCTTTCATATGACATGGAAAAAAATGACAATTCTAAAAAAATCCAATGGCAGTCCCTCAGTCAAATGTGGACACATTTAAACATAATTTAGGGGAGAACACAGGAAAACAGTCTTTATCATTCTGTTAAAGGACCACTTCACCACTTTTCAACCTAGCTTCATATAATAGGTCCTCACTAATAATCATGAAAAAATGGCGCAATTTGTTTCTACTCGGTCTGTGTCTCATAGGAGGGCTGTGGAAACTGTCTTTCAGTGACATCATCGATGTAGAAACTGCAGGCTTTCTAGTCCTGAAAAGTTGCAATGTGAAAATGGAAGCCATCGTTCTCACGATAATGAAAATCTAAACATTTTTGTAAAAAAATATTGTTTAAAAAAAAATCTGCCTAATGATGATGTCACTGGAAGACGGTTTCTAAACTGCCCACAGCCTCCTATGAGACATAGACTGAGTAGGAAAAAATCGTGCCATTTTTCATGATTATTAGTGAGGACCTATTATATGAAGATAGGTTGAATAGTGGTGAAGTGGTCCTTTAAATGAGTCAGTGGCAGGTAAATTGCACATATTATTTCCGAGTGTATGGACATTGTAAGGGGCTATTGAATAGTGCTTCGGGTGAATCATTTCTGAGTGTGGGCATTGTAAGGGGCTATCGCATAGTGTTTGGGGTGAATCATTTCTGAGTGTGGGCATTGTAAGGGGCTATTGCATAGTGTTTGGGGTGAATCATTTCTGAGTGTGGGCATTGTAAGGGGCTATTGCATAGTGCTTGGGGTGAATCATTTCTGAGTGTGGGCATTGTAAGGGGCTATTGCATAGTGCTTGGGGTGAATCATTTCTGAGTGTGGGCATTGTAAGGGGCTAATGTGGGATGAATATCACTTTGGATGTCTCGGTCGGGTGCACAGAAACCTTGTATGTTCAAGATCTATAGGCTACTTATCATTGGTTCAACTAGACCTGTTGGGAACGATGAATGTTGGGAACAATGAAAATGGTGAATGCATACCCCACCCTAGTATGCAATACCTGTTATATCCGTTAAGGCATAGTGAAATTAAAAATATATTGTTCACACTTTTAGACCACATCCGTGGTCATCATTATGAGCCTACAATATGTATGTGTAAAACATTACAGGGTAGAAAGAAGTCTCATAACAGCAAACTGGTACAGCTGGCCGACTATCTGACTTGTAAACAAACACACTCCATGCGTCCTGGTGTAATATACTGTAGCTACCGTCCCTGGCTACCATCCCATCTAGGGATGTCAGGGGGTTAACCGGCTAACCGGTTAGCCGACCGTTAAGAAACATCCGGATATTTGTATCAGCTTTAACGGTTAATTTGCATAATAATAAATGCGTGTTCTGATCTTAAATCGCTTTATTTTAGATCGTTTTTAGTAATAGTACAACATAAAACATTACAGAGACTGTAGTTGTCACTGTACAATACTTTAAAACAGTTGTCATGTTGCACACATGCCTAAAATTGCTATTTGCGCCGCCCAGCTTGTCACACTCCAGGCTGTATGAACAGTGCTCGGGCTCTGTTTTCTGCCCCCTCAATGTCCCCGTTTTCTGTTGTACTTCAATGGCTAGTTGGCTACAAGTTACAACGGTAGCTTTGCGTGTATGTAAGCGAGTGACAGCGAGACGAGATTAACACATGTCGACCGTATCAATGCAGAGACCTACATTATTAAATCCATTATTGGCCATTTGCCGCTTCCTCCTCCTTCTCCTCCTATCCGTCTACACACTGGCACGGCTTACGGCTATCAAAAGTTAGCCATGTGCTATCCATGTTTGAGGGTTTTCTCGTCAGCGAAAAGTCAACAAACCGAACACGGTGACATGCATACTGATCTTCCTTAATAATAAAAAAGGCTTAGCCCATGCGGTCCAGTGGCTTTATAGGTTGCTCAGATCTGGACTGGATTTATTTATGTTTTGGACTAGAACTGGCGGACCTCTGTACTGTAGACGCGCAGATGCATGCATCAGCATCATGCAGATGCGATGCGATGTTTATTGACAACATTTTATTTATATTGTTAAATCAAATGTTGCTTTTTTGTTTGTCTTTTAAAAAGGAGCATAAACTAGAAAAAGTGCCCTTCCGGGCACAGGTCTCCACCAGGTTATCCACAGATCCGTGCAGTTAGAGGTAAAAACACTTTTCGGCCAGTTATAGCGCCACCTTGAGGCTGAGTTGAAATTGTTCATGTGGCATTTCGTCCTCGGCCTAGTGGGAATGTGGGTGCACAATTTCACGGAAATCACGCGATGTGTTCATGATTTGCAGCATTTTGTTTGAAACTGAGCACTCCTGTGAACTTTGGAAGCCAATCTTAACCAATCAGGATGGAGTCTGATAAATCTGAAAGACCCGTTTCGTTGAATGGCTCTAGAGAGACTGTGTACCAATTTGCGTGATGTTTGGACAAAATCTGTAGGTGTACTGTGCAAAAACTTGTTTTGCACAAAGCGGCCTCCTGGTGGCGCTATAACAGGCCGTTCTGGAAAGTTTGGGGCAGTGGTTCATGGTTGGCATCCAGGGAGTGTGTGTGCAAAATATGGCATCGAAAAACTTGTTTTGCACAAAGCGGCCTCCTGGTGGCGCTATAACAGGCCGTTCTGGAAAGTTTGGGGCAGAGGTTCATGGTTGGCATCCAGGGAGTGTGTGTGCAAAATATGGCATCGACCGGGTTAACGGTGGCCGAGATTAGCTGTTCACGGACACACGGACACACGGACGGACACGCGGACGTACGGGGTGCAAAACATACTCTCCCCACATGCCTTCGGCCTGGTGGAGACAATAAATGTATACCATTCGTCTACCAACTTTAATTATGTAGCCTATACATGCATATTACATTTGGGGTAGCCTATTAAAAAAAAAAAAAAATCAACCACTATCCGTTAATGACCCGGTTAATCATATCGGCTAACCGGCTGGGAAACTATCCGTTACTGACATCCCTAATCCCATCGCCTGAAGGGACGCGACGCTCTGATTGGTTCAGAAACCTCAGAGTGGTGTCTCAACTTAAAACCGTCTGAAACTTCAAAATAAAATGTCCACCATTTCCGTTTCACGCCTTTAACTGTCTGTCTGGCTCTGTAAGTCCTTATGCAGTGGTAAACGTCTATGGAGAATGTCTGAAGAGTGCAGACTGACTAGGTAATCAAATGGCAGGTGTGGGGAATTAGGCTGGGGTTGCCATGGCAATCAATTGGCTCAGGCAGAGCCTGGAAATTGCACAGGTGTGGGGACATAAGTTGGGCTCATTAGGTCCACTGGCATGTACTGGACAATTTTACAGTTTATCTGACGGGCACTGCACTCCCTGTGGTAGCGTACTTGAATTAGTTGGGGAGAATGGTTCTTGAGTTACAGATGTACACACGTACTGTATGTACTGTACGTACTGTACGTGCATTTATTGTAAGATATTCATGAAACTCGGGGCGTCTATAGTAACCTACAATTGAGAGTGAGAAGATGGTGACGTCTTTGTGCACAGGAAATTTGGCACTGCGGTGGTTTGCAAGATTTTCCCTGGACAGAGTCGCACGCACGCACACACACACACACACACACACACACACACACACACACACACACACACACACACACACACACACACACACACACACACACACACACACACACACACACACACACACACACACACACACACACACACACACACACACACACACACACACACATCTCTCTCTCTCTCTCTCTAGAGTCAAGTGTTTTCCCCTCAGCTGCCAGGCTGCTCAATGACTCTGGCTTCCCTTCCACCCCTGCCCCCTAGCCGCAATTTGCAACTCTTGATTTTTTTATAATGGGATGAATCTAGAGTTGCAATACCCTCCATTGACTCCCCACTCATCCAATTTTCATCTGCGATCTGCTTGTATCAAATGCCGTTTAACTCACCAACATTGCAGCTCTAGGCCAATCTCGAATTATCCTCTTTCAATCTGCCACCGTAGACATGTTATGAGCTACTTTCTGTCAATACATTATGTGCAGGTGATATTTTTATATATATATTTTTTTTTCTAAGTGCTGGAGTTTGGAAGCACTCGTAAGTCACTGAACGGCCCTACGTATCACCTGTTTTGCATTTGCACATAATGCAGGAGGCAGCAGTGCGAGCTGTTAATAAAAATGAGTGCAGATAATTTCTTGACAGAAAGTAGCTCATAACATGTCGGTGGATTTTTATGAAACAAAAGCTCGGCAGATTGAATGAGGATAATTCAAGCTTGGCCTAGAGCTGCAATATTGGTGAGTCTAACGTTGTTTAATACAAGCAGATCGCAGATGGAAATCGGATGGGTAGGGAGTCAATGGAGGGTATTGCAAGTCAGATTTGCAAATTGCGGCTACCCTGCCCCCTATATTGACACCGGCACATATATTGCACTATGAACTATAACTCTGCATTTCATATTTATTTTCCCTGCACGCTGTTGTCTTGTGTCTGTTGGTTGTTGTGTTTTTTGTGAAAAAATAATTGAACGCACACATGTTGACGTCAAAACCAATTCCTATGTGTGTAAACACATTGGCAAATAAAGGTATCCATGTATCTGAAAGCCTAGAACATATCTTCAACGCCTTTCAGCCCAAGGACGCCCCCGAAAAGATAGATGAAGCAAGGACCCCCCACTACATGGATTGGATTCATGTAAAATGTGTAGTCAGGTCAATACCTTGTAAACTTGACCTTTTGGCTCTGTAATCGGTCTGTTCCTTTTCCCCTGCACACCAGGGGTCTTCAACGTGTGTCCTCCGCTACAAGGACCCCTTAGCTGAGAGGGAGATGAAGCAGGGACTTCCACTATGTTGTATAACATTGTGTTGCATATTACACCTTTTCACAGATCTTCATAAACTTGTTTGACAGCTCTAGCATCAGTGTTGGACTCATCATGTGGATTTTCACGTACTGTACTGTACTGTACTGTACTGTACTGTACTGTACTGTACTGTACTGTACTGTACTGTACTGTACTGTACTGTACTGTACTGTACTGTACAATACTTGTAGACCTACTACGCCTACTGTACTTGGTCTGGTCTTTTTTTACATGCTCACAACACCTCGCAGCGTTGTGTGGGTTATAAAAAAAGAAAAAGTTTCCTATGACACTAGGAATTCTGAGGACACCCTCGGGTTCCCGTACACTGTTGAAGACTGACTTGAGCACCCCTTGGCTCCCATGAAAGTGTCCATGAAAGTGTCATGGCGCAGCCCAGTCACGTGACCATTTCACTTCCTTCTAAGAGCTTCCTTGCACCAGTGCAACACTTGTGTCCAAAAGGGCTGTAGTAGTCACTGTAGTGCCCTTTGGAACTACAATTCCCCTGATGTCTTATCTAGTCACTGAGGTGTTGGACACGGAATGTCTTTCATTGGCTATCAAGTGCTGGCAATCACTGGTGCGTTCACTTTGTCCTTGTGTGTGTGCCTTGGAGAAGGTCACCCGACCCAGAGCTTTGCACTGAAACTCACACACCAGCAGCGCAGTGGGGCTGAGTGAGAGGCTGCTGTTTCACACTGCTTTTTATTCTGCTCGTCAAAGTGCTCGGTTAGCGGAGGAGAGGTCGTTTATTTCACCGTACTGAACAGAAAAACAAATTAGTGTTGAAGTAGTATTTAATGGTTCACCCACAAGATGACTTAATGTCTATACATGACTCAGCCCGTGACTCATGAAAAGACTTGAAATTCGTGGAGATTTTTGGGGTTTTTGTCGCATTCCTGAGCCGATAATGTGTTGTGATTTGATGTGTCTGCTCAGTATTTGACATTTGCAGAGCGTGGCCCCATCTTGCTCTTAAACTAATGGCAGGGTGGTGACTAGGTGCAATTTGCCGCTGACAGCCCGTACTCATAGGCGGAGCTTGAACTTGACGCCTGGGGGTGCGACTGCTTGGCCAACGACACCCGATTTTTTTTTACCTTTATTTTATTATTTTAGCGTTTTTACAATGCCCTAACCCCTAAAAATGTGTTATTTAGGTAGTACAGCAGCTCACACACATACACACATGCACTACAGCCATACAGCGAGTCATCATATCATGATAAGAGAGATGATTACAAACTACAGTCAGAAGCCAGAAGTTAAGTAAAAAAAAAAGAAAAAAAAACATTTTTTTTTTTGCAGTGCACCCCCAAAACCCCCTCAAGCTCCGCCCATGCCCATCTGATTGTATTAATTAAATGACGTCAAACTCGCCCAACATTGCAGCTGTACGAAAAGCTTGAATTATCCTCTTTCTATCTTGCAAAGTGTTTGTGTTCATAACAATCTACCATAGACATGTCATGTCTTTCTGTCTCGCCTGACCTAACGTGTCATAGGTTTCTGGTCTAGAGGGGGCGGGTCAAATCAAATTATTGTCTCGGTATGACAAAAATAAATAAATCTCTTTGAATTCAAGGCTTCATGGGGTGTGTGTGGGTAATTTATAGTCGAAATGTATTTATTTATTTTTGGGGGGTGAACTACTCGTTTGAAGTGGTTGAGCAGATTATGTATTGTTATTGTATATTAACTCATTTTGCTGACTTAGTTATAACTGTGTGTGTGTGTGTGTGTGTGTGTGTGTGTGTGTGTGTGTGTGCGTCCTCCACCAGGCACCCTCTCTCAAGCGAGTGCTTCACACACCCAGCCCCTCCTCCCCCTGCTCCTCCTCCTCCTCCTCCAGCGGCGGCGGAGGTGGGTCGGTTTGCTATGGTCGCCATACCCACGCTCTCTCTCCTATTGGCCCTGGCGGAGTGGGCGGGCCTCCCCGCCCCGGCCGACTCCTCCCCCCACCTGCTGCTGCGTCCGAGCCCGCGGGAGCGCGACGCCGGGACCACCATGAACTTCAACATCGCCGTCATCCACGCGGGCGCCACGGCGGCGCAGCCCGAGGCGGCGGTGGCGGGCGGGCCGGGCGGCGGCCGCGTGCTCTACCCGGGCTTCGGCCGCGTGCACAGCTCCCTGGGCGACAGCGTGGTCACCCAGTGGGGCTCGGCCAACGTCATCTGGCTACAGGTAAAGGGGGCCGCCGGTGGTCACCGTTGTTGTCACACCCTGTCTCAGGCCAGGGTCGTATGAACATTAAGGATGGCAAGGCAACACAGCTGGGCAGAGTTTCAACACGTTTTATTCTCCCAAGTGCAATAATAGTAACAAATAACATATATTCACATTTCAGTCGAGCCTGTAGCTCTTCTACTTCAAAGTCTTTTTTAGTTTTCCAAAGGTCCTTTTACACTTCCATGTCCCTCGGTGACAGGCAACCCTCCCCCTCCCTAGAGGGGGGAGTTGGTTTGGCCCAAATAGTGTTCAGCTGCTTAAAGTGACAGGAATGTGATGAGAGCATGCAGTGTGTGATCCGTTTGCTGCTTGCTTAGTTGTTTTGGCATACTCTAACAGTGCGCGCTACTGAAAGGCATGTACCCCCGCAAACAGTGACAGGGTGGGGTCACACTGTCACAGTTGTGCTTTGGTTCTGGACGACTTTTATTGTCCTGATATACGTGTGGTGATGTTTTTTGCGATTTACTTTTTCATTTATGTTTAATAGGCCTGACCTCAAAATTAAAAAAATATATATTCTAAATCCTAAATAAATATTTTCACGATTTTTCAAAAATAGCAGACCTACAAGCTCGTAGCGCGCTACTCGGTGGCGCGCTATGAGCTTGTAGGTCTGCTATTTTTCAATAGCTAAAGCATAGCATAATGCTAACACCAAAAGGGGTTCCCGTCAAGAATGGGTTAACCCACCTCGACCTGAGGACGATTCTACAAAATGCGTTCTAAATCCTGACGGTTTTCATGTTTCTGTGTCAGTGGGTTCTCAAACATTTTCATGTCAAGGACCCCCCCCCCCCCTATATGTAATTGCCCGCCGACCCGCGTCTGAATATTTGTTGATCCAGGGACCCCCCCCCCCCCCCCCCAGAAGCAATATATTAATTAAAAAACGTTCTGAAAGAATGTATATATATTCAATGATTTCCACCACATTTTCACGATTTTTCAAAAAATAGCAGACCTAAATACAAGCTCGTAGCGATGAGCTTGTATGGATCTGCTATTTTTCAATAGCTATAAAGTATACCATAATTGCTTAACCCATTCTGAACGGGAACCCATTTTGGTGTCAGCATCATGTTATGCTTTAGCTATTGAAAAATAGCAGATCTACAAGCTCATAGCGCGCCACCGAGTGGCGCGCTACGAGCTTGTAGGTCTGCTATTTTTGAAAAATCGAAGAACGACTGACACTTTTAGAATCTGATCTCAGGTCAGAATGGGTTAATCAGACCAGTGTGTGTCCAGTGGAAACCTCGTATGAATCTGATCTCAGGTCAGAATGGGTTAAAACACCAAAAGGGGTTCCCGCCCAGAATGGGTGGGGAAGATATAAGATCAGATCTTTATTGTCACTGTATGAGACATACAACGAAATTCCGTTTAGTGCAAACCACAACATGAAAATAACTGAAAATTAAATGAAAAGAACAAGGATACACCTCACATAGAAAGACCGTATGAGTCACCAAAACGTAGGACCTTTTTTTTTCTCTCAATAAGATGGCTAAAGGACCACTTCACGACCACTTTCACAGAGAGAGAGAGAGGGGGTGGGGGGGTTTATAGAAATATAGAAGCACAAAACAGGACACTTGCCGCCACATTATTAGCTTTCCTGGCCAATAGTAATTATTTGAAAGTCTTCATGGATTCTGAGAGAGACTAAATCTCATGAAACGGTGGTCCTCAAATGCGTGGAAATAAATAATGGACCTTGATATGAAAAGAAAAACGGTTGAAACTGTCAACCATAGATCTACTGTAATAGACGGTGGCATCATGGGTCATCACTGCTTACATTATTCTGCAGGACAGGATCCAAGTGTCCCATCCGTTTCCCCCACCCCAAGGAAAGCGTATCTATAAATCCCAGGAATGTGTCTTGTGTCTGGCCTGTCCTTCACACATCCTGGGAATCCATTCATCCAATGGATTTCACACTCGGCGCTTAGTCCCGCTTGGAGGAGCCTCTGCTATTACTGTATGGCTCAGAGAAGGGGCTTCCTCCATGTGCAGGGCAGTGAAGATCACCGTTTTCTCAAAAAGTAACGGTATATTCCCAGAGGAACTATACAGATGTTTGTTTTTTTGGGTTTGTAAAATCTTTAGTCCGGAGTCGACAACAGCTTAAACCGTTAACCCATTTTGGTGCGGGAACCCCTTTTGGTGTTTTAAACATTATGTTATAATTTAGCTATTGAAAGCTATTTAGCAGATCTACAAGCTCATAGCGCGCCACCGAGTGGCGCGCTACGAGCTTGTAGGTCTGCTATTTTTGAAGAAATCGTGAAAATGTGGAGCAAATCCTGATTTAGAAGACATTTTATAAATATCGACGTCAGGCCTATTGTAGTCAGCCTGTGCCATGTTTTCCCATTCAAACCGGAAGAATCCCCCACTTAATTAAGGCGTCACTATACTCTCGATTCGCCTACAATGGGATCAATAGAATCGATGTCATCTCTCTTATTTGTCACCACATCAATATCAAACGGCAACAAAAATATTCTAGAGTTTTGGGACCGAGAAGCTAAATCTCATCACATGGTATAGGTCTGCAGGCTCAAATGCAAACTAAACAGACTTTGCTATGAATAGACAGGACACACTGTGACAGGTTGGTTGATGAGACACTCATTGTCCCTAGCGGGGGATCGAACCCCCAGCCAGACCTTCATGGTAATGACCCGTCTATGGGTCCCGAGTAACCATTAGAGCTGTCGTCCCGCATGACGCCTAGCTTCTGCCCTGCCGGGAAGGACAGGGGACTCATAATCATAGTATATACATTATTCATGCTCACACTCATTATTTGAGGTGAATTGCTGTGCGCGTGCGTGCGTTACGTGCGTGCGTTATGTGCGTGCGCTCTTTGACCAACAGCTTGTATTATTGGCCTAACAATGTCACTGCAAAACGCGGTACATGACACCTTCCCTATGAGCTAACAGTAGGCCTACACATAATAATTATGAGACACACCTGGTCGCCATGTTGGCCTCTTTTTGCTATGGGTTTCTCTCCCTGCCTGTCTGTCCTTCTGTCTCTCGCCCCCCCCCCCCCCCCCCTCTCTCTCTGTCTCTGTCTCTCTCTCTGTGTCTGTCTGTCTCTCTGTCTCTCTCTCTCTCTCTCTCTCTCTCTCTCTCTGTTCAATTCAGTAGGCTACTCTTTATTGGCATGGTAAGATTACTGTTACCTCGCCAAATTGTACAAATTGCAACACGAATACATCTCAGACGCCGACAAACAAACCAAAACATGAAAGCGGGCAGTGAGAGTGTGCAACATGAGCATCCATCTCTCTCTCTCTCTCTCCCTCCCCCTCCTTTTCGTTTTGTGACGAGACGTATACACAAAAGGCCTCTCTCTCTCTCTCTCTCTCTCTCTCTCTCTCTCTCTCTCTTCCTCTCTCTCTCCAAGGCTCACCCTCTCTCTGCCGCTGTCTCCTTCTCTCACTCTCAGGTCAATTTCAATTTCAGTTCCGTTCCATTGCCTATTATCACTTCAGTACAGTTTCAATTACCTCACTGCCTGTGCATCTCTCTCTCTCTCTCTCTCTCTCTCTCTCTCTCTCTCTCTCTCTCTCTCTCTCTCTCTCTCTCTCCTGCATTGCTCTCTCCGTTTGGGTATTTCTGTCTCCGCCACCCCTCCCTCCATTCAATTTCAGTTTGATTCGAGCAACTTTATTTCACTTAATCAATTGATTTATTATTCCCTCTCTCTCTCTCTCTCTCTCTCTCTCTCTCTCTCTCTCTCTGTGCATGGCTCGATCCTCTCTCTCCCCTCCCCCTTCTTGCCGAATGAAACAACGTCTCTCTCTCTCTCTCTCTCTATCTCTCTATCTCTCTCTCTCTCTCTCTCTCTCTCTCTCGCCACCCTCTCTCTCTCCGAGGACCCATGCAAGGTGTTTAAAGCAAAACATATAATAATAAATAGTTGTACAGTGTTGTAGCAAAGGCTTGTCAATATCTGATGTGAGAAAGCACGCGAGGACATGATTTACTGCGGAAACCTTTCACTCGTACAGTTTGTGGTAAAAGCTTCCAGGTGTTGCTGATAATACTAATTAAGGCTCTGTCTAGTCCATTTAGTGTGCAGTGGCTCTCAAACTTTTTAATGTCAAGGAGTTGAACCCACTCTGGGACACTTTGAGACCCACTGGTGTAGCGGAGTTGCTTCCTAGTGAGCCGACACTTTGACTGGAATGGACCAGAGCCTTCATTAAGTATCATCGCCAGTAACACATTCCATTATATCTTTATGATGATGTATTGCCATAAATTGCTAAGAGCGTCTGCCTAAATTGTAAGGAAGTATATATAGGGAAGGGGACCCAAGTTCTTTCCAAAACGGCGTGTGCACAACATATAGAGCCCATTTCACCCACTTTTGTACAATAACGCCATTCTGGACGGGAACCCCTTTTGGTGTTTTAACTATAAGCATCACGTTATACTTTAGCTATTGAAAAATAGCAGATCTACAAGCTCATAGCTTTTTAGGTCTGCTATTTTTTTTAAATCGCGAAAATGCGTCGCAAATCTTTGAATATATATTCTTTCAGAAGACTTTTTTTTTACAAGCAGGTGAACGACAGCAGTCCCAAGACGGTCCTCTCCCAGCTGTGTACAATAAAGCTAATTCTCTGATTGTTGATTCCCTGCAGGTGAACGACAGCAGTCCCAAGACGGTCCTCTCCCAGCTGTGCGAGCTGCTGGCGGCGCGGCCCCTCCAGGGCCTGGTCTACGAGGAGGAGAGACCCCCGCCCACGGCCTGGGGGCCCCTGGCCCCCATGCTGGAGTTCGTCTCGGCCCAGACGGGGCTGCCCATTGTGGCCGTGGGAGGGGGCGCGGGGCTGGGCAGGATGCCACAGGTAGAGAGAGAGAGAGAGAGGAGAGGGGGGAGGGAGGCTGGGGGTATACGGGGGTGGTGGTGGTGCTGGGATCACGATTGGAGGGATGGATGGATGGGTGGTGCATTGAGGGGGGGGGTGGTTCTCGAACGTTTTGCCACGTAATGGACGTGTGTGTGTGTGTGTGTGTGTGTGTGTGTTAGGGCATTAAGCAACTAGTCGATCTTGTTGGTACTAGTTGACTAGTTGATAAGAAAAAAACAATCTTCTTAATTATTTATTTATTTATTTTTATTTTCCCGATTTTTTTTTTTAGGCCCCAAGATCAGGTAGATTATAGTTGTAGTCACCAATGTACACAGTGTTTAAATGTACAACAATTTTTACTAGTCGACTAGTGAACTAGGCAACTAGTCAACTAGTAAAAAAGACTAGAAGTGAATGCCCCAGTGTGTGTGTGTGTGTGTGTGTGTGTGTGTGCGTGCTATGTTCTCGCATCTGTGCATCTTATGGCTCCTTCGAAGAAAAACTTGCATGGTTTAACTGTGCAGACAACTGTTTAAACGGTTAGTTTTTTTCATTATCCGTGAATGGAATATAATATAGCTGCTCTTTGATGCTCTTCTTTTGAAGCTTCCCCTGTTCACTCGCCCCCACAATCCTCCTCACCGCCCTCAAGGCCACATTGGGACACTCACTATGTCCCTTTGTGGCCCTGCAGGTTTTCACGGGTGCTTCAAGCCCAATGAGGTGGATAACGATGGCAGGGTCATGGGACTTTGCAATGGAGGAGACTGCGTTTACACAGTCGGCGTGTCATGTTGGCCTCGGGACACAATGGAAACCCAGAGGAGGATGAGTGTTGTTTAACCCATTTAGGGCTGACGTCGAATTTTTTATTTTTTATTTTTTTTCTGAAAAACCTCATCTTTCTGACCCCCAAAAAAATGATATGTAATTGGCCGCCGACCCCCATCTGAAAATATGTTGTTCCAGGTACCCTCTCCAGAAGCAAAGATTTGAGTTAAAAAAAAAACTGAAACTCAAAAAATAGCAGACCTACAAGTTCATAGCGCGCTATGAGCTTGTAGATCTGCTATTTTTCAATAGCTAAAGCATAACATAGTGCTAACACCAAAATGGGTTAAGTGGTCTGCGAGCTGTGTAGCGTTGCATAAGAGCATCGCTGGGCGGGGCAAAGAAACCTTGTATCGGCCGTCTTAGCCTACATCTTTTTTTTTTTTAATCATAGTATTGCACAGAATATCTAAATATAACCAACACAAGCCCATAACAATTCCATGACTTGCCCAGAATAGGAACACCATCTTGGAAGTATAGTTGAAATCCTTTTCCCCACCATTCCCTGAAAAGTATAACGTTTTTTGTTTTTTTGGAGATACAAGGTTTCCACCTGACAGAGACGGACGAGGTGTGAGAGGAGATAGGACAGAGGAGGTGTGAGAGGAGATAGGACAGAGGAGGTGTGAGAGGAGATAGGACAGAGGAGGTGTGAGAGGAGATAGGACAGAGGAGGTATTGGCAGCCTTAGTCCTCCAGCCACCTGGCGGTATAACCGGCATTGATGTGATTGGCTGCTGTGGGATCGTGTTGATGTGATTGGCTGCTGGGGGATCTTCTTGGCTAAATAACGTGTCTGGGTATTAGCCTATAGGAGCTGTGCTTCTCTGCAGAGAGGAGGGTGTTGTTACTTAAAACCAAAGTAACAAGTACGTCCTATAATAATCACACAGGGAAAGAGTTGCCTCTGCTTTTGATACGCCCACAACATGACCGGTGGGGATAAGTAGGTTCTACTCCTGCTACTGGTCAGACGTACTGGATTAAATACATGCATATCCTTTAGGGCAATGTCTGGTCTGATGTGTTTTATTTTTATTTATTTTTTTGTTATCACAATTTCATAATTGTGAGTTAACCACATGTATCCCCTGGTGTACTTATTTTGAGCCAATTAAAAAAAATATATATATATATATTTATTTAATTTTTTTCCAAGCTATCATTTAGTTGCATGGGGGACGCCCTGGGAACTCCCTCAAGGACCCCTGGGTGGTCCCCCTGGGGACCCCACTTTGGGAACCCCTGTCCTATAGTTGGCTCCCTGCTGAACAGGCTGCCCCCGACCAACCAAGGAGTCTCTGCACTAGCCCATTTTGACCTGAGATCAGATTCAAAAAATGTCTTCTACATCCTGACAGTTTTCTGAAAAAGCTATGTTTCTATGTCAGTCGTTCTTTGATTTTTCAAAAATAGCAGACCTACAACCTATGAGCTTGTAGATCTGCTATTTTTCAATAGCTAAAGAATAACAACGCTAACACCAAAAAGGGCTAGCACAGCGATTGACCACAACTTGGCCTGCTTCCCGCGCTCGCGAAACACAACAAGCTAAATTGTGTTTCGCTGGAGCACCCCGGCCAAGCCGGAGGCTACCGCGGAGGAAATCGAAACAAGTCTCTCCACGTACGGCCGATGTGTGTGTTTGGGCTTATTTGAAGCTTGTGTGCGCGTGTTGCGAAGGTATATAGCGCTGACTGCCACCATGCAGGCCTGATGGGAACTTTCTCCTGTATAGGTAAACAAGCCAAGTGCAGAGCAAGTTTTGCCTCTTGGCTTGTGTAAACAACGGGATAAGTTTGAGTTTCTCTTTTCCTACCTGGGCCGTGCTTTCGTAGTTGTTTGTCGTCATGCTATTCAGTTGTCATAGAATGTCACGAGTTTGTTTCATTGCATGGAGCTATATATATATATATATATATATATATACATAGCGCATGCATTGCTCCGTGCGTCTGTCGCGACCATCTGACGGGGCCATACCCGATAAAGTTTACGAGGAGTGTGAAAACCTGTCCTTTCAACACGGCAATGCTCGCTCACACTGCATTTCTATCACTCAAACCAGGGGTTCCCAAACTGTGGCGCGTGCACCCCTTGTGGTGCATAATATGAAAAGGGTAATGGAGGTTTTATATAGTGTTATTTGGCACAAACCGGTAAAAAAGGAGATGTATAGAGCAGCTGTGGGAGTATACAGCAGCTGCATGTCTCTCTATAGTGCAGTGACATTCTGTGATTATTTGCCATAATCGTATAAGAGACATTTTTGGTCAAATACAGCGAGACCGAGCGTTGAGGGGTGCGTCAGCTATAGGTCAGGAGGTAAGAGGGGGTGCACGCCTGCACGGCCAAATACGTTTGGGGGCAGCTGACTTAAACCCTAATGTACTCTCTAGTCTAGGTCATACGTGGGCAACTGGTGGCCCAGGGGGCCACATGCGGCCCCCACCTTCACTTAATTCGGCCCGCAGGTTAATATCAGAATACTGATTTATATTATTGATTTGCAAACATGACAAACTTTAATTTAACGTATACAACATACTGCTTAAAACACCAAAAGGGATAAAATGGATAAAAAGGATTTTGTGAAGTGTTGCGCGTCGTCGAGGTCCGGCTTTGTATGTCCAAAAAACATTAATTTTTGGGAATTAAAGGATCTGTCTTCTGGTGGATCCAGACGTATTATATAGGCCTAGTTATTATTCATATAGTAATTAGTTCTCGTTCAACCATTTTCATCGGTTAAAACATTTATAAAACTCACAGACAGACTCTTAACCACTTTCAGCCTGTGGATTATTTATGAAAATGTAAAAAAGAAAAAGAAAAGAAAAAGATGGAATATGCTAAGGTCTCAGCCTTGACAGTGAGGATTATTCGCACAGGGCCTATATACTGGAAGTGTCGGGTGTGCTGCTGTGACAGTGTTGACAGGACGTGTTGTTGGGAAAACACTTCATAAGGGTCTGTCAGGTGTGATCCCGTCACGGGCCGCCGCGCGGATAGGGGTGGATACCGATAAGCCTGCCGACGACGTTCTATACGGAATGACAGAGACCTTGTTATCGCTGAACCCCATCGCGCATGACTGCAACGACTAGGAAAATACACACACACACACACACACACACACACACACTCGGAAAAAAAAGAACTGGGGGAAAAAGGGCTTATCCTTCAAGAAATGTGCCGTTCTACTTCTTCTTCTGCTCTCCTCTCTCTCTCTGTCTCTCTGTCTCTCTCTCTCTCTCGCCCTCCGCCCCATCCCCCCCCCCCCCCCCCCGTGACGTTGCAGGAGACGGGCTCGATATTCCTGCAGTTCAGCTCGTCCACGGCGTTGCAGCTGGAGGTCATCTTCGAGGTCAGTATACGGTGGAGAGTGACTGAAGTATACTTAGAGATGATGCTCCGATCAGGTTTCTTTTCTTTTTTTTTCGTTTGGGACCCGATCCCCCCGATCGATCGCAGATTGTTTTTTTTCACATGATCGGCGGATATACCGATTTGTTTTTTTCCCCAAAATTATTATATTATGTGTCAAAACCCCACGTCAAAACTGTTCCTGTGTGTGTGTGTGTGTGTGTGTGTGTGTGTGTGTGGGGAGAACGTTTATGCCCGTGTCCAAGATGAACAATGATATACACTATATACATCTGATTGACATTTATACCACTTATCGGTTTCTCTAAAGGGCCGATCACAGATTGACGATTATCGGAGCATCTCTACTAAGTACATTTACTTAAACTCAACTTATACTTAACATATATTTATTAACATACCCAGAGTGTTTTATGTTAAATTGGTTGTTCAGTAATGACGTTATTCATAGAGAAGGCATGGCAGTTACGTTGGAGAACGATGTATCCATAAGTAACTGTCTATTTGTGCATATGTATCATTATATAATTATGTACAGTTTTGTGAGTGTCCTGTAAGCCCGTGCGGGCTGGGCATCTTATGACGCAGGACACTTTAATAAAAAACTCTTATCCATCCATCCATACCCCGAGGTGCTGGAGGAGTACGACTGGACGGCGTTCTCGGTGGTGACCACGCGCCACCACGGCTACCAGGACTTCATCCAGGTGGTGGAGGGCCTGACGGACGGCTCCTTCATCGGCTGGGAGAAGAAGAGCGTGGTGATGCTCAACGTGACGGACGACCCCGGCGGGGCGCGCACCCGCCGCCTGCTGAAGGAGAATGAGGCGCAGGTGAGAGAGCTGAGGAGGGCTGAGGAGGAGAAAAAACTGCACTAGTGGTGATGACGTTGCGGCTGGTTTCGGGGGGGACGGAGGGCGGTATCTCTGCCTCTCCCTCCCCCACTGCCGCATCTCTCTCTCTCTCTCTCTCTCTCCCCTCTCTCCTCTATCCCCTCTGTTCTTCTTACCCCCCCCCGCCCCCCCCCCCCCCGCCCTGATCATCTCTGATCTTTGCACGACGACACGATAAACAGAAAGAAAAACGACAAAAAACATGAGTCACATTTTGATCCGCAGCGGTGGCCCGAATGGTTTGCGGAGCGGTCTTGATGATATCGGAAGGTCGCTAGTTCTTATATCCCCGGAACGGCACGTTAAAATGACCACCGTTGAAGTGCCCTTGAGCAAGGCATTGAACCCCCTACCATGAAATGTTCTATGAGCAGGGCCTGGCTGTAAACAAGTTATTGAGCTTATAGTCCAGTTACCCTGGGTAAATATAGTAACTTTATCTTGGTCTTTTGCGCGTCAGCCTATATTTAGAGAGACTCTATAGCGGCCTATACTGTATATATGCTGCACCGTATACGCATCTATACCGTATACACCGTTATGCGACGACTGTACCGCAGCAGCGGTATTGTACTTCCCGAGCTGAGAATACGGCGAGTTCAATGCATCATCTGCGGCAAGGAGCGTCTTCCGCCTTTCGCCACTGCGGCAGGCGGTCAAGAGAGACAGCAAAAAAATAGGTGCAGCAAAGTTGAGAAAAGTTCTACTTTCCCTCTGCCTCTCTGTGGCGAGACAAAGCTATATAGTAGTATAGTTTGTAAGCTATATAGCTTGTGAGCCTAAATATAATATTGAGCCATTGCAGATAATATGCGACACTGCGACAGTTACCCACGTTTAGTGAAACAGTGGCTTATACTGACCCTGTTAGTGTCAGGAGTGTTATGGCATGTCACCGCGACCCTCCGTTCCATAGTTTTTTGGCAGTTGAACTTACAGTAGCTTGTTTTCGCCAAAAAGAAACAGAAAGCAGCAGCATTTTTACCTCCTTTAATATTAAACTAAACCGAATTGCAAATATTTTGTCATCGCGCGATTTCCCGGGTGTAACATTTGCACTCAATACATGATGATATTGACTATAACGATAAGGTGAGCAATGAGCATCCACGCAGACGTGGTCATAATAGTTAGCCGTATATGTGGGCTCCGCCATACCACTTGAGTCAGGATGATTTTTATCAGTTATTATTTATTGTCAATTGTCAATATTATTTAGTCTTAGTTTTAGTCATCATATATTCGTTTTTATTTTGTTTTTATTTTGTTTTAGTCGGTGAAAAGCGGTAGTCGACGAACATTCGTTTTAGTCGACGAAATTAGTCGACGAAAACAACACTGCTGGAGGATATAGAATGATTTCAGCTTCACAAGCAAAGCAGCAAAGCGGAGCATATATACAGTACTGTACATTACTTAACACTCAGGCATTCTGGAACCTGCCCACGGCGGCTGTATATTTCAGGCAGACAGCAGCTCACGTGAAACACATCCATTGAGAATGCTTTCTGAATGGCGGGCATATACTGTAACAGTTGGCTTTTTAGGGCATCTAGGCTTAGCTACCGCTGCAAGTCAGTAAAGTAGGTCAGAGTGGCTTATTGTCACTATCAGCCGAGCAACGAGTGTGTCTGTCCCCACTTTACAAAGTGCTTCAGAGCCGGCATGGAGTTGCTCCATTGCTGCAGGAATAAGTTGGAGTGCCACTTATTCCAAGTAGTTATACCCAAACCATGTTACTCAGGCGCTCAGTTTGAGCACTGTAAAATGGTAAAAAAAGGTGTACAGTATTTGTTTTTTTAACAGTTTGACTGATTTAAACGCGTAACCCGCATTTTAATCAAATACCCTACGCTGCCGAGATTGTTGTATTACCTTTAGAGCATACGCTGAATTATTTGGGCTTTTGATCCGTGAAAATCCGGCGAAAAAAGGTCCCTCGGTTTGTTATGAACCGATCGCACCACCCGCCATCTTGGTGCACCCGGAAGACGCAGCACAAGACCCGCCTCCATGAGGCCATTTGCATCAATGAGGCCTCAATTTCCCAGAAGCCCTAGCAGCCCACAGCATGTGTTGATTTCCGGTTTCGTCATCAAAACGAAACCATCGAGTCTCTATCTCCGCGGCAAAGACAGAGTTTATTTTTATTTATTACAATACGGCGGATTAAACACATAAAACAAAAGGCGGGAATGTCGTAAATAGCAGCGCCAGTAACCTGGATTAAACAATTCAGGCATAAAAAACAAATACATATATATCGATGTTTTGTTCAGCCAACAGGGGTCGCATAGTAAAATGCATTTGGATAAAGGCACTGTAGAAATTGATACATTTACCGGCTGCTTTATTGCATAAGGGCCGTGTTGGATGAGACGTGAGGCAGAACTATAGCTTGCAGGCATTGCTCTGTTTATTAAAAAATAAATACATGATTTGTGGGGAAAGTAAGCGCGGATGCACTGATTCAAAGTGATCGCTACGGTGGCGGACAATCGCGCCGCTACTTAAAGGCTTAAGCGTATATACTGTTCGGCTATTAATCCATGGAGAGAGAGAGAGATAGCACTGCACACTTTGTCCGCTGTGTCTTTCAAGCCTGCAATAATAGTGACATTTCCGAGGCAAATCTTTTGACAAAGCATGTCCGAGGATGACAAATGATGTAAACAAAAATCACAGAGCGTTGCTTGCGGGGCAGAACTGTACGTGCAGTTTGGCCGTGGAGATCGGGAATGACGTTCTGAGAACGAGAGAGAACTTTGTGTTGCTTCAGAAAAAAAAAGTTCTACTTCGTTTAAGAGTCTATAGCTGCCAGCTCGGTGGCGATAATGCATTAATAATGAAACACTTTTTTTTGGGCAAATTCATTCACGCTCACCTTTTCAGACTGCAGGCTGACCGACATTGACCACAGTGACTCATGGTTTTTGGTCTGTATCTCTCCCTGGCTTTCAGTCCCTCAGATATGCTGCCCTTCTCTCCTCCTCTCCCCTCCCCCTCCCCTACGGGCCTTGCTTCCTTCCCTTTTCCACCTCCTTTCAATGCAGCCATATCCCTCGGTTCACTGTCTCCTTCTCCCTCTGCTCTCTCCTCTCCCGTCCTCCTTTTCAAATCCATCCCCACATCTGTCCTCCCATTATGTCTTCCCCCCCCTGCTCATTCCGCTGGTATCCCCGCCCCGCGGCCCGCGCCCCTCTCATGGAATTCTTTGCCCAGAGACAAGCCCCCCCACCCCACTCCACCCCAGCCCTGCAGCCCACCCCCACACTCTTCTGTTTGTTTTTATTCCTCTCTCCTCCTCCTCCTCCTCTCGTTCTGTGACTTTCTACTATTCCTTTTATACCTTCCTCTTTCTGTCACCTGCTGTCTGTTCCTTTTCACGTCTACCTTTTTATCTCTCTGTCTCTCTCTCTCTCTCTCTCTCTCTCTGTGTCTCTGTCTCTCTCTCTCTCTCTCTCTGTGTCTCTGTATGTATCTCTTGTACCATCAGTCCATTGGTAGCGTCTCTCGTGCTGCATGTCCTGCTGGCGTCAGACAGACAGACAGACAGACGGACAGACGGACGGACGGACGGACGGACAGACGGACGGACAGACGGACGGACACCTCTGCTGGCTCGGTCCAGACTGGGTCTCAATGTCACCGCTAATATCCCAGCATGCACTGCGGCATGCTTGCAGATATGTGGATGGGGGTCTGTGTGTGTGTGTGTGTGTGTGTGTGTGTGTGTGTGTGTGTGTGTGTGTGTGTGTGAGAGAGAGAAACCACACGTGTGTCGGGATTGGCATTGGCATGCCTCCGTGCATGTGTGCGCATTGTTGTGTATCCAGCACACGTGTGTGTGTGTGTGTGTGTGCGTACGTTGGAGGCTCCTCTGTGCTATTGTGTCAGTGTTAATATAACATATAGTGCCTGCAGTGGGTTGTCTATACTCGCAGTGCTTGCTTCTTTAACCCCTGGCACTCTCTTTCACAGTCTCACAGTGTCTCTCAAATGCAAATATCCACAACATCACAGGGATAATTGACGCGGAGTGATGTTGTGGATATTTGCATTACAGCCTTATCTCTCTCTCTCTCTCTCTCTCTCTCTGACAGAGAGACACTAGGGTCGATTGTCCACCTCTCTCTCACATGTTTTTCACCTTCTGCCTTCATTAGTCAGTATTCTCTCTTCTCTTTATCTCAATTTTTTTGTCCCACAAACCGCTGTCTGCTTTCTCTCTCTCTCTCTCTCTCTCTCTCTCTCTCTTCTCTCTCTCTCTCTCTCTCTCTCTCTCTCTCTCTCTCTCTCTCTCTCTCTCTCTCTCTCTGTCTCTCTCTCTCTCTCTCTCTCTCTCTCGCCCTGTCTCTGTGTCTCTCCCCCACCCTGTTCTCCTTGTCTGCTGGCAGGAGGTTTATTGGCATATGGGCGGGATTGTTTTGCCAAAGCCATTACAGTTCAAAGACCCAATGGGGGCGCCGTTCTAAAAATAAAAGAATATGCTACTTTCACTGCACACACACACACACACACACACACACACACACACAGGCCTCCTCTGCCTCACCCTCCATTCACTCCTTCTCCTACTCCTCTATTTCTCTGTCCTTTCTTTATTTCCATAGCCCTACTTATTTCTCTCCTCAGGAAACGTATCATTACGCCAGTCAGTATGTCTGTCTGTCCCTGTCTCTTTCAATGCCTCTCTCTCTCTCTCTCTCTCTCTCTCTCTCTCTCTCTCTCCCTCTCTCCCTCTCTCCCTCTCTCTATCTCTCTCTCATATTCCCCAGAGAGTATCCATACCTCTGCAGTTAAGGCAGGAGAGCTGATCCACTGTCTATCTCTATCTGTTTTTCTGTCATTTCTCATTTTCTATATCTCTCTCTGTGTCTTTGTCTCTCTCTCTCTGTCTGTGTCTTTCTCTCTCTCTCTCTTTCCCCGTCTCTCACTCTCTGGTGTTATATGACGTGGCTCTTACAGATCCCCGTCATAGTCCAGCCCAGGGGTGTGTTGTTGGGATCTCGAGAGATTGAGGGCTTATAGGCGCGATTCATACTCCTATTTTAGAGCCGAATAAAAGTCGGTTCGGCTCTGTAGAGCCTACAATGTGACATCATTTGAGGTTCGGGGGGGCGGGTACCGTCCCAAAGTCGGCTCTTCGGTGCTACTGGGAAATTTCTGACGAGCCGAAATCATTTCGTCACTATACAGCGGTAAAACAGAAGAATGAATCGGCCGATTCGGCCCTTATAGCCCAGCGCAGAAATTGTTACATTCACCTCACAATTTACAATGCATGATGTGAGACACTTGTGACTTAAAGGCCTATTCATAGTCCAGTTTTTGGGGTGAAGAGGTAAAAACACAGAGACGTGCTGCATAGTCCAGTGTTTGGGGTGAAGAGGTAAAAACACAGAGACGTGCTGCATAGTCCAGTTTTTGGGGTGAACAGGTAAAAACACAGAGACGTGCTGCATAGTCCAGTTTTTGGGGTGAAGAGGTAAAAACACAGACGTGCTGCATAGTCCAGTGTTTGGGGTGAAGAGGTAAAAACACAGAGACGTGCTGCATAGTCCAGTTTTTGGGGTGAACAGGTAAAAACACAGAGACGTGCTGCATAGTCCAGTTTTTGGGGTGAAGAGGTAAAAACACAGACGTGCTGCATAGTCCAGTTTTTGGGGTGAAGAGGTAAAAACACAGACGTGCTGCATAGTCCAGTTTTTGGGGTGAACAGGTAAAAACACAGAGACGTGCTGCATAGTCCAGTGTTTGGGGTGAAGAGGTAAAAACACAGAGACGTGCTGCATAGTCCAGTTTTTGGGGTGAACAGGTAAAAACACAGAGACGTGCTGCATAGTCCAGTGTTTGGGGTGAAGAGTAAAAACACAGAGACTTGCTGCATAGTCCAGTGTTTGGGTGAACAGGTAAAAACACAGAGACTTGCTGCATAGTCCAGTGTTTGGGGTGAAGAGGTAAAAACACAGAGACGTGCTGCATAGTCCAGTGTTTGGGGTGAAGAGTAAAAACACAGACGTGCTGCATAGTCCAGTTTTTGGGGTGAAGAGGTAAAAACACAGACGTGCTGCATAGTCCAGTGTTTGGGGTGAAGAGGTAAAAACACAGAGACTTGCTGCATAGTCCAGTGTTTGGGGTGAAGAGGTAAAAACACAGAGACGTGCTGTGCGACACCATGTCGTTTTCGGTGGTCACCTGCACTGCAAACAGGCCTTTATACTCATCTGTTTCCAAATTAAATTAAAATGTATTCGAATCAAATCCCAGATATAGTTTTAATTAAACTTAGCAAACCAAAATACCATTATTATATCGACCTCAGCCAATAGAAAGCTCTTTGTCCCCTGTCGCCTGAACAAATTTGAGGTCCAAGACCCCTGAATTGGTTGCAGTCCCAGTCTGGCAACGGTTCCTCTGACTGCCAGCCAGACTGAAAAAATCATGGAAAGAGTCCAGAAACAAGCTTGCAGAATCATTCTTGGCTCGGAGGTATATACTCGCATTGTGCTCCCTATCAGAGAGCTGCATGCACCCGGGGTGCATACTTAGTTTAGACTATAGTCATTGGTTTAGACATGGGTTAAGGTTAGGTTTAGGTGTGCTGCCCCGTGGGAGGTTAGGGTGCATACTTAGTTTAGACTATAGTCATTGGTTAGACATGGGTTAAGGTTAGGTTTAGGTGTGCTGCCCCGTGGGAGGTTAGGGTGCATACTTAGTTTAGACTATAGTCATTGGTTAGACATGGGTTAAGGTTAGGTTTAGGTGTGCTGCCCCATGGGAGGTTAGGGTGCATACTTAGTTTAGACTATAGTCATTGGTTAGACATGGGTTAAGGTTAGGTTTAGGTGTGCTGCCCCGTGGGAGGTTAGGGTGCATACTTAGTTTAGACTATAGTCATTGGTTAGACATGGGTTAAGGTTAGGTTTAGGTGTGCTGCCCCGTGGGAGGTTAGGGTGCATACTTAGTTTA
>NC_139698.1:21436904-21486904 GCF_964188405.1 Protomyctophum parallelum | reverse complement strand
CAGTTGGTGAAATTTGGTGCTCGACAGAGACAATAAGGTCATTCAATGAAAATTGGATTTCACATTTTTGTGAATTCACAATTTCAGACCCACCTTCCAGCCCTCCCTGCATAGTTGTCAACATGACATCATCAACATGACGTCACGTCTCTCTCTCTCTCTCTCTCTCTCCCCCTCTCTCTCCCCTGTCCACCCCACCACGCGTATATCTATTGAGATAAGGAGGGTAAAGGCTTACCCTCCTTATCTCAATAGATATACGCGTGTGTGCGTGTGCACTGTACGTACGTGCGTGTGTTATGTGTGAGTGTGTATCTCACCCCTCTTCCCTTCTGCCTTGCCTCGCTCGTCATTCCCATTTCCTTTCCCACTCCTCCGTCCATCCTTCCTTCCTTCCTTCCTTCGCCTTGCCTACTTTCCTCTCGTCCTGTCCCTCTCTCTGTTGCTCTCCCCCATCCTCTCTTCCCTCCCTCCCCTTTTTCTCTGTGCCCCCTGCACCCCAACCCCCCCCCCCCCCCCCCACCCTAACCCCACCCATGTCCCCCCACCCTGCTCGTTATCACCCCCCCCCACACACACACACACACACACACACACACACACTGGACGAGGTTCGGCGGCCGGTAAATGCCGTTGACTTCCCCGGAGAGCCCCACCCCCTCCCTCCCCCCTCCCCTCCCCCCCCCTCCCCTCCCCTGTCCGTCCGTCCGTCCGTCCACCCTGTTGCCTTCCTTCTCTCACCACCCACCCAATCTCCTCCCCCTCCCCCCCCCCCCCCCCCTCCTCCTCTCCTGGCTCCTCCCCCTCCCCCCACCCCCCCACCCCTTCCAGGTGCGTCTGCTGTACTGCTCCCAGGAGGAGGCGGACCTGGTGTTCCGCGCGGCCTGGGCGGCGGGCCAGGCGGGCGCCTCGCACATGTGGTTCGCCGTGGGGCCGGCGCTGGCGGGCCTGGGCATGGAGGGCCTGCCGCGGGCGCTGTTCGCCGTGCGGCCGCAGGGCTGGCGTGACGAGGCCCGCCGGCGGATAGCGCGCGGCGTCTCGGTGCTCACGCACGGCGCCGTGGCGCTGCGCAAGGAGTACGGCAACAACGGCGGGCCCGGCGGGCCCAACTTTGTCAGCAACTGCATGACGGACGCCAACCAGACCCAGAGGCTGCGCGGGCGCATAAGGTGAGCGTTGTTTCGCTGAAGACAGTCCGACAGTCACCCTGTTAAAAGGGCCAGAACAGTTTAGTCCACACTCACCCCTCCTATAGAGTGGTGGCTTTCACAAGCAGGTGAAGTGTATTGAGTTAATTAGGTCAGGTGCATTTCGTTCAGTTAATCAAGCCACACAGTATGCAAGTACAAGTTCATTCTTCACTGCAGAGTTGTTGTGAGAGGCTGTGCGTCCGTTGACAGTAAGTGTGTTTGGTTATGCAAAGGTGATGTTTTCATGATCACACCCTCTAGGCCAGTGATGCTCAAACCTTTTCATGTTGAGTATACACGCTGAATTGTTATGTATTTGGCCTAGATACCCCCCCCCCCCATGAGATTGTTTTGTGCCAGAGACCTCCAGAAGAGAGGATTTGTGGTTTATTTATTTTTTTACTTCACAGCACGACACAAGGTGACACACTGCAAGCTTGATGTTAAAGTGGTTAAAACAGCGGTTCCTGAACTTTTTTGGGGGGACGATTTTTTTTCCAGGTACATCCTCACAACAGCGATAAGCATATTTGCAAGTTTCAACCTTACATTTCGATGCCATTGGAACTATTAGTATTAAAACCTTTCAAACACAACATTCATGTAAGATGCTATATCTTAGAATAGATGCATACCTATTTGACACTAGTGCAAGAAACATAATTGCCTTTCCTTGATGCGTCAATTAAGTGTCAACGACCATCAGCTGGTCACAGTCAGAGACACTCTAAGTGAAAGTGACATTTCTATATCCAAAGGCCCTTGAATGATGGAATATGATTAAGGATTACTGTGATTATGGTAAGCTCACATATCATTGTCTGTCCTGATGAAGGTCTAATCGACCCAAACGTTGACCAATGAAGAGCAACATTTTTTGGCAAGTGTCTGACAGTGTGCGGGAACCTTCTTTGTTTTTCAAAGATAACCCTTTTAAGTATATGCTTTATTGCCCTACGCACCTGTCACTAGCCTTCTGCGGTGTGCATCGGCCTTTTGCTAATAAGCTCACATATCACACATACCATAATTCACTGGCAAAAAACTATCTGAAATATTTTGCGGACGCTCTGGCTATGCGTCTCAGACCCCACTTTGGGAACCACTGGGTGGTACTATGCTGCTGTATTTACCGTATATAACTCATTGTTTTGGACCCCTGGAGGTCCCCGGAACCCCACTTTGACAAGCACTAGCTCCATTGCAACTTGAATACGTCCTGAAGACAGGCTGCATGTGGCTGGGGAGACGGTGGCCGTCCCTGGCATTGGCAATCTGCGATGACGAGTGTTTGCACTTTTTTCCCCCTTGGGTGGACATTTTCATTTAATTACAATGTTGGACTGACTCCCTAACACAATGTCATCCAGGTAGACGTGTGTTATGTCCGCCCACGCGAGGTGAGGACAGGGTTGTGAATAGAATGAGTGGGTTCTGAAGGGATTGTAGAGAGAAGGGAGGATGACTAGAGACGGCAAGGGGTGCCCTTTAAGCCATTTAGACCTGTCGGAAACAAAATTAAAGTCTAAAAAACAGACAGTTTTCTGAAATACCTATGATTCTGTATTAGTGGTGCTCACTATTTCATGTCAAGGAACCCCAAACATTATATGTTGTTGGCCCGCCGACCCCCATCTGACAATATGTTGTACCAGGGACCCCCCCCCCCCCCCCCCGGAAGCAAAGATTTGAGTTAAAAACGCTCGCTCTGTAACAATATATATTCAAAGATTTCAGGCACATTTTCACGATTTTTCTAAAATAGCAGACCTACAAGCTACACTCGGTGCCGCGCTATGAGCTTGTAGATCTGCTATTTTTCAACAGCTAAAGTATAACATAATACTTAAAACACCAACAGGGGTTCCTGTCCGGAATGGATTAATCTTGTTTGTTTGTTACACTAAAAGTCTCAAATTGATCCGGAGACAAAATGTAAGGAAGGTAATATTAAGTGGAGAATAACTATGAAGATACAGGCGGCTGTTGGGCCCAATGGAACTTGAACGGTGCACGCGCGCGCACACACACACACACACACACACACACACACACACACATTTTGGAGGGAGGGGGGGGGAGGGGGAGAGAGAGAGAGAGCGAGGGTCACATGTGTGGGAGAGGCTATGCTGTATATTCACCATTTTAATTCATGTATTCTTTATCCGTGGGACGATATAATTTATGCATATGCAAACTGAGCCAAGGGTATAGAGGGAGGCTCGATAAACACCATGCTTTCACACAGTGTGTCCTCCTCTGACTCTTTCATATCAAGACGTCTTTGTTTTTTAAGACACCAGTAATATAACGCCCATGTCAATCCCAATGTATTTTCTTTTTCTAGGCCTAGTGGTTTCTCAACCTTTTCAGGGCCCAAAATCTCAGTTTAGTGATCTCAGATTCGGTGTCTTATTGCTTTGCTTTGCAGAGATTCTGCATGTCTTGCTTAATTGCGCAGATCACATGCAGGTGCGGAGGGAGACACACCGTCAAACGGAATGCATCGCAAACAGCTGCGGTTAATCCAGTGTCTGATTGAGCGATTGTTCTGTGACCGCTTTGGAAACTATTCACGCCGTCGAGGTGCTTGGCCCGCTGTCGGCTCACACGCCAGATATTATGACACTAATTGAACACGTATTATGCAGGGTTTTTCCTACCAGCAGCTCAGCGGCCTTAAGTTGTGCGTGGTTTAGAGTGCCCCTGAGACGGGCGGGTCAGGAGGTCAAGCACCAAAAGACAGTTGAAGGAAAAAGGTACGTGCCTCGTTGGCACTCGGCATCAAGGGTTGCATCGGGATCTCTTTGACACGAGGCTGTTCTTGTACTGCACCAGTGTTGATTTTGTCGACTAATACCATGACAAAAGATGTTCGTCGACTACCTTTTTTTCACTGTCGAAAACTAAATGGAAACTATACCGGTAAATGAAAACTATGCTATGAGGACTAAAACTAAGACAATATTGGCAGTTTCATCAACAAATAAAATGTAAGGAAGGGACTAGTGGACAAGAGATCCAGTATAAGTAATTTTACACTGCATGCTGAACATACAGTAGCAGTCATTACGACGGCATCAAGGCCCACCAAAATAACTGTAGATTTCGTCGACTAAAATCGAATGATATTTAGTCGGCTAAAACTAGACCAACACTAAAACGTTCCAAGTGACTAAAATGTGACTAAAACTATAAATTAAAACTATTCAAGTGACTATGACTAAAACTAAATTACGCTGAAAACGCCACCGTGGTCGTAACTCATTAAATAACATGGGTACGTGATTGAAGGTGGCGTCTCTATTTGGAGGTATAGGACTTCAGTGGTTAATCATAGTAATTGATGTATGTGCGTCATAATAACCATCATCGTGTCAATTTGTTGATATATAATTAAGAACTCATGGCATGGTGGTCCGGGCACCCCTATAGGCTGCTAATCCAGTCTGACAGCGTGTCGCGGGTTCAAATCCCGATCCACGACGACCTTTGCTGCGTGCGTGTCACACCCCATATCTCTCCCCCATTTCAGTCTATACTGTCATTATCAATAAATTTATGTAAAAAAAAAGAAAAATAAGTCGGTTCGTCGATGCATTTTCAGTTAATTGCCCCTATACTACAGCTATAGTCAGCTAGACTCCACTCCCAATTCCCACACCTGCACGGCACCCTCGGTTGATTCGCCAACAAAGCGTGGAATGTCAAACGAGCTTGCGCACATGGGCTGGCACGACGCCAGCAAGAATTCACGGTACACGGAAGAGAGAGGAGAGGAGGGAGTACGCCAGACAGCTTGAGGACGGGGTGGGGGGGAGGCACAATTAGCTGGGGGTGGGGGGGGGGGGGTGTGGGGGTGGGGGGGGGGGTATCCCGGAGGAGGAGGGAGGGGGGTCAACACGCATTGCCACAGTGGGGATATCTGAATTTGGTGTGCTGGCCCGCATCATCCATGCAGAATAGATGTTGTCGTGGTGCATGTATAGCTCTGAGGTTGGGGGAATTACCCCGGCATCTGTAGCCGGCGGACCGTGGCTCATGTATATTAATGGGGGGGGGGGGGGGGGGGTCTTTAACCCATTCTGGGCGGGGACCCCTTTTGGTGTTTTTAACCCGTTTTGACCTGGGAACGATTCTACAGATGTCTTCTAAAATCCTGACCGTTTTCTTGAAAAAGCAATGTTTTTCTATGTCGGTTGTTCTCAAACACTTTCATGTCACTTTTCCCGATTCTTCAAAAATAGCAGACCTACAAGCTGTTCTACTTTAGCTATTGAAAAATAGCAGATCTATACAAGCTCATAATGAGCTTGTAGGTCTGCTATTTTTGAAAAATCGTGATAATGTGGCCCAAATGTTGAATAATGTATGTATGAATATATTCTTTCAGAGCGAAAGTTTTTAACTCAAATCTTTGGTTCCTGGAACAACATATTGTCAGATGGGGGTCGGCAGCCAAATACATATCATTTTTGGGGTCCTTGACATGAAATATTGAGCACCGGCACTGATATAGAGTCACAGGTATTTCAGAAAACTGTCAGGATTTAAAAAATATATTTTTTTTAAGTTTCGACGTTAGGCTTAATTGGGTTAATATATTCCTCTATGGGCCGTGTGGTGGCACGCTCCGACTTAGCGCCTATACAGACCGACAGGTTATCAACCCCCCCCCCCGGTTCATTTACGCAGATATATAGCAGATCTACAAGCTCACAATTAATCACACACATATATAGCGATGGGCTGTGAGCTTGTATAGATCGGCTATTGGCTAATTGGATCTAAGTGATTGAGGCTCGAGGGTCCCTGTGAAAATATGTGGTCACCCTGTAGTACAGTGCACGTGCAAGAGTGCACGCACGCACGCACGCACACACGCACGCACGACATATCTGCAGTACATCAATTGTAAGTGGGAGCATTCGAAACTCTGTGGGGAGGAAGAAAAAAAACTAAATTGGGGTAAAAAGCAATTTTAGCAACAGAAGAGCTTTTCTGGCGTGTATTAGGAAGGGATCAGAGGCACACACTGCACCCAAAGCTCTGCCAGGGAACAAAGGCCAGAAGAAAGGGCGTCTTGCGATGCCGCAGACATACATGGTGCGTACAAATCTGTGATGAAATAACATGTTTCTCACTGGGCTTTTCTCCTAATATAAACACTCTTTCACTTGCCGTTTATTATAACGATGGCGGCGAGCACTGGTGGGAAAAGTATAGCTCGCGTTGTTTTTACTTAAGTAAAAGTATCAATACTGCAATGTAGAAATACTGTAGGGTACAGGTTTTAGTTTAGACATAGTATTGGTGTTCTAAAGATTGTTATAATTTAGCTATTGAAAGATAGCAGATCTACAAGCTCATGGGCAAGCTATGAGCTTGTAGGTCTGCTATTTTTGAAAACAAGTGAAAATGTGGCACAAATTTAGATTTTTTTTTCTTCTTTGCCTCGGGGGCAAAGAAAAAATATTTTCAGATGGGGGGCCGGAGGCACATTACACATAATTTTTGGGGTCCTTGACATGAAATATATTGAGCACCACGGATATAGAAACATGAGGTTTTTCAGAAAGAAATACATTTTAAAGACATTTTTTCGACGTCAGGCCTTAAATGGGTTAACCATAACCGCAAGCACGGGAGCAGCCGTTGTTTCCGCATGCCAGTCCGTTTTGGTGTGCATCCCGTTACAAGTCAAGGAATTCTCTATTTACCTAAATGGCTGAAGTGGTTAATATAGCTATAGGCCTATGTTTTGTATAGCCTAATCAAAGTCTACAAAGTAACTAGTATAGTAAGTAAAAGTTATCTTATTGTAATTAAGTAAAAGTAGAATATTTGCCTCAGAGATATGGTGGAGTACTTGCACTCAAGTATAAGTACTTGAGTAAAATGTTACTTAGTTACTTTGCACCACTGATGCGCGGCTCTCGGAGGTATTTTCTTTATATTTTATTTGTTAAAGCTTTCAGAGTGACACCGGGAGACAATTAGAAGCGCGCTGTGTGTTTATCAGACGGGTCGCATGGGGTTGGCAGGAAGACGAGACGAGGCGAGAGAGGCAGTGGAAACTGTGTCACTTCAAACATCCTGACAATATAGAGCGCCGTGTCTCTGATCATTCCATCACTGTCGCGGGTGGAGAGACCTCGTATGTCCAAAACCCAGCGTTACTTTTCGTTCTCAAACTTTTCCGTGCCAAAGGAGACCCCCACATTGATTATGTCATTTGGCCGTGGTCCCCCATATGAAAATGTTTTGAGCCAGAGACCCCCCCCCCCCCCCGTTGCCCTGGAAGAGATTTGTGTGATTAACCCATTTTGACTTTTTTTTTTGTTTTTATGTAATTGGTTCTCAAACATTTTCATGTCAAGGACCCCCAAGATTATATGTAATTGGCCGCCGACCCCCATCTGAAAATATGTTATTCCAGGAACCCCTCAGAAGCAAAGATTTTAGTTTAAAAAGTATGTTTAAAAAAAAAAAACATTCGCTCTGAAAGCATATATATCCAAAGATTTGCACTACATTTTCACGATAAAAAAAAAAATAGCAGACCTGCAAGTTTATAGCAGCAAAAATAGCTTGTAGATCTGCTATTTTTCAATAGCTAAAGTATAACATAATGAGATATAGCAGATGCACAATTATCTGATTTATTTTGTATTTAGTCACAAGCTGCTGCATGTATACTTTCCATGGGTTCAGTATTTACAGAACAAAGCCCACGGATACACTCAACCCACTGCAAGAAAACATTACAAGTTGCATGGAGGATACAGTAGGATACAGGTTTTCTGCTCCGACATCGATGATTCATCTACGCATCTGTTTTAACAGACGAGGGGCTCCTGACTGCCACGGGTCTTAAATGTATTTGTTTACTATTCTACAATATTTATTTGATGCTGCGTTCAACATGCAGTAATGAGCAGCTTAATGCCTCTTCCTCCTGCATGGGGCTCTCTCTGAACCTGTTGTCCTCCCAGCATCCTTCCTGCTCTGCTGGATCCAGGATTCACTCACACAGTATCTATTCGTTGCCACCGCATCATCACGCTCGCTAGAACGAATATCACATGATGCAACGTTTAATTTGCCAGTGTAAGGGGACTGATATGAGTCTATGCATGCGAGTGGTTCTCAAACGTCTTTGTTGTGCCAAGGAAGGACCCCCAAATGGATGCCTGCAGGGACCCCCAGAAGTGAAGATGTTTGTTGACACAAACTCAAAATTATTTAAAATACTTATTTCAAACCCTTTCAAGATTTTTTCAAAAATGTAAAAAAGAAAAAGAAAAAAAAGTAGCCTGACCTTGTATTCCCCCACTTCAATTCAATTCAAAGGGCTTTATTGTCATGAGAAAACATACGTTTACATTGCCAAAGCAGAAAGAACAATATACAACAATATACAGCAATACAATCAAAGCAAAAATGATGTACATTTGAAAGTCAGAATCCTCAATAGATCAACTTCTATGTACCAAGATCACTCGATGCAGGTATAGTGCAGGGATATACACAATGATTAGTCTTCAGGGTGGTTGTGTTCCATTTTATATCCTTCTCCTATCGCATCAACTCACAAATCTTGCTGCTGTGTTTGCACATTGTTGTACTTCGCCCAGCAGATATGGGAGTTTTTTTGTCATTGGTCATGTTTTCAAAATCTCTGTGTGTGTGGTTGTAATCTGTGGGAAGTATGTGTCTCTGATGTCTTGGTACAATGGACAGATGGTTAGGAAGTGTAGCACTTCCCCCTCCCATTGACACAATGTGCTTGACCTTTTGCCACGAATAATAAAGACATATATCGGTATATGAACGAGGCATCAATTGTACTAATAGTTGCTTTCGTGTCGTTTCATTCGTCCCTACACTGAAAAACACCATTGTCTCTGTTCTGTTGTCTCCTCTCAGGTATTTCAACAACATCACGCTGGGCGGTCGAGACTACTCCTTCAACGGTGACGGATACCTGGCCAACCCCTACCTGGACGTCATCTCGTGGACCCCTGGACGAGGCTGGGAGGATGTAAGGACGTGACATAATTTACTCTTAATCTAGAGCTGTGTGTGTGCGTGTGCATGTGCGTGTGTATGTGTGCGTGTGCGCACTCGCCATGTGTGAAGACTTCCCACTCGCCATGTGTGAAGTCGTGTTGACCGGCGGTTGACCAGGACTGAAAATCCTTAAATCACTGCATCTATCTGCCTGTCTCGGAGTCTGTCTGTCCTGACGGTCACTCTGAGATCTCTATACTGTATCTCTGTCTGTCTGTGTCCATTTATGCTCATATTATATGACACGACAGCATATAGTACTGACGCCATAGACTGGCCTCGACGTACTATGACAATGGACTGTGACTACCGGAACAGTACAAGACATTGTTACGAGTAGTAATGATAACAACAGGGGACTGTGTCCCCTTTATTTGTTCTTGGGATATATTTGCTGTATACAAACAGTGGCTGCCATTACTACAGCGGCCCAGGGAGCAGTTCTAGTTGTTCATGGGGAGACACAGAATGTGGTGAGGTGAGGTTTGAATCGGGACTCTCTCTATACCCACTAAACAGAATGCGGTGAGGTGAGGTTTGAATCGGGACTCTCTCTATAGCCACTAAGCAACGGATGGCCATTGTCTTTTTGTCTTTTTGTCTTTTCTCCAAAAGCTTTGTAGCAAATTATTTGTACACTTTTTCCCCCCAATTTAGTCATTATGACAATTAATTCCTCCCACTGTCTGTTGTCTCATATACATGTACGTACAGTAGTCTGTCTGTTGTCTCATATACATGTACATACAGTAGTCTGTCTGTTGTCTCATATACATGTACATACAGTAGTCTGTCTGTTGTCTCATATACATGTACATACAGTAGTCTGTCTGTTGTCTCATATACAGTAGTCTGTCTGTTGTCTCATATACAGTAGTCTGTCTGTTGTCTCATATACATGTACGTACAGTAGTCTGTCTGTTGTCTCATATACATGTACATACAGTAGTCTGTCTGTTGTCTCATATACAGTAGTCTGTCTGTTGTCTCATATACATGTACAGTAGTCTGTCTGTTGTCTCATATACATATACAGTAGTCTGTCTGTTGTCTCATATACATGTACATACAGTAGTCTGTCTGTTGTCTCATATTCATGTACAGTAGTCTGTCTGTTGTCTCATATACATGTACAGTAGTCTGTCTGTTGTCTCATATACATGTACGTACAGTAGTCTGTCTGTTGTCTCATATACATGTACATACAGTAGTCTGTCTGTTGTCTCATATACATGTACAGTAGTCTGTCTGTTGTCTCATATACATGTACGTTAGGGTTGGGTGACTGTCACGGTTCAAGTCAGGAGAGTTTGTAGGACCCAAATGCAGGAGGAGGCAGAGGCAGAGCAGGTCATTTCAAAAGGTTTAATAACTCAAAAGAACTATAGAATACAAACAAAAACACTGGAAGCACAAAAGGTGTCAAGACAAGACACACGCAACATACCACAATGAACTAGCAAGGAAACACTGGGATCAGGGGGGGTATAAATACACAAGGGCACAGGTGAACAACACTGTGATAGGCTGGGGAACAAACAGGACAAGGTGGAAACACTAGGCTAATCACAGCACAGGTTGACAAGGGAGGCAAACAGTAACAAGACAGACAGGAAACATTATGAACAATTCTACAAAATAAAAGCACACAAAGGTAAAGCAAAACTCAAACAGGAACTAGGAAAACAAGAACACAATACTTCATATAAGTAATATATAAATCAGAGGAACACAACAGAAAAGTAAAACACAAACCATAACTGGAAAACATGAAAACCAACACATGTCACAGATCGTGACAGTACCTCCCTCTTAAGGAATGGCTTCCAGACATTCCTCAACATTGTCCAGAACTTAAGCAGGGTGGGTGGCAGGGGTCTGGAAGGAGGGCCCAGGGGCTACAAAAAAAACAAAAACAAAAAAAACCAAGGCGGATACAGCCAACGGGGATTCAAACAGAACGTCAACGGGGAAGGCTGGCAAGAGTTTACATGAGTCGGTGGCAAGGACAGCCGCTGGGGGCTTAGGTGGACGTTGGCGGGGGCAGTGGGCATGATCTCAGGTGGGATGTCAGCGGGGACAGCCGACAAGGACTCAGGGATGACAGGCGGGACATCAGTGATGACAGCTGATGATGGCGCTGAGGGCACAGGCAGGTTGTCTAAGTTGACGGCTGGCGAGGGCTCTGGCAAGTCGTCGGCTGACGAGGGTCCAGAGGGCACACGCTGGTCATCGACGTAGTCAGCTGGCGAGGCCTCCGGCAGGTCATCAGCTGGTGCAGCCACAGAAGTCTCCGGCAGGACAGGTATGGAGTCAGCGGGAACAGCCGCCGAGGCATGAGACAGGACAGGTGGGATGTTGGCGGGGATGGCCAACAAGACACCAGGCAGGACATTAGCTGACGAGAATTCAAACAGAACGACTGCAGGGACCGCAGGCGAGAATTCAGACGGAACGTCAGGGGATGAGAACTCAAACGGGACATCAGGTGACGAGAATTCAAACAGAACGTCGGCAGACGAGAATTCAGACAGAACGTCAGGTGATGATTCAGGCAGGGCGTTGGGCAGCACGGCCAACCAGGGTCCAGGTGTGATGTTGGCAGGAACGGCCGACAAGGCATCAGTTAAGGCGTCGGCAGCGCTGGGCAGTGAGACACACTGGATTCTGGACAGTGGGGAGTGATGGTGGCGTCGGGAGCCACGAGGATCACGCCCCCTCCTGGAGGACCGCTGGTTCACTCCGAATGAGGCCAAGTGAGACACCACAAAAGAAGGTTGTGTTGAATCGGTCTCACCATAGGCCAGTTGGAGGAATGCAGGATACGGGCAGGCAGACTGGAGGGCCACAAACCCAGGTCTGATAGACCGGGGCATGGCCTGGACAGTAGCAGACCATGGATTGTCTGCCATGGCAGTTGGTCTACTTGGCTGGCTCCAGACTAGCATACTTAAAAAAACAGGAAAAACAACCTCTCTCCGCTGGGTCCAAAATGGCTAGTTCATTCTGTCACGGTTCAAGTCAGGAGAGTTTGTAGGACCCAAATGCAGGAGGAGGCAGAGGCAGAGCAGGTCATTTCAAAAGGTTTAATAACTCAAAAGAACTATAGAATACAAACAAAAACACTGGAAGCACAAAAGGTGTCAAGACAAGACACACGCAACATACCACAATGAACTAGCAAGGAAACACTGGGATCAGGGGGGGTATAAATACACAAGGGCACAGGTGAACAACACTGTGATAGGCTGGGGAACAAACAGGACAAGGTGGAAACACTAGGCTAATCACAGCACAGGTTGACAAGGGAGGCAAACAGTAACAAGACAGACAGGAAACATTATGAACAATTCTACAAAATAAAAGCACACAAAGGTAAAGCAAAACTCAAACAGGAACTAGGAAAACAAGAACACAATACTTCATATAAGTAATATATAAATCAGAGGAACACAACAGAAAAGTAAAACACAAACCATAACTGGAAAACATGAAAACCAACACATGTCACAGATCGTGACAGGTGACGATACGAATACATCGTCAATCGCGAATATACGAATCCAATCGCCGAATATTTTTATTAGGCGATTTTTCAGGACGATTTAGCCCAATTAACCTGTAAAGTGAATGTGAATCAATTTGGGCCAGCAAGCGGCCGGGTGGAAATCCTCGCCTCCCGTTATAACGGTATGCTCCCACAGTCCCCGCACTCAGCAGTCAGAAGCATCGGGGAACGGCACTTACGGCAGCCTCCTGCCAGAGTAAAGGCTGGGAGCCGAGGGAGGCTGTAGCCTACATGTTGTTTTAGCTCCGGAGTCCAGACCCATGCAGTTTAATAATATACAGTCACAACAGAATGCACACTGCTGTCTCGTGTCTCATCACAATCCCAATGCTCCACCCGTGAAGTCGGGGCGGAAAAAATAAAAAACAGGCTGCTAGTGTTAGTATAGGCTTATAGCTTAGCGTTAGCTTAGCGTGTAGCTACTGATTCAACACACTGAACTTCATCTCCGCCTGTAATCCAAGTTATTTTTTTATTGACAACGTGAACAAACCCCGACACCAGCGCTGCAAAAATAGACAGATCTACAAGCTCTCAACGCGTAGCGAACGGCACTGCAAACAGGCAGGACGCGATGCCTTGAGAGCCTGTGGAACAGCCCGGCCGCAGCCCGGCTCCGCTGCTCCGCTCCAAGCCTCCGATGGACCGGTGCGGGGAGGCAAGGGAGCAAGTTACCCTGGCTGCGCAGCAGAAACAGACTGATCTACAAGTTCTCAATGCCTAGCGAACGGAGCGGCAAAAACAGGCAGGACGCGGCGCCTTGAGAGCTTGTAGATCTGGCTTTTTTGCGACCTGCAGTGAGCTGTTCTCACTTTACTTGTATGACACGAATACATCGTCAATCGCCGATTTTTGGTCAGACGATTGGCGATTGAAAAAAATTGGCATATCGCCCAACCTTAATGTACGTACAGTAGTCTGTCTGTTGTCTCATATACATGTACAGTAGTCTGTCTGTTGTCTCATATACATGTACAGTAGTCTGTCTGTTGTCTCATATACATGTACAGTAGTCTGTCTGTTGTCTCATATACATGTACAGTAGTCTGTCTGTTGTCTCATATACATGTACAGTAGTCTGTCTGTTGTCTCATATACATGTACAGTAGTCTGTCTGTTGTCTCATATACATGTACAGTAGTCTGTCTGTTGTCTCATATACAGTAGTCTGTCTGTTGTCTCATATACATGTACAGTAGTCTGTCTGTTGTCTCATATACAGTAGTCTGTCTGTTGTCTCATATACAGTAGTCTGTCTGTTGTCTCATATACATGTACAGTAGTCTGTCTGTTGTCTCATATACATGTACAGTCAGTAGTCTGTCTGTTGTCTCATATACATGTAGTAGTCTGTCTGTTGTCTCATATACATGTACAGTAGTCTGTCTGTTGTCTCATATACATGTACAGTAGTCTGTCTGTTGTCTCATATACATATACAGTAGTCTGTCTGTTGTCTCATATACAGTAGTCTGTCTGTTGTCTCATATACAGTAGTCTGTCTGTTGTCTCATATACATGTACAGTAGTCTGTCTGTTGTCTCATATACATGTACAGTAGTCTGTCTGTTGTCTCATATACAGTAGTCTGTCTGTTGTCTCATATACATGTACAGTAGTCTGTCTGTTGTCTCATATACATGTACAGTAGTCTGTCTGTTGTCTCATATACAGTAGTCTGTCTGTTGTCTCATATACATGTACAGTAGTCTGTCTGTTGTCTCATATACATGTACAGTAGTCTGTCTGTTGTCTCATATACAGTAGTCTGTCTGTTGTCTCATATACAGTAGTCTGTCTGTTGTCTCATATTCATGTACAGTAGTCTGTCTGTTGTCTCATATACATGTACAGTAGTCTGTCTGTTGTCTCATATTCATGTAGTAGTCTGTCTGTTGTCTCATATACATGTACAGTAGTCTGTCTGTTGTCTCATATACAGTAGTCTGTCTGTTGTCTCATATTCATATACAGTAGTCTGTCTGTTGTCTCATATACAGTAGTCTGTCTGTTGTCTCATATACAGTAGTCTGTCTGTTGTCTCATATACAGTAGTCTGTCTGTTGTCTCATATACAGTAGTCTGTCTGTTGTCTCATATACATATACAGTAGTCTGTCTGTTGTCTCATATACATGTACAGTAGTCTGTCTGTTGTCTCATATACAGTAGTCTGTCTGTTGTCTCATATTCATATACAGTAGTCTGTCTGTTGTCTCATATACAGTAGTCTGTCTGTTGTCTCATATACAGTAGTCTGTCTGTTGTCTCATATACAGTAGTCTGTCTGTTGTCTCATATACAGTAGTCTGTCTGTTGTCTCATATACATATACAGTAGTCTGTCTGTTGTCTCATATACATGTACAGTAGTCTGTCTGTTGTCTCATATACATGTACAGTAGTCTGTCTGTTGTCTCATATACAGTAGTCTGTCTGTTGTCTCATATACAGTAGTCTGTCTGTTGTCTCATATACATATACAGTAGTCTGTCTGTTGTCTCATATACATGTACAGTAGTCTGTCTGTTGTCTCATATACAGTAGTCTGTCTGTTGTCTCATATACATGTACAGTAGTCTGTCTGTTGTCTCATATACAGTAGTCTGTCTGTTGTCTCATATACAGTAGTCTGTCTGTTGTCTCATATACAGTAGTCTGTCTGTTGTCTCATATACAGTAGTCTGTCTGTTGTCTCATATACATATACAGTAGTCTGTCTGTTGTCTCATATACATGTACAGTAGTCTGTCTGTTGTCTCATATACAGTAGTCTGTCTGTTGTCTCATATACATGTACAGTAGTCTGTCTGTTGTCTCATATACAGTAGTCTGTCTGTTGTCTCATATACAGTAGTCTGTCTGTTGTCTCATATACAGTAGTCTGTATGTTGTCTCATATACATATACAGTAGTCTGTCTGTTGTCTCATATACATGTACAGTAGTCTGTCTGTTGTCTCATATACATATACAGTAGTCTGTCTGTTGTCTCATATACAGTAGTCTGTCTGTTGTCTCATATACAGTAGTCTGTCTGTTGTCTCATATACATATACAGTAGTCTGTCTGTTGTCTCATATACAGTAGTCTGTCTGTTGTCTCATATACAGTAGTCTGTCTGTTGTCTCATATACATGTACAGTAGTCTGTCTGTTGTCTCATATACAGTAGTCTGTCTGTTGTCTCATATTCATGTACGTACAGTAGTCTGTCTGTTGTCTCATATACATGTACGTACAGTAGTCTGTCTGTTGTCTCATATACAGTAGTCTGTCTGTTGTCTCATATACATGTACATACAGTAGTCTGTCTGTTGTCTCATATACAGTAGTCTGTCTGTTGTCTCATATACATGTAGTCTGTCTGTTGTCTCATATACATGTACAGTAGTCTGTCTGTTGTCTCATATACATGTACAGTAGTCTGTCTGTTGTCTCATATACAGTAGTCTGTCTGTTGTCTCATATACAGTAGTCTGTCTGTTGTCTCATATACATGTACAGTAGTCTGTCTGTTGTCTCATATACATATACATGTAGTCTGTCTGTTGTCTCATATACAGTAGTCTGTCTGTTGTCTCATATACATGTACAGTAGTCTGTCTGTTGTCTCATATACATGTACAGTAGTCTGTCTGTTGTCTCATATACAGTAGTCTGTCTGTTGTCTCATATACATGTACAGTAGTCTGTCTGTTGTCTCATATACATGTACAGTAGTCTGTCTGTTGTCTCATATACAGTAGTCTGTCTGTTGTCTCATATACAGTAGTCTGTCTGTTGTCTCATATACAGTAGTCTGTCTGTTGTCTCATATACAGTAGTCTGTCTGTTGTCTCATATACAGTAGTCTGTCTGTTGTCTCATATACATGTACAGTAGTCTGTCTGTTGTCTCATATACATGTACAGTAGTCTGTCTGTTGTCTCATATACAGTAGTCTGTCTGTTGTCTCATATACATGTACAGTAGTCTGTCTGTTGTCTCATATACATATACAGTAGTCTGTCTGTTGTCTCATATACAGTAGTCTGTCTGTTGTCTCATATACATGTACAGTAGTCTGTCTGTTGTCTCATATACATATACATGTAGTCTGTCTGTTGTCTCATATACAGTAGTCTGTCTGTTGTCTCATATACATGTACAGTAGTCTGTCTGTTGTCTCATATACATGTACAGTAGTCTGTCTGTTGTCTCATATACAGTAGTCTGTCTGTTGTCTCATATACATGTACAGTAGTCTGTCTGTTGTCTCATATACAGTAGTCTGTCTGTTGTCTCATATACAGTAGTCTGTCTGTTGTCTCATATACAGTAGTCTGTCTGTTGTCTCATATACAGTAGTCTGTCTGTTGTCTCATATACATGTACAGTAGTCTGTCTGTTGTCTCATATACAGTAGTCTGTATGTTGTCTCATATACATGTACAGTAGTCTGTCTGTTGTCTCATATACAGTAGTCTGTCTGTTGTCTCATATACATGTACAGTAGTCTGTCTGTTGTCTCATATACAGTAGTCTGTCTGTTGTCTCATATACATGTAGTAGTCTGTCTGTTGTCTCATATACAGTAGTCTGTCTGTTGTCTCATATACAGTAGTCTGTCTGTTGTCTCATATACATGTAGTAGTCTGTCTGTTGTCTCATATACATGTAGTAGTCTGTCTGTTGTCTCATATTCATGTAGTAGTCTGTCTGTTGTCTCATATACAGTAGTCTGTATGTTGTCTCATATACATATACAGTAGTCTGTCTGTTGTCTCATATACATGTACAGTAGTCTGTCTGTTGTCTCATATACAGTAGTCTGTCTGTTGTCTCATATACATTTACAGTAGTCTGGCTGAGTCACAGTTTGTACCCGGGCCGTGTGCAAATATCCTTTGAATCTCGAGTCATGCAATAATTTCGGTCAGATCTATTATTCCAGACATAAAATAATGATAAATGAATTCCTTTTGTTATTAAGGCCAGCATCCTGCCAACGTTTTTGGCTACGCACACGCCATCCCCCCCGGGCTCTGATGATGTAAGATTCTGACATAATTTGCACATTCATTCGTTTGTTTTATTATTACGGGGACGGCTCACAATTAAAAGTAATTGCACCAGTGTGAGCGAGCCGTTAATTTGCATCTTATTCTCCCTGGGCAGGTAGACAAACGCACAAACGACCCCGACAGAATACACATCATTTTTTCTTCTTAGTACAAACATCAGAACCAAGAGTCACTAGTCATTTTCTCGGCATACACTGATACTATAATTCTTCAATTTGTCAAAATGTAGTATAATAGACTATATTCTGACAAATTGAATATGCCGTCACAATATTACTGTGAAGGCATGCCTGGACAATCGTCTACCCTCGGGTGAAAACCTTTTCAGAAGAAGTAACGAAACTATCCTCCGATGTAGTTAACTGCGGGTCGCATGCAGTTAACTCTGGAATCGTGCAATTCCCACGTGTCGTGCGAAATCGCCATACACGGCAAAGCCCCCATATATGGTGCCCAGGTCATCGTGACATCACCATGACATCCGATGTCATAGTAAATGTGATCTGCAATTAAACTTATCCCCCGCTAACGACTTATTTTTAATTAAGGCCCGGCCGGCCCTCATCATACCCTGTATACACTCAAGAGAATGTCCACCGCTACCACCCTTAGATCTCGGACCTGACCTGACCTGACCTGACCTGTTCTGACATTCCATATATTTATCTGACCTCATGGAACCCTGTATACACTCAAGACATGCTCCTTATTATGGCCAGTACAGAATTCATTCCATGTTGATCTGACCCCCCCATGCAGTCTGTCATCAACGAGGTGGATGCGTGCACTGGTTTAGACCAGCTCTGGTTAAGACTATACTTTGGTTCAGTGATTTACACCCCACAGACACACTTAACCAAAATGTTTAGAAAATAGTGAAAGTATGAGATGTAAAAGCTCACAACGCATCACAGTGAAACACATTGTGACCTTGCAGATTGCCTATTTCTTGCTACTTTTGCACTCCACTGTTTTGTACAACGAAATAGCGGCCATTCATCTTTTATTTAAAAAAAAAGAAAAAACTACACATTTGACGTGATGATAACAAGGTTTCTGCCCCACAGTGACGATAATATCATGGCATCTCCGATGCCCTTTTGTGGGGGAAAAGGAAGCAAAAGCTACCCATAATTATGAACCATGCGAGAAGAACAAAGCTGTCCCCGGTGCATCTTGATCAGGGCTTATGCAGCTTTCCCTCTTTGATCGCCCGTCACGCGTCAAAATGTGTTGTTTTTCTTGCCTGGAGTGCATTTGTTTATTCCCATAGATAGCTTGTACGTACGGGCGGCAGAAATGAATTCAACTCATGTCCAGTTCATACCCCGCGATTTTGACACGCCTTGCTCTAGCCCTGACATTTTCAGCTGTGATTGACTAATGAAAACATTTTCCCCCCCGCACTCTGCTGTGTTACAAATCAAACGCGCACGAGACAAGTTGACATGCCGGCTCTCCCCCTCTCCACGTCACTGTCTGAGCCTATAGCGGTTGTGTTTTTCGAGGAATGTTGTACATAATTTGTAGCAAACAAAGAAGGCATTAGGAGATGGAGTGTGTGGTCTGCCTCACCCCACCACCGTACGCAGGGAGCTACTGTATAGTGTACAGTGAGCATGCAGAAAACAGTAATGGCTCTGAAATGGTTCTTTAGCCTATACGGTTCCACGAAGAACCGTCACCTACGAAAGAACAACTTTAAGTTATTTCATGGAACCATGCTGGTTCTTTACTCTGAAGAACTGAAAGCTTCGGTTCCATTTGGCATTTTTCAGTATTTGGCACGGCTAAGCTTTACGGCCGGCTGTGGCTCAGGAGGTATAGCAGGTCGTCCCATGATCCGTGGGTCGGCGGTTCGAATCCCGGCTCCTCCTCCCGTCCACATGTCGAAGTGTCCTTGGGCAAGACACTGAACCCTACATTGCTCGCCAATGAGTCGGTCGGTGTGAGCTCGCCACCATTGGTGTGTGAATGTGGGGAGTGAGGACGCTGGCGTCGACTGTTCGCCGCTTCACCTCCCGATGTATGAATGAACCATTGTAAAGCGCTTTGAGCACTTGGGAAAGCGCTATAAAAATGCAATGAATTATTACTGTAAACAATGAACGGAGGAGGGTGAAGTGGCAGCTATGTCACCCGTACGTCCATTTGCCAAGGTGGTATTTGTTAATTCTATTCAGATTCCCTGAATAGAGTTCATTCTATTTAATTTTTTAACCTTTATTTAACCAGTAAAAACACATTGAGACCAACATGGGTCTCTTTTACTAGAGGGGAACTGCGGCCAAGAGGCAGAAAGTAAAAGTACACTTCAGTGCTACATCGTGCATGTCAAATTACAGAACAAACGCGTCTGTTCAGCAGCAAAGCAGTAGAATTAGCATTAGGCTGATCAGTGAATAAAACCTTGCAGGGAAAACATGCATTTTCAGAAAACCTCCAGGAAAATATCAGGACAATTGCAAAGAGTTGGAATGTCACATCTGTATCACAAATTAACCCATTTTGGGGCGGGAATCCCTTTTGGTGTTAGCATTATGTTATGCTTTAGCTATTGAAAAATAGCAGATCTACAAGCTCATAGGAGCTTGTAGGGTCTGCTATTTTTGACATAGAAACATAGATTTTTCAGAAAACTGTCAGTGTCATGGCACACTTTATGTGGCCTTCTAAAAACGACTCTTTTGCACCTCCTAGAGGCGGTTGCTGTACAGAGCCAGTAATTAGTGTTTAGTAATTTCAGATGTGTTAGCTCAGCTCAATTGTTTCCAATTCCAGCACACCTGAAATCCCTAATTAGTTTGTAGGCTCATGCAGTTTTCAGTTTGTTCTTGTGAGACACAGAGGCAGAGCTCCTCTCCCCCTTTTTCTTCTGTTGTGCCTTGGAAAAGCCTTTGCTTGTAAGTTTTCAGTGTTTAATTCTACAATTGCATTTCTGTATTTGGTACAAGTGTGCATTTAAATAATAATGTAATTCATGTGTTGTTTTGAGTTAAAATACATTTCATGATGCTGTAAAAAATACTAAGCTAAGCTAATGTAGCTTTTGTCATTATGCTAGACTACAGTAGCTTTTTGTCAACATGCACAGGTTATTTTATGCTGTAATTGATTATACTTTTGTGTTGAAGTATGTTTTCTGATCAAGACTTTGTCATGTTTATTTCAGTTTTACAAATTAACCATTATTGGATATTAAGAAGAGGACAGTAAAGTTTGGAATGCTACCCTGGTTCTCGACTCTGATTCCATGATGATGTTCGCTATCTGTAAAGGGATGTAGAAGGGTCACGCATCTATCTGAGACAGAATAGTAAAAAAGCAGCTTTCCCACGGACACTAAAACAAAAGGAAAGAAAGCTTCAACCCAAGTAATCCTCGCTCATCTTAACACTTCGAACGCCAAGACGGCATAGGCTTTACATGATGTCAGAGAAAAGGCATTCAGGTGAAGGCTCAACGGAGCAAACATTAAAGACAAGGTCCATAGCCTCCGCTTCAGCAAGGAGTTCAACAGCTAGCACAGCCGCCACTAAGGCTCGTGCCAAGCTTGAGGCAGCACGGGCCAGGACCGAATTCATTAAGAAGCAAGCGAATCTCATGATCGAAAAGGCTCGGATGGAAGCAGATATTGCAATTCTTCAACAAGAAGGCGATGTGGCTGCAGCCATTGCAGAAACAGAAGTGCTAGAGGAAGCAGCAAAAAGTGAATATGCTTCGCTGGAAGAAGCAGGAAAAAGCGAATATGAAGAGAAGCATTCAGTACAAGCTGTCTCTGAGCGTGTTGTCTCTGAACGCGTTAACAATTATGTTCAACAACAGGCCCAGCTAGAAGTAATAACCCCTGCAGGTGTCGAGCCATATGGACCACCGTTGGAGCCCATCATTCATGATCTCACACCTGCAACGCCAACAAGGCAGCATCGCTCTGCAGCTCGAGCTGCACAATACGGGAAGCTCGATAACAATGGCAACGATGGTGCAACTCAGCAATCACAGAGGCCAAAACCAGAGAGACAAACGCCAGTGAGTCATCGCAACATCCAAGCGCTGCCATTCTCTCCCACACCTATTCAATCTTCACCACAGCCATCAAGTGGAGACTCTGGTATGAGTGACATCGCTAGATACTTAGCACGACGTGAGCTTGTCAACTCAGGACTCTTCAGGTTTGATGATCGTCCGGAGAGCTATTGGACATGGAAGTCATCTTTCTTGAACGCCACAGAAGGTTTGCACCTTTCGGCTAGTGAGCAGCTAGATGTGATGTCAAAGTGGTTGGGAGAACAGTCTGCACATCATGTGAGGCGGATTCGAGCCGTGCATTTAGGCGATCCTGCTACAGGCTTAAGGAAGGCTTGGGAGCGCCTGGAAGACTGCTATGGCGCTCCAGAGGTTGTTGAAAGATCTCTATTTGACAGACTCGACAGCTTTCCGAAGATCAATATCAAAGAACCCTCAAAACTTCGGGAGCTAGGAGATCTTCTACAGGAGATGGAGTCTGCGAAATGTGAAGGTTACTTACCTGGGCTCAACTATCTTGACACCCCCCGTGGTGTTGCACCTATCGTAGACAAGTTACCTTACAGTCTTCAAGAGAAGTGGATGGGTCAAGGTTCCCAATACAAAACTGTTCATCGTGTTACCTTTCCGCCATTCTCTTACTTCTGTGACTTCATCTGCAGAGAGGCCCGAGCACGCAATGATCCAAGCTTTGCTCTTTCATCAGGAAACCAAAGTGTGCCAAAACCTGAGCAGCCAGCCAAGAGTCAGGCGAAAAGCTCAGTCTATGCCCACAAGACAGAGGTCTCGTCAGATACTGTGAGTCAGACGCAGTCAGATGACGAGAGCAATTCAAGTGATTTGGATGTCAACAAGCAATGCCCAATTCATAAGAAGCCCCATCCTCTCAAGCACTGCAAGGGGTTTAGGAACAAGCCTCTCGAGGAGCGTAAGATGTTCTTAAGGGAAAACGGCATATGCTTCAGATGCTGTGCTACAACCACTCATCTGGCCAGAAACTGTAGGGCAGCTGTCAAATGTTTTGAATGTAAAAGTGACACTCACGTCACAGCTTTGCATCCTGGACCACCCCCTACAACCTCAACCGAGCATAGCGGGGAGAGAGAAGCTGTAACACTGCAACCAGATGTCACTTCAAAGTGTACTAAGGTCTGTGGAGATGGTAGGAATACAAGATCATGCTCCAAGATCTGCCTTGCCAAGGTTTATCCAGAGAGTCAGCCACACAAAGCAATCAGGCTCTATGTAATCCTGGATGAGCAAAGCAACCAATCACTTGCCAGTACCGAGTTCTTCGACCTGCTGAACATCAAGGGAGAAAACTCAGCTTACACCCTTCGCACTTGTGCAGGTGTATCAGAGACCACAGGGAGAAGAACCACAGGTTTCATTGTGGAGTCCTTAGATGGAGTGACAAAGGTGAAACTGCCAACTCTGATCGAGTGCAACAATATGCCAGATGTCAGGGCAGAAATACCAACTCCAGAGGCAGCGCAGTGGCATACACACCTAAGGCCCATTGCTCATTGCATTCCTCCTCTGGACCCTAAAGCTCCAATTCTTCTACTCCTGGGTCGCGACATACTCCAGGTCCACAAAGTACGGGAGCAACGGAATGGAACAGGCAACACCCCCTACGCACAGAGACTCGACCTGGGTTGGGTTGTGGTCGGAAATGTCTGCCTAGAATCAGAGCACAAGTCTTCAGCTGTAAGTACTTACCGCACCCATGTACTCGACAACGGACGTCCTTCTCTTCTTGCTGCACGTCCCAACCAGATCTGTGTCAAGGAGAAGTTCAGCATCAAACCTCCGCCTGACGCTTCGCTAGCATGCGACACCTCCATCTACGACAGCAGACATGCAATCTTTGAAAAGTCAGTGAACGATGACAAAGTTGGATTGTCTATTGAAGATAGACCCTTTTTGGACATCATGCACAGAGAGATGTTCATGGATGACAGCAACAGTTTGCAGCTTATCAGAAATATCTCAAGCACAGCACAGTGGCATTACTCTTTGAGTCGCAACTCTACAGACCTTTCCACTCGCTCTGTACCAGCAGCTCTGTTAAGCATTACTACTTGGCCATCGCTGGAAGAGGAGAGGTTTGACCTCATCAACCCACACATAGATGTGTGGTCCACCCTGGTGGCAGAGGTCAGAGGAATTGTCAATTCAAGGCCTCTTCCTATCTCAACCGCCACAGATTCACCTTTCTTGTTGACACCAACCATGCTCCTCACTCAAAAGGTCTGCACCCTCCGTGCCCCTCCAGGCGACTTCAAGGAATTGGACCTACACAGGCAGCAATGGCGGCAGGTGCAGCATCTTGACGACGCCTTCTGGAACAGATGGAAGCGTAAATACCTGGCAACGCTTCAGAGCAAATGGCAAGAGGAACGTCATAACCTGAAGGAGAGGCCAAGCGCAACAAATGGCCCATGGCCCTTGTGACCAAGGCACTGGCTGGCAGCGACGGACGAGTCAGAAAGGTCTAGCTCAGGGTCACAATAAATGGGACAATCAGGACATTTTTCAGACCCGTTTCAGAGACAGTTTGTTTGATGTCAACCAAGGACTAATATGTTGTAGTCTTTACACTGTGTGAAGGTTTTTTGTGATTTCAGTTTGTTATAGTGGTATCTGATTTATACCAAGCGGGGAGTGTCATGGCACACTTTATGTGGCCTTCTAAAAACGACTCTTTTGCACCTCCTAGAGGCGGTTGCTGTACAGAGCCAGTAATTAGTGTTTAGTAATTTCAGATGTGTTAGCTCAGCTCAATTGTTTCCAATTCCAGCACACCTGAAATCCCTAATTAGTTTGTAGGCTCATGCAGTTTTCAGTTTGTTCTTGTGAGACACAGAGGCAGAGCTCCTCTCCCCCTTTTTCTTCTGTTGTGCCTTGGAAAAGCCTTTGCTTGTAAGTTTTCAGTGTTTAATTCTACAATTGCATTTCTGTATTTGGTACAAGTGTGCATTTAAATAATAATGTAATTCATGTGTTGTTTTGAGTTAAAATACATTTCATGATGCTGTAAAAAATACTAAGCTAAGCTAATGTAGCTTTTGTCATTATGCTAGACTACAGTAGCTTTTTGTCAACATGCACAGGTTATTTTATGCTGTAATTGATTATACTTTTGTGTTGAAGTATGTTTTCTGATCAAGACTTTGTCATGTTTATTTCAGTTTTACAAATTAACCATTATTGGATATTAAGAAGAGGACAGTAAAGTTTGGAATGCTACCCTGGTTCTCGACTCTGATTCCATGATGATGTTCGCTATCTGTAAAGGGATGTAGAAGGGTCACGCATCTATCTGAGACAGAATAGTCAGGATTAATATACAGTATTTAACACTTATTGTAACCAAAGACAATCACTTGCCCTGCAAGTACAGTACTTGGGTGAATGAACTTAATAGTTATACTTTACAATCCACAGTGCTGACTATAGTGTTGCTGAAACAACAACCAGAACCGAGGGTCACTTGGGTATCATGTTCGGCAGTGTGCGCCTCGGGCAGGTTGCTGTACGATTGACCCTCTCTCTCTCTCTCTCTCTCTGCTTCCCCTGTGTCAGCCTGCCGTTTTCCCAGCAGACCGCTAACTCCTTTGTCTTTTCGACATCCCACAGCATCCTGTCTGTTTGATGTATATATATACCGGCGTCCATGTTGTCATGTATGACCGTTCTCTTTCCTTGCCTCGCGTGTTGTTGGCACAGTGTGCACGTTCTCGTTAGGACCACGGTTCTCAAACTTTGTCCTGGCAAGGACCCCCCGAGTTGATCTGTATTTCGCCATGGAACACACACACACAGACACACAGACACACACACAGACACACAACAGAGGTTTTGTCCGAGGGACCCCAAGAAGAGACATTTTGTGGGGTTTTGTTTTCAAAAATAGCAGATAGAGTACTACACAACATTTGTGCACATTCTGGTTGATATCCTGGTTTTTATTTTGATATTTTGATAGGGTGCTAACTTGTGATTTAAATGTTGAGTTGTATAGTTTAAATGGAAATGGTGTCATATATCAGTACTTGTCCCCATCGGTAAGCTCCCTCTTACACAAAATGACACACAAAATGATTTCTTTGCATATATAATATGATACATGTATAGCCTGCCATAACTACTACTGTAACCGGGTTACGTTTTGCAAGATGCAACTTATACTATGGCTTTTATATACCTTTACGTAAGTAGAAGCCGTAATACGTTTGACATTTTGATAATGAGATTGTGGACACTCACAAATGCACGCATAAGCACGCATAAATCAATGTCTTGTCATCCAGGCACTTTGTGGTTCGACGCAGGCCTTGCGTTGCCGCACACACACACACACACACGCACCCACGCATGCACGCATGCACGCACCTGACAGTGATGGTGCAGGGCTTGTCGTAGAGCTGCCGTGTGAAGTAATGTGCGATCGATAGCTGTCAACTTGTTTCCGTGCAGGATCCTCTGCTCTCGTCTCAAAAGACATAACGAGGAAACCGCTGCTGATTGGTGTGTGTGTGTGTGTGTGTGTGTGTGTGTGTGTGTGTGTGTGTGTGTGTGTGTGTGTGTGTGTGTGTGTGTGTGTGTGTGTGTGTGTGTGTGTGTGTGTGTGCGTGTGCGTGCGTGCGCTCTGCATCTCAGAAATCCTTCATCTGGGCCCCTGTCACCCATTAGAGGTGTGTGTGTGTGTGTGTGTGTGACTGTGTGTTCTTCATTTAATATGGAGGGATTTGACGTGAATTCCCTTAGAGAGCGCCCCTCGTTTGCTCATCCACACATGAACCAAGTGCACTGGTACAAACGACACCACACATGACACACACACACACACACACACACACACACACACACACACACACACCTCTACATGGGGCCAAATCACACATAGCCGCAGTCCTACATAGCGATGCGCCCACCCACGCAAGAACATATGCACATGAGTGCACACACACACACACACACACACACACGCGCGCATGTGGGAACAAGCCCACTGCTACCATGTCCCTCAGATCCCTTTCAATTAGAGAGTTTCCTGCTCTGCCCCTTACAACTCCCATACACACACACACACACACACACACACACACACACACACACACACACACACACACGCATGCATGCGCACATGCACACACACCAGATGAGGGCACATATAATCATGCTTATCTTAGAACGATATAAATGCACAGGATGAGGATGAGACCCATTTGCCTGGCTGTTGCCTCCACGCTGTGAATATCTAATGTTGTCTTTACAATGACTGTTGGCTCTGGCTGAATATCTAATGTCACGCGCACATGCGTGGCGCATGCGCTACTCATGTGCGCATGCGCTACTCATGTGCGCATGCGCTACGCATGTGCACATGTCATGTGTGTGTGTGTGTGTGTGTGTGCTCTCTTTGTGGGCAGCTTGCAGCTTATTCTCCACACATCTCTGTGATTAAAATTTTCCTATAATCAGCAGTGAGTGTCAATTCCTCGCGTCCAAATTATGTTTATATCCTCATTGTCTGTAAACATAATTTGGACACAAAAGGAATTGACACTCACTTCTGCCGATTATAGGGAAATGTGAATCGCAGAGACGTGTGGAGAACAAGGAGAGATGTTGTGCACCGAAGCAGCCTATAGCTGACTCCAGACTCATGTCCATTGCAGTCGCACCGCTCTAACCAAACTAATTAGCATTATATACGGCTTACGGGTGCTTTTATAGGCTTCGTACACACATAGAGAACAACTGTTCTGTGCTCTGCCTGTGTTTCATGGCCGCCTTAATGCTTTTCCAATGGAAGTCACATGGTTTGACCAAACAGTTTTGTTTGATATGGGGGAGGGGGCCAAACCATGTGACTTCAATTGGAAAAGCATTGAGGCGGCCATCAAACACAGGCAGAGCACAGAACATTCGTTCTTTGTGTGTGTACGAAGCCTTAGAATCCGCTATGCCCTTTCCCAAAACGTGCCTGGCCAAAATAGCATGGGTGTGCCGACACGGTGAACACGCCCACGGCCACACCTCCAACTGTAACGAACGGAGTCGGCATAATGGATAGCGGGTTAGTGGGTATAGCGCTGCATCAAAACACCATTTAGGGAGCCTGGGTTCCAGCCTGAATCGCTGCATTGCGTGAATCTGTTTTACAGTGGTGGAAAGTAACTAAGTACATTTACTTAAGTATACTGTACTTAAAGGACCACTTCACCACTTTTCAACCTATCTTCATTATAATAGGTCCTCACTAATAATCATCAAAAAATGGCACGATTTTTTCTACTCAGTCTGTGTCTCATAGGAAGGCTGTGGGCAGTTTAGAAACCGTCTTCCAGTGACATCATCATTAGGCAGATTTTTTTTTTTTAAACACGATTTTTTTTACAATTTGTTTTAGATTTTCATTATCGTGAGAACGATAGCTTCCATTTTCGCATTGCAACTTTTCAGGACTAGAAAGCCTGCAGTTTCTATTAGCTTGTATTCCCCATCAATGATGTCACTGGAAGACGGTTTCTGAACTGCCCACAGCCCTCCTATGAGACACAGACTGAGTAGAAAAAGATTGCGCCATTTTTTCATGATTATTAGTGAGGACCTATTATATGAAGATAGGTTGAAAAGTGGTGAAGTGGTCCTTTAAGTACAATTTTGAGGTATTTGTACTTTTCTTGAGTATTTCCAATTTTCACTACTTTTACTTCTACTCCACTACATCTCAACATGTGTACTTTTACTTCACTACAATTATTTGAAAACTTTAGTTACTAGTTACTTTGGAGATTTAAATTTTGATCAGAAAACATTAACCACTTCAACCGATATACATTTCGGCCATTTGAAAATAGCTGATCTTTGTGAGCTTGTGGATCGGCTATTTTCAATAGATTTTGTACACATTTTGAACTTGTGAAATGGCACATTCTGCACAATGAGTACTTTTACTTTTAGCACTTTAAGTACATTTTGATGCCGATACTTTTGTACCTTTACTCAAGTACATTTTCAATTCCGTACTTTTACTTGTAACGAAGTATAGTTCTAAAACCCCCACCAGTTTGACCTTGTGTCAATGCGCGCTGCATGCGCAGCTACTGCATTGCACTGCTGTTGCCCTGCCACGTATATACGTATATCGTTCACTAAACTCACCCCACACAGCCGTCAGGGTTTTTTGTACTATACTAAATCTTAGTGGACATGTAGTGGACTACTGAAATTAGTGTTTACGTTTTACCGCAGGTTTTACTCTCGAGTCTGGAATGAGAAAGCAACAACGTGGCCACGTAACGGGTGACGTTATGCAATGGGGATTTTAGAATGCCAACTACGGTGCCAGATATATGCATTATTTTGTATATTTATCTTCCTTCCATTAAGTCTCTTTGCTCACCAATGTGCTCAGTCTAATTCATGGAGCTGTCAATCCAACAGCTGACTTGACTCCTCCACGCTGTCAGCAAAAGGTATACTTATTTGTGTGTCGCCCTTATGTTTAGCACAGATCCGTATATGGACATTCAGTGTGGCATCTCTGTTAGGACAAGACTCTAAGGACTGTGAGAATGGGGTTGGGGAGGCTTGTTGGGGAGGCTTGCGCCCGGATGGGCTGATGGAATAGGCAAGGAGGCCTGTTCCTCACTCTCTGTATTTTGTTACTCTGCCGAATCTTCTGAATAAATTCTCAACACTTCACTTCGTCATTCCTTCATCTTTGCAAGATTATTTAATCTACAACAGTTATGTAATGCGAGTGACTGCTGCCTGCTGGCCAGACTGAGTATATAGCGAGTGACAAATGCGATTCACAGAACGCAGCGATCCAGGCTGGAACCCAGGCTATAAGTGCAAGCTACCCGTAATTTGTGGGCAGTGGCATAATGGCAGCGGCTATAAGGCAGGGGGTTCTCAACGTTTTTGGCTGCAGGGGACCCCTGAAAATGCTTTGGCCATGTCTCGCGACCCCCCCCCCCCCCCCCCCCCCAATACAAACTGACTGCAAAAACCAGATATAATCATTAAGGAAAGTTTGTGCATGCACCACGTACTATGTAAACTCTTAATTTCCATTTTCCAGCCATTCAGTTGCAAAAAAAGAAATTATGAAAACTATTTGGGGATAGAACCCCTGGGCTAAGGCACTGGCAAAATTAGGGACCAATGTGTCAAACCCTATACTCGACTCGTCCCCTTTATGCCATATGGGGATATAGTACCTGTCAGTCCTTGTCTCGGGAGAGATACCATGTCTGGTGAAGCCACAGTCTGACACAAATATACTAAATGGATGAATCCGCGTACCTCACGTAGACAGAGGGAGATGCAGGTTGTCGTCAGCCTATAGTGTGAATGTTATTACGGGTCATTGCTGCTGGCAGAGATTTGCACTCCACTTTTCTAGTAATTTTCTTTTACTTTTGGACGATTGCATTTGATGCGTGACGTTTGTGTGTGCACGTGTGCATTTGTGCGTGCCTGCAGCCTGTCTGCCTGTGTCCATGCGTGCGTGTGTGTGTGCCATTGTGTGCATGCGTGCGTGTCACTCTGGCCTATCTGTGTCCTGTCTGTGTCTCCAGAGAGGGATTTGATTGAATGTAGCTTCACTTCGGTCGAAGAGCGGTCGAAAAAAGACTGTCAGTTTTGTCTCCTCTTCTCCATTCTCATCTTCTTTTCTCTTCTCTCCCTCCCTCTCTTCACTCTTATTCTCTCCTTACTCTCTCTCTCTCATCTCGGTGGAAAGTATAACAAAGTTATAAATGACCTCTTCAAGACGTTTGTATTTTGTAATCGCTCCCCCGGTTCGATCTGCATGTGTTCCATTTGGAGTGTTTTTAGAGCCGTCCGAATAGCCACTTCTGCTATATTTCCAAAGTGTTGAAACATATATGTACTTTTACATTGGTACTTTAAATAATATCTCGATGCCACTGCTGATACTAAGTAAAGTTTAGAATCCAGACCCCTTAACAAAGTATTTCTGCATTGTGGTATTACTACTTATACTCTGCTTCTCCTCGCACTATACTTCTTCTAAATCCTCTTACTCTCTCTCTCCCTCTATTCCCCCTCTATCTCTCTCTCTCTCTCTCTCTCTCTCTCTCTCTCTCTCTCTCTCTCTCTCTCTCTCTCTCCCTCTCCCTCTCCCTCTCTCTCTGTGTTGCCAATGCCTCTCTCTCTCTCTCCTCGTCCTGCCAATGCCTGCGTTACACAGACAGCCAGTCAAAACCAAAACACAGCTGCCAAACTATGTATTATAGCTTCCTGCTTAAGTATTCATATTGTGTCATGTCTTCGTGTCAGCATGCGTACGTGTGTGTGTGCCTGTGTGTGTATACCCGTCAAAGTGTGCGCGACTGTTTTTTTTTTTACGTGTGTGTGTGTGTGTGTGTGTGTGTGTGTGTGTGTGCGTGTGCGTGCGTCACCTCGTGGGTGTGTGTATAGCGGAGGCTTTCACTTGTCATTGCGGATGCCACTTATTTCGCCTGCAGGTGATATAGCAGGGTATGTCAAATGATGTCGCGCCGGTGGTTCTACCCCCGCGGACCTCTCTCTCTCTCTCTCTCTCTCTCCACATCGGCACGACTCTCGGCAGCCGGGAGGGAGGGAGGGGGGGGCTGCATGTCACGGGACTATATGTTCCCGGCGACAGTGCTTGTGTGTGTGTGTGTGTGTGTGTGTGCACAAACAATGCTTAAAAAAACACAGGGAAAGGAACAGTGTGCAAGAGGGACATTTTTTTACTTGTAGGCTATAGATGGACTCTGTTGCAATTGTGTGGAATTGAAAATTGACCCGTGTAAAAGTACAAAAGTATTGGCACGTATGAAAATGTAGTTAACCCATTCTGACCTGAGATCAGATTCATACGAGGTGGTTTCCACTGGACACACACTGGTCTGATGAACCCACTCTGACCCGAGATCAGATTCTAAACATGTCAGTCGTTCTTCGATTTAAAAAAAAATAGCAGACCTACAAGCTCGTAGCGCGCCACTCGGTGGCGCGCTATGAGCTTGTAGATCTGCTATTTTTCCATAGCTAAAGCATAACATGAGGCTAACACCGAAATGGGTTCCCGTGCAGAATGTCCTGTTTCATATACGTTTTAAAATGTATAACAAATATTTTGAAGATACTGTGAGCTTGTAGCTCGGCTGTTTTAAAATGGCCAAACTGGTATATAGTTTGGCCATGTATAAGTGGTTAATGTATGTTTTTTAATAATAAATGTTCAAATAGTGCAGTAAAAGTATAATTATTTGCCTCTGAGATGTAGTGTGGTAGAAGTAAAAGTACCGTAAAATGGAAATACTCCCGTAAAAAGTAAAATTACTGGAGTACCTTGTTACTCTCCACACCACTAGGAGAATGTTGCTACTGGTGGTTGCAGCCAGGGCTGGACTGGGACAAAAGGTCGGCCCATTTGCGAATTTGGCCCAGACCGGCCCACCACAACCAGCGCGCAGACAGCAGAAGCTCTAAGCGCTCCGCCGAGGCACACACAAACAAACAAGCCCTAATACCACCACTTTTACAGAACAACATGATACAAACCAACAGACAAGTCCACAACCCTTTGTTGCTCTCACAAGAATGATGCTGGGAAAAAGGATTCAAGATAGAAGAGGGTTTATTTGTCACTCACTGATACAGGTACAGTGAAATTAGCATGATGGCACTGGCAGAATGGCAGCAGGCCCGGACCTTTCCCGGTGGCCTGCCGCCTATTGGCCTGCCTGCCTGTCCAAAGTCGTAGTCTTTGGACTGAAACTTCATTTAGTTTTTGTCATATTTTAGTCACCTGGAATGCTTTAGTGTTAACCTCGCCTCACCAGGATTTCCACCACCTCGGAGGAAAGCCTGGTCTCTGTTTCAAAAGTCTGTATGATCCTGAAGGGAGCGGATGATATCATCAGTGTTTGGCAGTAGCTAGCTACAAGTAGCGAAGCTACATAGCTTAACTACATTTTCCAAGTAGCTTGCCCATCACTGGATATCATTACGTCATGTTGTAGTATTGTGTTGTAGTCGACAGGCAGGAACAACAGGCGGCAACCTTATTGAGTGAAAAGGAAGGTTCCTTCCTTTTCACTCAATGAAAGCTCTCGTAGCCTGTAGCTTTTATTGAGAAAAATCGGTTTGAGGGAAAAGGAAGTTGCCGCCTGTTGTTCCATGCCTGTCGACTACAAAACAATACTACAACATGACGTAACGATATCATCCGCTCCCGACAGGATCATATACCATAAATGAAATGGTGCCCAGGCTACTTTAGTGTTAGTATAGTTTTAGTCGACTAAATGTCGAAAACCAAGCCATGATGACTAAAACTAAGACTAAATATACTCTCAATTTTGTCAACAGATAAAAACTAGACTAAAGTGTTAGGAAGGGACTAGTGGACAAGAAATCCAGTATAAGTCATTTTACACTTGGTTGCGCAATGCAACCAAGTGTAATGCACAATGCACAATGCGTCGCGCTGCGACGCATTGTGTGCTTGTAGATCGGCTATTTGTGTAAGTGTAAACACAGTCATTACGACGGCATCAATACGACGGCACAAAATACATTTTAGTCGACTAAATCAACTGTAGATTTAGTCGACTAAAATCTTATGACATTTAGTCAACTAAAACTAGACTAACACTAAAGCATTCCTGGTGACTCAAAATATTACAAAAACTAAATGAAGTTTCAGTCCAAAGACTAAACCAAAATAGAAATTTTAGTTTTAGAGACAAAAACAACACTGGTGCTCACAGCTGGTATTCTATTGAGTCGAGGTTACAACACGACGCCTGATGCTTCTCTGAGTTCTGGTTTCTTTCCGTTCAGCGCCAAAGTTAACCGTTCCGTTTGATCGTGTCTGTGTCGGTGGTTCCTGAGCGGGTGTATACGTGTGCCTTGGGATTTTATCATTTACATTATGAAATACAGAATGTTATTATTGGATTTACTCTAGTAGCTCATAGAATGCGCCATGCACTGATTTAACGGATTATTCAGGACTTCCCACTGCGCCGGCGTAGACGTGTTTAACATGTTATTTAGCATTCTATTTAAAGTCGCTATAAGCAATAATAATTCTTTTTGGTATTCAGACAGCCTGCAATGGGTAGAGCGCTTGTAGTCTCTGTGACACATATAGGGCCCGCAATTTGCATTCAAAGATTTTCCTAGAAGCTGCAGGGTTTATTTCGACCAATGACAAAGCTTCTAGGAACATCTTTGAATGCAGATTGCGGCTCCTAGATGTGTCACAGAGGCTGAAATTCACACACATTAAAAATGTCTGGACTTTTTTGACGATTTTTTTTTTTTTTTAACCTAAGACTTTTGACCTTTACCCTAATAAAAGTAGGTACAATAATTGTAATATATGTTTTTTTGTGATCAATAGAATGTCTAGAACATGTTTTATTCATTATTGTGAAAGATATCCCCCAAATGTAAATTATTAATTTATTATATTATTATATAATTATTATATAATTATTATAACATTTTCATCAAACTTTTAACATTTTTTTAGTCAGTCCTAGTAGTACAAAGTAGTAGTAAGGTTGAAATCTATTTTTTGCAAGTAGAAATTAATGCGGGTCTTAGAGGGTTAAAAGTTGGACATATTATTATTGCTTATAGCAGCTTTAATGATAAACATATAACCTAACATAACATTTCTAGTCCTTTTTATGAGAATTCCATATCAGATCCCGGTGGGTGAACAAAGCGGCCCCGTTTAGTGGCTCAATAGCAACTAAAATTGCGTCTAAAATACGAACGCCTCTAAAGACTCTTAGGTAGACAATAGTCCGATCCGCGCGACCACCTCCGCCATTGCTGTTTTTGGGAGACGACGAGGAGGAGGAGGCGGCCTTATTCTTCTACGACGACGAAATAGAATGGAAATGAACGGTGGCGGGAGCTGAGCTATCGCTACTGCCATCTATAGCGTCTAGTCTATGAGTAATAGTAGTAATATTTGTAATAGAGGGAAATATCTCCTACTGTACCGATTTTGAAATTGAAAGCAGGGTTCTCGAACGTTTTGGATTTCAAGGACCCAGCCCCCCCCCCCCCCCCCCCAAAAAAAGAGAGAGTACAAATGAAAAGTCCCTTTGGTTCCATTTGCATGATATCAGCAGCACCGTGACTCTGTTTTGACCAGGAATGGAACAGAGCCTTCATTATACACTACCATCCGTAACACAAGAAGTAAGGAAGTTAAGGCCCAATGTCTGTCCAATATGGCTGCTGTTATATAGAGCCTATATATCTGAGCTTCAAGCCGGTCTTGTATGTTCGACCACAGGGTGAGCCTCGGCCACATTTTGGCTGCTCCAACAGTAGCGCACATGCACAGACCTGCACATAATATACGAGCTGAAGCAGTGCACGTTTGTGAAGGTCAAGCTGCGTGTCCTCTGTCCTTCTCTCTCCCCGTCTCACACACTGTCACACGCTCTCTCCTCCTCCTCCTCCTCCTCCTCCTCCTTTATCCTCTCCATCTTTCTGTCTTTCTCTCACACACTTCTTTCCGTCGGTCTGTCTGTCTCTTTCCTCCTCCTCCACACACACACACACACACACACACACACACACACACACACACACACGTCTTGCTGCATCGTTGCACACGGCTCAAAGCACCGTGATGAGCGCTGATGACGTCGAGCACGTTTTGCTGTCCACAGATTAGCTTGCTGGACTGTAGAGAGAGAGGTGGGCGGGTCTCCAAGGTTTTGACCAGAACGCCGATTTCTGACTAATTTCTGACTTCAGCGAGCATCTCGTTTGGAATATAAACACTTCTAGAGAGACTTTAGATGTGCAATGTATAGTATAAGCCAAGATTATGCCTCCTGGATTTTAGGGGGGGGGGGGGTATAATGGAAGGCGGGGCTTTTCAGAGTAAAATATGCCTCATCTGCTTGGCACTCTAGCACTTTAATTATGAAAAAATAAGTAAAAGTATCAATAGTGCAAATAGATCGTGCTGTCGCCTCACAGCTAGAAGGTCCTGGTTTCGATTTCCGCTGGGGGCGCTGTGGGTGCTGGCGGCGTATTTTCTTCTCCGCGTCATCAGTGCCCGTACCCGAGGCGGGGTTGGCGAAAGGGCCTTTCTGTGTGGAGTTTGCATGTTTTCCCCGTGTCCCCTAGTAGGTATAGGCTACCCAAAAACATGCAGTAATCCTGGTCTCTAAACTACCTCCGCCTGGCCAGCCGGGGCGCCTGATGGAGGTGAAAGGAATAACGAAATAACGTGTTCCTCCCACGTGCTACGTCCGGCCGGGGAAACCCCCCCTGTCAGGTGAAAAGAAGCAGCTTGGACTCCTCATGCATAGAAGGAGGCATGAGGTCAGTCCGCTGCCCCCCCCCCCCCCCCCCCCCAGGTAGGCAGAGGAAGTGTAGCGCCAGGATTACATTAGATTATTGGCACTGGGTGAAAAAACTGGGTTGCAAAATCAAATAAAAATAAAGATTTGAGTCACATTTTCACGATTTTTCAAAAAATAGCAGACCTACAAGTTCATGGCGCGGCACTCGGTGGCGTGCTATGAGCTTGTAGATCTGCTATTTTCCAATAGCTAAAGTATAACATAATGCTTTAAAACACCAAAAAGGGTTTCCCGCCCCCAAAATGGCTAAAAGAACAAGGGTGACGTTGTGTGTGAGTTGTGGAAACTATACGGCGGAATAAACTAGCGTGACAGTATAGGAGTTCAAGGTGGAAGTGGGTCTTGCATTGTTGGCCACGGTGGTGACGGACAGGCTGACAGATGAGGTTAGACAGGAATCCCTGTGGACCATGCTGTTTGCAGACATTGTGATCTGTAGTGAGAGCAATAGAGGTAGAGGGATAATCTAGAGAGGTGGGAGATATCCCCCTGGAAGGGGGATATCTCACATCTGTGTGTGTGTGTGTGTGTGTGTGTGTGTGTGTGTGTGTGTGTGTGTGTGTGTGTGTGTGTGTGTGTGTGTGTGTGTGTGTGTGTGTGTGTGTGTGTGTGTGTGTGTGTGTGTGTGTGTGTGTGTGTGTGTGTGTGTGTGTGTGTGTGTGTGTTTAGAGACAGACAGCTATGTTGTGTGTTTTAGAGACAGACAGCTTATGTCTGTGTCTGTATATCCTCGACCTTTTAACTCCCAAGGTCAATGTGAGACCCCTCAGGTCCTCGGAGAAAGAACTTTTAAATATCCCAGTGACCAAGCTAAAGACTAAAGGTGATAGGGCCTTTGCAGTGGTTGCCCCTACCTTGTGGAATGCTCTGCCCTTGCCTCTGAAAAAGTCCAAGTCAGTTGACATTTTTAAAAGCAGTTTAAAAACGTTTTTATTTCGTAAATATTTTCCCCATGCTATCACTTGATTTCCTCTGCAGGTCCATTTGTTTTGTCTCCATTTTAAATCTTTGAGTATTGATCATGACGTATGTATGTGTATAGGTATGTATGTGTGTATCTGTGTGTTTGTGTATATATATGTATATATTTTTTCCATTATTTTACTACTATGTTTGTTTTAACCTGATTGTTTTATATTGTGTCACTGTTCAGCACTTTGTAACCTTGTTTCAAAAAGTGCTCTATAAATAAAATGTACTTACTTACTTACTATGTTGTTTGTTTTAGAGACAGACAGCTATGTTGTGTGTTTTATAGGGGATTCACACTGAGACGGACTGAATCCGTTTCATTGGAACCGTTTCCGAATACGGTTGCCTGGTCCCCGATGGCCATGATTCACATTGCCCGAGATTCAACAGCGCACCCGGGTACACTTGCATAACACACTTTAATCCTCCTGATGACGGTGTGCTTGATGGCTGGCGCGCACGGACACTGACCATCAACTGTGCGACATTGACTCAAATAAATCCAGACACACTGAATTGCATTGCCTCTTTGGCTTTTTGTCGTTATACTACTTGTCAGCCTGCCTGCTATTCACTGTGTCAGTCAGTTCTGTGCTCCAGTGTATTAGTTTGCTATGGATTCTACTTTAGCATTATTATTATTTTGTTTTACTTTGGAAACTGTGCCAAGCAAAGCCCAAGAGCCACGTGTAGTCCGCAGAATAAGATCAGCGCGGTGCTGCGCGTATAAGCAGATTCAACAGGAGAAGGGCGGCGTTGAGAAATGCGCTGGTGTTACGCATCGTGCAGAGGCTGTGTTTTTTTTTGTTGAGGCTTGGCTCGTCGACTGCATGCATTCACATTGGAACGATCCGTATCTGAATACACTTCAACGGTCCAGAGAGTGCAGAGACCCTCCCCCCCATGCGGTCCCGGGGACGGTTGGGCGATCCGCTCCCGGGAACGGTACGCATCATTCACACTACCACAACATCTGCCAAGTGGTCCCGAGTGCGCACCCGGGACCATAGTGTGAATCCCCTATTAGAGACAGACAGCTATGTTGTGTGTTTTAGAGACAGACAGCTGTGTTGTGTGTTTTAGAGACAGACAGCTATGTTGTGTGTTTTAGAGACAGACAGCTGTGTTGTGTGGTTTAGAGACAGACAGCTATGTTGTGCGTTTTAGAGACAGACGGCTATGTTGTGCGTTTTAGAGACAGACGGCTATGTTGTGTGTTTTAGAGACAGACAGCTATGTTGTATGGTTTAGAGACAGACAGCTATATGTTGTGTGTTTTAGAGACAGACAGCTATGTTGTGTGTTTTAGAGACAGACAGCTATGTTGTGTGTTTTAGAGACAGACAGCTATGTTGTGTGTTTTAGAGACAGACAGCTATGTTGTGTGTTTTAGAGACAGACGGCTATGTTGTGTGTTTTAGAGACAGACAGCTATGTTGTGTGTTTTAGAGACAGACAGCTGTGTTGTGTGTTTTAGAGACAGTCGCACTGAGGACAAAAAACAGGAAGCAGAGCTGGAAGGGAGCCTAAAATGTTTAGGTGGGAGTGACAAAGATGGATAGGATCAGGAACGAGTACACCAGAGGGTCAGCGACTCATTGCATGTCAGATGTTTTGGAGATAAAGCCAGAGAGGCCCAGACTGAGATGGTTTAATTGGACGGGTACAGAGGAGGAGGGGACCGAGGGGCCTAGAGGAAGACCAAAGAGAAGATTTATGGATGTAGTGAAAGAGGACATGAAGGTAGTTGGTGTGAGAGAAGAGGAGGCAGAGGACAGGGTGAGACGGAGGCAGATGATTCGCTGTGGCGACAGAGGACGGGGTGAGATGGAGGCAGATGATTCGCTGTGGCGACCCCTGAAGGGAAAAGCCAAAAGGAAAATAAGAAGTCAAAGTGTGGATGTGGATCTTAGGTGTAGTGGAGTAAAAGTATTGGAAATTGGAAATAGTCAAGTAAAGTGCAAATACCTCAAAATTGTAAGTACAGCATGATAGCAAAAACACTATTATACGGTATACAGCAGTGCTTCTTAGGGGGTGGCAGTGCCGCAGATGATCATATAGATCTGTTCATATTAGCCTACAGTTTGTTGCTGCTCTGTAACTGCTCTGAGTTGAAGGTGGTTGAATAATCGCATCGCAGACGCATGTATCGTGTGCACTTGGTTTAACAGCTGTTGTGGAAAAGAGTGATGCATTGCAACGTGCAGTTATACCCAGGTGGGGACTTGGACTCGAGACTCGACTTGGACTCGAGTCCCGATTTTGATGACTTTAGACTTGCTTGATCAAATCAAAAATAGACTTGGACTTGCTTGGGACTTGAATGCCAAAGACTTGAGACTTGACTTGACTTGAACGCCAAGGACTTGAGACTTGACTTGAGCCCTCTTGACTTGAACATTTTCAAGTCACTTAATACCTTACAGCAGTGGTCCTCAACAGGCGGACCGCGGCCCACGGCTGGACCGCGGCACACCTCTCTGCGCACCCTGGAGAAAAGGCCTGGGCCGTGGCTCAGTGGTCCAGGCACCTTGGCTGGTAATCCAGTCTGGCAGTGTGCCGCGGGTTCGACTCCCGATCCCGACAGGAAATGGGGAGAGAGATGGGGGAGTAACCCCCCCATCTCTCTCCCCATTTCCTGTCAGCCTATACTGTCTATCCCTCCATAAAGAATATAAAATAAAGGCGAAAGCCACAACAAAACATTAAAAAAAACAGAATAAAGAGAAGAAAAAAAGTCACCGCAACCGCAAGTTGAATTCTCCGTTGTATTCGATCAATGCCGAGAAACGCAATTAACACTCTTAATGTGTGTATTATGGGCCGGCATGTCATGATGACAATGTTGCGCTGACTGGCTCACATTCACACGTTCAGTTGAATGAAACAAAATTGGATTTTTGGAGGTGTGAATACGTTTTCCTTAAGTTTTTGAGACCACCGCTACCGTAGTTAAGTTTGAAGAAAAAAAGGACGAAGAAAGGCGCAGAACAGTTTTCTCAGTGCTGGAGGTGTGAATAATGAATATTTTGTCAAAGTGAAAGAGCTATACAAACCCGGTTTGTATACCTTGGTAATTGGTTGTTTCTAGGTGAGGGGCACAGCAATTTTATTTTCGTGCGCATGAGACTGGACCATGGTCTTGTTAAAAAAATATTTGTGGACCTTCAGCATTTCTAGTTGAGGACCCCTGCCTTACAGCAAGCCCAAATAATATTAAAATGTTTAAAAAGTGTAACGTTCTGGAGAAAAAAATTGCTTGTTTTTGTCTTGTTTCTTTTTTGGTCGGTTTGCTTATTTCTCTCACGATACATGGCAACGCTGACAAACTCACAGTCCCATTGACGGTAACACAACAACAACGAGACAGGAGGACAGCACATAAATCGCCTTGTAATTCGTATTGATTCCCCGACATTAAAGTATCAGTATCAGTTCAAAACAGGACACATCTTTTAATTTCTGTTAATTTAAACTGGTAACCTTAATCATGTAGTATCGTGTACTAGCATTGCCTGTGTTCCACGTGTTGCACATAAACAAACACATACCGGCTTCACTCCTGCCGTCGCTGCTGTTTTGGAACAGTGAATTAGAGCATCAGTTTAATGTTTGATTGTATTAGAGTCTTCCTTATTTTTGTGCACAGTTTAAGTTTCTTATTATTTAAGTTTATCTGATTATCTTTTGTATGACATGTAAAATGGTTTGGTATTGGTATCTAATGTAACATTCCTCTCCTACCCTGGATTTGAACACTGTTTCAGTGCAAGTAATGACATTTTACCATTGTAATAATAGCCTGCTTGCTCAGGGGAAACATTGAATTTGTGTCAGATCCTGTGTCTCGGTGAGACATGACCTTTGACATGATCTAAATGACTCAATAGAAGAGTAGAGAGACAAACACAACCACCCCATTGTACAGAGTGGTGCTTTAAACCCTGTCCTCACGGAGGAAATTGAAAAGTACAGTATCTGCATTTTGTTGGTGGACTCCAGAACCCTTGTTTAATAATAAATGCAAATTGTGGAAAATGCTCATGATTTATGTAAATCTTTACATATCATTAATTAGTATTATGTCTTGGTGGGACTTGTTTGGGACTCGAAACAAAATGTAAGGACTTGGTTGGGACTTGAAACAAAATGCTTAGGACTTGGTTGGGACTCGAAACAAAAAGTTCAGGACTTGGACTTGACTTGGGACTTGCCTGTGTTGACTTGGACTTGACTCGGGACTTGAGAGCAAAGACTTGAGACTCGACTTGGACTTGCAACATAGGGACTTTGTCCCACCTACCTCCGTTGAGGTACAAACGCATCCATGCTGGATTGCGGACACCTCTGCGAGGAAGGAGGGCTGGACTGGGACAAAAGTTCGGCCCGGTCATTTTCGCGTGAATTTGGCCCAGACCGGCCCAACACAACCAGCGCGCAGATAGCAGAAACTCTACCGCCCACTCCGTCGAGGCACACACAAATAAACAAGCCCTAATACCACCACTTTTACAGAACAACGTAAATGACACAAACCAACAGACAACTATACACAACCCTTTGTAGAGGGAATATGCCCGGTACGTCCTATGGCCAGTCCAGCCCTGCACCCCCCCCCCCATACAGAGAGAGAGAGAGAGGGAGAGAATAAAATTCCCTTATACTGTAAACGTCAACACACAGTATGATCCGAGTGTCCTCCAAACAGTCCTCCAATCAGCCCTTTCTTCCAAAACTGTTGAACTGGACCACGGCCATATTTTCTTCAATTCATCATGTTTTCACTTTGGTTTTGGATCCTTCACCGGGAAGGAAAGGTAACAAAAACAATATTTATTCATGAATTAAAGACTTCAACAGGTCATTCTGTAAGAGTATATACCGGTATTCATTTAAGAGGCTGATAAAGGCATCGCAGCCGAATTCAGAAGGACGAACGGAGACAAAAGTATAGGCCATATGTGTGGATTACAGGTTCAATTACCTCAGAAAATAGCAACGTTTGACATTGACCTCCCTGGCTGTTCAGAGGAAAATGTATTTTGTACAAACATGGTGCCGTGTGTGTGTGTGTGTGTGTGTGTGTGTGTGTGTGTGTGTGTGTGTGTGTGTCAGGAGAGTAGAGCAACTAGAGGCAGAGCGAGTTGAAATGACCTCATTTACAATGACATCATGTACACACATGTTCTTCTTACCATAGCTGTAGCTATTTATTTGGATCACAACGGAATGAAGTCCTCTGACTTTTTGTGCAATCCTGACAATTCTTCTATGAATTGTATCATGAATATATAAAATACATCAAAACAGAGAGGTGAGGCATGCAGGGGTCAAACCAGGAACGCAGTCGCGAACAAGTTAAAGTAAAGAAACGATGAATAAATGCGTCCTCTTTGGTAATTGTGGGGGTGTAGGCTTAGGGTGTATTAAAGCACATATACCTGCATGGGGAAGTGTCCTCTGTATGTGTGACCCATCCTAGCTTAGGTGCTATTTACACGAGGATGGTGTTCATAAAAAACGGCAAAATAAAGTACCGTTTAGCGCTGTCATTTAGACGAGAACGGTGTTCTCAGGAGGTGAAAACGCATCGAAGTGAAACCGCCTTCCAGAGTGGAAATCATTCAGAACACCGTTTCCTATGGTCTCCATATAAACAGGCAAAACGGTGAATCCGCAAAACTTATGACATCATGGCTCATGTTGGCTCACAGCGCATATGTTTATTACATTGATGCAGAGCCATATCATTATGATATAATGGAGTTCCTGAACAAGCCTCCCTCCTCGCCTACAAACTACAAAGTGCTGCTCATCAGCGATGTTGAATGTAAAACCATGATGTAAATAAAAAGCCTTGTGATAGACGGCAGCCGCGGCAGCAGCGTTTATGTAGCCTAATGTATTATAAAATATATACCATCCCGTGGCGCGCCCAGAGCCGTGTTGCGCAGGCTTGCGTGAAGGTTTCTTCTTCTTGTACGTGGGTGACCTGTCTATTTGGCAGCCCGTTATCGCCACCTAGCGACAGTATAGCATAATAGCACATCATATCATAACGTGTGCGTTCTCGTGTAAAGGGTAAGAAAAAATGAGAACGCAACGGGACTTTGACGTGTTATATGGAGATGGTCGCCGTCTAAAAGAGGCCTCAGACTTGTACTTCTCGACCACTATGCTACGAATGTAGAGTAATTTAGATTGCATTTTGTTTAACCCTCTAAGACCCAGCATTGCTTTATAGCAACAATTATATTTTAATTAATTACTTTTTTTTTCTCTGTTACTTTTTCACCTAAACGTCATCAGTTCATTGTAATGCCATTGGTCATGATATTTGCATATTTCCCTTAATTGGCACAACACAGGTTCAGGTGGGGGGGCTGTCTGTGGCCCAATGCATACACATGCGGCCCCCACCTTCATGCGCCCCCCCCCCCCCCCCGGGTTAATATCTAAATACTGATATATTATTGATTTAATTTATTGAGCAAAATACTGTATGTAGAGCTTGTAGACAAAAGTAGCAAAAGTAGCTACAAAACGCAACACGTTTTGAGCTTGTAGATTAGACTTTAGTGTGACATAGATTGACGAAGTTGGGGCGGGAACCCCTTTAGGTGTTTTTAGAAAAATAGCAGATCTACAAGCTCATAGCACGCCACCGAGTGGCACGTTACGAGCTTTTAGGTCTGCTATTTTTGAAAAATCGTGAAAACGGATTTAGAAGATTTCTTTATTTATTTTAAGGTCAGATTAATTAAGAAAAAGTTAAATACGGAGAGAAGTAGGTTTCTGCTCCGACAGTATTATGCAATGTGGCGCCCCCTCTGGAGTGATTGTGTAAATATATAGTGGGGCCTCTCCATCATCAAAGTCGCTCACCTCTGGCCTAATTCATATACATTTGGAGGTCCTTATTGGCACCAAAAAACAGAGAATTTAGAAGGCATATATAGAATGGGCCTCAGCAGGTCTTCATGCATGTGCTTAAAGATGTCTAGACTTGTGTCTAACGTGTGTGTGTGTGTGTGTGTGTGTGTGTGCGTGTGTGTGTGTGTGTGTGTGTGTGTGTTCAGGTAGGCTGGTGGGAGAACGGCGTGCTCAGGCTCCGGTACCCGGCCTGGTCTCGCTACGGACCCTTCCTCAAGCCCCCCGACGACGCCCAGCACCTCCGGGTGGTCACGCTGGAGGAGCGTCCCTTTGTCATCGTGGAGCTGGCGGACCCCGCCTCGGGAACCTGCATCCGGGACTCGGTGCCGTGCAGACGGCCCCTCAACGCCAGGTCAGAGCACCGCAGTATGGTCACACACACACGGGCATGCTCCATGCGTTGGTATCCCACCAACGCATGGAGCAGGCCCGTGTGTCGCATGCATGTTCCATGCGTTGGTATCCCACCAACGCATGGAGCAGGCCCGTGTGTCGCATGCATGTTCCATGCGTTGGTATCCCACCAACGCATGGAGCAGGCCCGTGTGTCGCATGCATGTTCCATGCGTTGGTGGGATGGGGTGTCGCATGCATGCTCCATGCGTCGGTGGGATGGGGCGTCGCACGCATGCTCCATGCATCGGTGGGATGGGGCGTCGCATGCATGCTCCATGCATCGGTGGGATGGGGTGTGGCATGCATGCTCCATGCGTTGGTGGGATGTAGTGTCGCATGCATACTCCATGCGTTGGTGGGATGGGGTGTGGCATGCATGCTCCATGCGTTGGTGGGATGTAGTGTCGCATGCATACTCCATGCGTTGGTGGGATGGGGTGTGGCATGCATGCTCCATGCGTTGGTGGGATGTAGTGTCGCATGCATACTCCATGCGTTGGTGGGATGGGGTGTGGCATGCATGCTCCATGCGTTGGTGGGATGTAGTGCCGCATACTTGCTCCATGCGTTGGTGGAGTGTCGCATGCATACTCCATGCGTTGGTGGAGTGTCGCATGCATGCTCCATGTGTTGGTGGAGTGTCGCATGCATGCTCCATGTGTTGGTGGAGTGTCGCATGCATGCTCCATGCGTTGATGGAGTGTCGCATGCATGCTCCATGCGTTGATGGAGTATTGCATGCATACTGTGATATTTGAGCTGCATGCTGTGAGCTTGTATATCTGCTATTTTCAAATTCCCTGCTTTTTTATATATAGATAGATAGATAGATAGATAGATAGATAGATAGATAGATAGATAGATAGCTGAGCCATAAAAATATCTTTAGGGTTTTTAAACTCAACTGAGTGCCTTTGAATTTCTTTTAAGGTCATCTTTTCTTTTTTCACACTTTGGATGTCAGCCCAATTTCCACAAGGGACGGAACTTAGATATTATTTACCTCGAACGCATCTCAATTTAAAGACTCGGGGCTTGGTCTCCTTCCAGTGCAGGGGGATATTAGCATGCCGACGTTGAAGTTATTACATCAAAAATGTATGGGCTCTGTGCAGCATGCAAATGTAGCGCAGCAGTCTAGTCTAGTGCAACACGTTGGAACAGGAATGAAAAGGCAGAGGAGCGGACATGACTCTCTCTCTAACAAACATCAAACAACTCCATATCAATCCCACCAGGGCAGTTCGTTTTGAGCAGCGTGTTGCAGAAAAACATGTTAACACACAACATACAGAGCAACAGATTACTCCAAGCAGCTATAGCGTAGAATTAATAAACGTTCTCAATTCACATGGTAAAAGAAAATACAGCAAACTTACTTGGATGAAAAGTAATTAAAACAAATCGATTTACAAACACGTGCTGTTGAACTGCAGTGTAGATCTATAGATCTGATATTTTCCCTGTAGGCCTAATGATTGCCCCAGAATATTCAAGTGGTTAAACATTGTCTCGTATAAGGTACAAAAAAAATGGATATAAATAAATAAGATATACAATTTTATGAAATATAAAAGTTTTACGGAGCATTTAAAAGTCGTGCTGTGCCAAGGCAGGGGACAAGGGGAGGATTAACCCCTACGAGCTTGTAGGTCTGCTATTTTTAAAAAATCGAAGAACGACTGACATTTTTTTAATCTGATCTCAGGTCAGAATGGGTTTAATCAGACCAGTGTGTGTCCAGTGGAAACCTGGTATGAATCTGATCTCAGGTCAGAATGGGTTTAATCAGACCAGTGTGTGTCCAGTGGACACCTGGTATGAATCTGATCTCAGGTCAGAATGGGTTTAATCAGACCAGTGTGTGTCCAGTGGAAACCTCGTATGAATCTGATCTCAGGTCAGAATGGGTTAAAAGTCGTGCTGTGCCAAGGCAGGGGACAAGGGGAGGATTAAGAATGTCACTCAGTGTTTTACAAGCGGGGGTGAAACGTAATGATGCCCTGATGGCAACAGGAGAGGCTTTACGAACGCACCTGCCAATATGTCTGGAGAAGCCAAAAGGGCTTTGAGCAGTCCAGAGGCTTTTCGGTTGGTTATACAGAAAACTGTGACGCTGCAGTGAAACCATGGCAGATAAAAAAAATGCAAGCTCAGACGACTCTCAATAAAAGACAACCGAGGACAATCGACAGAAGACAATATACAATGGGGGGGCTAGGCAGAACAACTGCATTTAGTTGCTTTGCAAAAGTAGCTCGTTAAAGAAAAATAAATGGGCTCAGGTATGGGTTAGTTATATATGGTTCAGCCATACACAGGTAGTTTGTTCTCCAGACATGTTCTCTCCGATGTCATAATCCAAAAGAGGTCCTTTGTCCAATTATTGTCAATACTGAAGGAGTTTGGCTTGCGTTCTTTCCAGTTCATCATAATGGTGCCTTTAACCCCTATTATAGCATTATGTCATACTTTAGCTATTGAAAAATGGCAGATCTACAAGCTCATAGCGCGGCACCGAGTGCCGCGCTATGAACTTGTAGGTCTGCTATTTTTTGAAAAATCGCAAATCTTTGAATATATATTCTTTCAGAGCGAACGCGGGTCCTTGACATGAAAAAGGTTGAGTATATACCACTGACATAGAAACATGGGTTTTTCAGAAAACTGTCAGGATTTAGAAGACATTTTGTAAGAATCGTCCTCGGGTCTAAATGGGTTAACTGATAAGAATCCTAAATGTAACGATGCGTTGTTTAAGTGATGACTGTATATACTATACCAGGGGTGGACCGCGGTCCACGACCGGACCACGGACCACCTCTCTGCGGACCCTAAAAAAAAAAAAAAAAAAAAAAAAAGTTTTTTGCATCAGGTCAGGCCAGCAAAAAAAAATCTCTCCTAAGCTCAGGCCAGGCCAGCCAGAGTCAATTTCAATTCAATTCAGGCAGTGTTGCTGCAGCACAACTACATTGTGTGTCTTATGTTAATGGCGGGAAGAAGTTAATAATACAAATAACATCAGATGGTACATTTCTCATGTGAAATTGCTGCAAAGGCCCCCAAAATGTCCCCCAAGGGCCCCCAAAATTCGCAGTGTGATTTGGATTTGGAGTTCCACTCCGGGCCTGCACTCTGCACCCCATTATTGGTTGGTTGGAAGGGGATCTGATTTGTATAAGCTTGGCGTGACCATACTAAACGGGCATAGAGCCCCGCTCTCCGATGGACGCCGCGCATGGGACCGGACCTCGGTCTTATTCAAAAAAATATTTCATCATTTCTAGTTGAGGACCCCTGTACTATACCTTCTAAAAAGCTAAAATGACAGACTAGTGGACCTCCTCGAAAATCACAGACAGTGCAGCAATAACCTAGAAAAAACCTTTTACTGTAGGTATAGGGGGCAGTGCCACAACAGGTGTGTGACTAATACTATAGTCCCTATTTCACCACAGCCGTGCCAACATAAGCGTGAGAGAGAACTGTACATTGCATCTATTATAATATGCCGTAATATACTCCCTGTGCATAATTTGGATTTGTTATTATGTTGTATCTTTTCACATTTTTGGATACAGCTGTGGTGTGTTTTTCTTTTAAAGACACTCTCCCACTGTGCTGAGGTGAAGTTTACACGCAATAATTTGTCCCATTGCTGTTTAATAAGGGTTAAGTTGTCTGTAGCATCAAGGGACAGAAGCTTATACGGCTCTGAAGCACTTCTCTTCCCTATAAGACAATAGCTTTCAGTTTGCTATCTAGGTCATTATTAACCCATTTTGTACTGAGGTCGATAAAAATAAAGGGTTCTAAATCCTAACATTTGTCTGAAAAAAAAACATGTTTCTATGTCAAGTGGTGCTCAACCTTTTTCATGTCAAGGAGCCCCAGGATTATCTCTATTGGGCCACACGGACCCCCATCTCAAAATATCTTTCAAAAATAGCAGACCTATACAAGCTCGTAGCGCGCCACTCGGCTATTTTTCAATAGCTAAAGTATAACGGAATGCTTAAAACACCAACAGGGGTTCCCGCCCATAATAGGTTAAACACTGTGATATCATTAAGTGCCGTTAACCTCATTAAAACAATGATCAAGTCTGCAACAAGTCAGCTCGATTGTTCACACATTAATCCATTAATCCTTCCTATTTTGCAGAGCATTGTTGGAGCAGAACAGAGCTGGAGAAATGCAAAACATGGCTCTGGAAATCCAGCTACTGTAGTATAGGCAGACAATTAAAAATTAAAACAACCTAACAATGATGATGTCTATTTGCGAACGTCTAAATCAATAATTTAGCATACAATACTGATAACGCAACCATGCAACGTAATCAATACATTATTTGTATTCTAATATAGCCCAATTAGCATGCTGGTGTTTTTTCTTCTTTCCCTGCAATGTTGTTAATTGTTGCCTTGCCTTCTCTCGTCCACAGTGTGTCGATCGATAGCAATGCCTTTCTCCTTGAATAACTTCTGGGCAACATTTTGATAGATGCAAGATATATTATGCAGATTTGTATACAGTATATAATCGGTTCACATCATTTAGATTCGTTTTTTCTTTTTTTCTTTTTTTATGCATATTTAACCCATTTTGACCTGGAAACGATTCTAAATCCTGACAGTTTTCTGAAAAAAAAAAAGAAAAAAGGACCCCTCAAGATTATTATGTAATTGGCCGCCGACCCCCATCTGAAAATATGTTGTTCCAGGGACACCCCCCCCCCCCCCCCCAGAAGCAAAGATTTGAATTAAAAAACGTTCGCTGTGAAATAATAATATATTCAAAATTTTGCGCCACATTTTCACCATTTCTCAAAAAATAGCAGACCTACAAGATCGTAGCGAGCTTGTAGATCTGCTATTTTTCAATAGCTAAAGTATGCCAAAAGGGGTTCCCGCTGGCCCACAATGGGTTAACTTTGCTTTTCTATACGTATAGTTCAGGATATGGAGCAGGTGTTGCTTCCTCTGATCTCCCCTCCTATAGGCCGTGGGCGCTCAGCGCGCTACAGTCAATACTATAAAACTAGAAAGAAACCATGTTGTACCCCGCTGGAAAGAGACGCCGCACTCCACAGAATATTTATGCACGACTAGCTGGCTCAGATGCACTTTTCCTTCATAGCTATACATCGGGGCTATAACACGTTTTGGCAGGGAGCTTTTTTTTTCTTCATCACAGCATAATAGCAAGTATAGCATTGGTGGCACTGCATTGGGTATACATACCCTCCCTTTGACTGGCACGACTCCACGTCGTGACGTAAACCTTCACGGAAACGACTGTCCGATGACGCGGACCGCCACGTCGTCGTGTGCCCCCTCCCCACCCCC
>NC_139698.1:21391904-21429404 GCF_964188405.1 Protomyctophum parallelum | reverse complement strand
AGTGAAGTGAAGAGGACATTATTATCAACTGTTTGATCTCAGTAAGGGTATAGTGTGTTCTACATCCTGACAGTTTTCATTCTGACCTGAGATCAGATTAAAAAAATGTCTTCTATGTCAGTCGCTCTTCGATGTTTCAAAAATAGCAGACCTACAAGCTCGTAGATCTGCTATTTTTAAATAGCTAAAGCATAACGTAATGCTAACACCAAAAGGGGTTCCCGCACAAAATGGGTTAAGCTACGTACCTGATGTAGCTGAGCTACGTAGCTTATAGCTACATATTTCCTGTAGCAAAGTACGTCTTAAGCGTGCTATTATACAGCTTGGACACTAATTTAAATCATATTTGGAAGCCTCTGTCATGTCCATCAATCAGTTGAGAGAGGCCTGCAGATTGCGGGAATGCCCAAAGGCTTTGGCAGAATTCTGTTCAGTGCCTGTGATAATTGGCCATATACTGTATGGCGACGCTTCCTGTTAACCGTGATCTGCATCCTGGAATTCTTTACCACGTTTGTGCATCTTTGTGTTCAAGAAATAGCCTGTTAGAGCTAAGGTTACAATGACCGGACCTTAAATCAATGGAGCCTATACATTCTCAGTTGCTCTGCATGGAGCCCTCATGGATCAGTGTTGATTTTGACAGCAAATTTTTAATTTTTAATGAAAATTGTAATCATATTTTATGATGTCTTATGGTACAGCTTTAGTCGACTAAATATCATAAGTAGAGATGCAACCGATCCGATATTATATCGGGATCGGCCTCCCATCCAGCTTAATTAATGTATCGGAGATCGGATTTGACGCCACCGATACAGGATGGGGACACGTGTTTAATGTTTACTACAGTCCGTCCTGCACAGACAGTGCAGTGAGCGAATCCAACCTCCAGTATGTACAGACTGCAAACAGTTTATAGAAAAAAGACCCACTAAGGTGCAATATGCAAGAGAATTGAATCACTTACAGACTTAACAGTATTAAAAGTATAAAGTTTACCCGTCGTCGCACGGATCAGTCAAGTCACTGCATGTGCACGCAGTTCAGTTGTGTGGAGCTGCGTTCTGACATTGTTGTTGATGATATTGCTCTTGTAATCCATTCTTTAACTGCACACACATGCTGTTTAGCGTGTGATTAAATATTTGTAACTTTATTATTTGCCTTTGAAAAAAAATGCTGCTGTGACGATGATGTTGATCATGATGATGATGATGATGATGATGAAGAATAAGCACACGTCGTCGTCACGGTTAAATCCGTCTTCATATAATTGGCTCAGTTATCAAACCATGACATTGTTGTCAGAAGCTCAAATATTGATTCAGATTGTAAGTGTAGTGCAATTCTTAAGACAAAGACAGAGTTTGCAAACTAAAGTAGCAACACAACACCAGCACCATAACAAACGTCCTGAGGTTTTTTTTTTTCTCCCCGAGTTATGTCGGTAAGGCTCAAGGCTTTTGTCACATGATAGAGAAAAGAGAGGAGGGTAAATTTTATAATATGACCAATGTGAGTGCACAATAAATAAAAGGTCATACTGAAAGTATGTTCAAGGTTAGCTTTATTGTCCCTTGCGGGAAATTGGTTTGCAGCCATATCATAGTAAAACATACACACAACAACATTCAATACAAGACTAAGATCTAAGAACAGGACACTAGAGACAGAGAATTCATGACATCCAACCTGAGGGCAACGGTTCTCTCTTAAACATCTGCCTCTTGTACAGGTCTATGAGTTGGGCTTGGGTTCTCCCAGAAATCTTACTGGCCACTTTGACGAGGCCCCTGAGGACCGATTCATACTCCTATTTTAGAGCCGAATAAAAGTCGGTTCGGCACTGTAGAGCCTACAATTTGACGTCATTTGAGGTTCGGGGGGGGGGCGGGTACCGTCCTAATGTCGGCTCTTCGGTGCTGCTGAAAATTTCTGACGAGCCGAAATCATTTCGGCACTACAGCGCCGAAACAGCGGTAAAATAGGAGTATGAATCGGCCCTGAGCCTCCTCCCACGATTCGCTGTTCGCACATGTAACTTCCGGGAGTCCGATCAGAAGTGTGGTGTGGTGTATACTGATACAGTATACACCACACCACACGACAACAATACTAACACCGTATAAAATAAATGTGTATATATATATAATATATATATATTTAATACAGAATAACACTCTTAACTCATAATTAATCATAATACATAATTAACACACGTCCGTAGCCGGGACACAATATATGTAGGGCTCCAACTTGCGCCACCCCTTACCACTTATCCCTAGACTTATTTGCCATTTAAAAACATAACAATCTACTAAAGATCTACTAACCTGACAGATTTGTACTATTTTAAAATGTTTTAAAATAGTAAAAAAAATGGCAAAATAAGTTACAGGGGTAAGGGGCAAGATATAGAACTTGGTCTTAGTTTTAGTCATCATCGCTTAGTTTTCATCAGTGAAAAAAGGTATAGTGGACGAACGTTTCTCCGTCGTAGTTTTAGTCAACGAAATCAACACTGCCATGGATCACTTTCATGTTCTCACACCACTCCCCCTGCATATGGTGTCCCCTCCTACCTACTGTATGTTGCATTTATGTCACGATATCTGTCCGTTGTATACTTGTATTATGTAGTCATGTCCTAGTGTTTCCTGTTTTCCCTATAGTTACTGTTTTCTGTGTTGTCTCACCTCCCTGTGATTACTAGTTTTCTCCACCTGTGTCCTGTTAGTCTCCCAGCCTATCCCAGTGTTGATTATTAGTTCTGTTCACCTGTGTATTGTTATCCCTGTGTCTATTTAAACCCTCAGTTCCTTGTGTTACCTGCTAGTGTATAGTTTATGTTATGGTGTGTCCAGCCCGTGTATGTCCTGTGTTGGTAAATAAATCTTCATTTAAACTTCATCTGCCTGTGTGGTTCCGCACTTCAGTCCAACACCTGTCTCATACCGTGACAATTTAATAATAAAAAAAAATAACTCTGTGCCCTCTGTCCCTCTGTGCCCAGTTAAGATCTGGTGCATTACCTCTGGCAGTTGAGGTGGGCAGATATTACTGGCATAACTGAGGAGCAGCGACTGTGTGTTCTTTGTGACCTTGGAGTTGTTTTTCCACTGTCCACCGTATACCATGATTTAAGAAACTCTGGGTCACTTTTGAAAATGTTGAAAGGGCACACAAAGCGTTGTGGGTTGTATACCATGGCAGTTATTTATTGTAGGACAATTCATAGAGAAGGCATCGCGTTGGAGAACGATGTATCCATAAGTCACTGTTTATGTATTTTGTTTATGGTGTATCATTGTGTCAAAGACGTTACGATTTGTCACACACGTTACCGCAGTGAAATTTCTTCTCCACATTTGACCCATCTCTTGGAGCGGTGAGCCGCAGCCAAGGAGCGGTGAGCTGCAGCCGTGCCGCGCTCGGGAATCATTTGATTAGTAGATTTGACCCCCCCAATCCAACCCATTGATGCAGAGTGTCAAGCAGGGAGGCATTGGGTCCAATTTTTACAGTCTTTGGTATGACCCGGCCAGGGATCGAACCCCGACCTCCCAGTTTCAGAGCGGACACTCTAACCACAAGGCCACTGAGCTGGTCTATATATGTATGTGTATGTACATTTTGTGAGTGTCTTGTATAAGCCTGTGCGGGGCCTTAGCCTATCACTGCTGTATTCTCAATTAGTGAGCACCTGTATGTATCCACCCTGCAATCAGCACAGCACACTTTAGAGTTTGTCAAGCAAAGTTCTCTGCTCATTCTGTACAGACCACAGCAGCGTGTGCGTCTCCTTGTTGTGAGTACTGATTTCTTTATGTGCTGTTGTAAAGTGTTTGGAAATGTGTGCATGTTTTAGGCAGGTTTGTATGTTTAGCCAGTTGTATTTTGTTGATGGAAATGATTGTAATTTTATGTTTATATCTATCTACCTGCAGGTGGTGTACAAGCGTGCAGACATGGCCATCGGCTCCCTGACCATCAACGAGGAGCGCTCCGAGGTGGTGGACTTCTCCGTGCCCTTTGTGGAGACGGGCATCAGCGTCATGGTGTCCCGCAGCAACGGGACCGTCTCGCCCTCCGCCTTCCTCGGTAAGAACCGGCTATAACTGACCTGGGAACTGCTGGGGGGAGGAGACGTCGTGCTCCGTCCGTATACCAGATGGTCTTCTTAGGGCCGATTCATACTCCTATTTTAGAGCCGAATAAAAGTCGGTTCGGCTCTGTAGAGCCTACAATTTGACGTCATTTGAGGTTTGGGGGGGGCGGTATACCGTCCTAAAGTCGGCTCTTCGGTGCTACTGAAAATTTCTGACGAGCCGAAAACATTTCGGCACTACTGCGCCGAAACAGCAGTAAAGTAGGAGTATGAATCGGCCCTTAAAGGTGCAGAGAAACGGAAATGGTGATCAATTTATTTTGAAGTTTCAGACGGTTTCAACATGAAACACCGGTCTGAAGTTTCTGAACCAATCAGAGCGTCGCATCCCTTCAGGCGATGGGACGGTAGCTATGCTATACGCAGCAGCGTGGTGTGTGTTTGTTTACAAATCAGATTGTCGGCCAGCTGTACCAGTTTACTGTTATGTGGCTTATTTCTACCCTGTAATGTTTTCAGATACATATTTTAGCGCGATGATTAAGTTGAAACCGAGTAATACACTGTCTGGATGTTATCTTGAATGGGAATAAAAACTGAGGATTTTTGTAATCAGTAGCAGCTGTGTTGGACAGTGTTGCACGCATGCGCCGATATGGGGAATTAAACGGATGAGCTTCATTTTTATTGGCTTTTATCGATGTGTATCTCTACATGTCATCACGCAGCACGTTTTCGTTTTAATAAATAAATAAAACAATCGTTTTTATGGACTTTTGATATAAAAACACACAGAAATGAGAATTTTCCCATTTTTTTGGCATCCATTGTTAGGTATGGCCATATGATGACCACGGATATGGTCTAAAAGTGTGAAAAACGTATTTTTCATTTCACTACGCCTTTAACCCATTTAGGCCTGACGTCGAAATAAATTTAAATAAAAGTCTTCTGAAAGAATATATATTCAAAGATTTGTGCCGCATTTACAAAAATAGCAGACCTACAAGCTCGTAGCGCGCCACTCGGTGGCGTGCTATGAGCTTGTAGATCTGCTATTTTTTCAATAGCTAGCCCCAGAATGTTCTGTATTTGGCCACACGGACCCCTACTTGAAAATATGTTGTTCCATTGACACCCCCCACCACCCCACCACCACCACCAGAAGCAAATATTTGAGTTTAGAAACGTTTGCTGTGAAAGAATATATAGATTAAAAGATTTTCACACATTTTCACGATTTTTCAAAAATAAATGCAGACAAAGATGTGGTCTCTTGTTTAATACGGTGCTTCTCAAACCTTTTTTTTTCTCTCCTCGAGAAGCCCCCATAACTCTTGATAGCGTGCAAATGGAACCAAAATGGATCCGACACAGAACTGTCCTCTCTTTAATGGTGCTGAATTATTACTTTTAGCTCTCACTCAGGCATGATGAGTAGGCGGAGCTGTCCATGGTGCTGAAAGAGGTTCATTCCATCTATGTCATTTTGACATTGAATGCTTTTCCATGAACTTTTTTCACTTTGTCACTGTTGTATAGGGTTTAAAATCAGTGGTTCAAAAAAAGAAAAGAAAATTCAATGACCCCCCATAATGAAGGTCCCTGACCCCAGTTTGAGAACCAGTGCTTGTTTTGTATACTCTGTTGCGTGGCAGCGTCGCTCCGCAAAAGTATAGACGATCTATTCTACAAGCTCACAACGTGTTGCATTTCGATTGGTGTCAACATCGCAAGTACAGTAATTGCCGTCGCTTCGACTGACACTGACTGAGCGTGGAGCGTTCTGTCCTCATCGCACCTCCTCGCTTGGATGTAGGCAGGGCTAAGGAGGGAGTTGGAGGACGTGAGCATGGGAAGTTTAACCCATTTTGGACTGAGGTCGATAAAAAAAAGGCTCCTAAATAAATAAATAAATCTGAAAAACCTATGTTTCTATGGTCAGTGGTGCTCAACCTTTTTCATGTCAAGGACCCCTAGAATTATCTCTATTGGGCCACGGACCCCCATCTCAAAATATGTAGTCCCAGGGACCCCCCCCCCCCCACCAGAAGCAAATATTCTAGTTAAAAATGTTCGCTCTGAAATATATATTCCATGATTTACGCCTCATTTTAACGACTTCAAAAATAGCAGACCTACAAGCTCGTAGCGCGCTATAAGCTTGTAGATCTGCTATTTTTCAATAGCTAAAGTATAACATAATGCTTATAGTTAAGCCCAGAATGGGTTAAGCACTGGGATTGGGCTATATATCACTGTCACCCATCAATCAGGATTGTTTGGCCACGTTGTGCATAAAATGTCTGCTTGATTATTGGTCCATTTGTACCCCTGATGATGGATGAAGGTCGGCTATTTTCATTGTGCGACACTGCCGCGCAATCACGTGTACTCGGGGGCGCAACTCATTCGCTCATGCGCGATGATTCTTTTTTTTTTTGAATTCTTGGGGAAATGTAAGTTTAAAATCCTCCAGCGAATAGATTCAACAGCAGCCAGAGTACTACTTAAAGAGACAGATGAAGGATCCCGCTGTTGTTGTCGTGAGAAGAGATTAAATTGAGCCAAGACACTCGAATAGGACCACAGGGTGAGAACAAAGTCATTGCATTAAGACAGACTTAGTCTGCGATACAGGTTGGCATGCTATCAGACGTTCTCATGTCGCTATACCCAGTGCACACGGTGACATCCTCCATGTTCATTTAAGTCAAATTAACGCCAAGGATTTAACCTAGTAGACGGTTAGTGTAACAGACGTGATGTCTTCCACCATTAAATTAGCATCCAAGCTGCCACCTCAAACACAGGCGAGAGAACGACGCAGATTAATTTGTGACGTTAATCACGTTGTTAAGTGTAGGTGGACGAGACAGACCGCATACAGCTGCTGTGTCTCTTACAGCGAGAGCCATAAAGATGGATGCTTTTAACGTCCATGGCCCGTGTACTGTATTAATTATAATAAGCTGGCACGTTGTACAGATGCTTAGTGCAAAGTGATTAGGAGTAAAGACAATAGTTTGACATTCTGTTTGAGCATCAAGGTGGCTGAGCATGGAGATGGTAATTGTCCATATCTTGCCAACTGCTGTTCGTATGGTGTTGTAGGACTATACGGCTGTTAGTGGTTGGACAAGCGTAGCTGCAGCTGCTTAGGTGCCAATACTTAAAGACCGCTAAAGCAAGCTTATAACCCGTTTAGGCCTGGTGTCGAAATTGAAAAAAGAAAGTCTTCTAAATGGTGACAATTTTCTGAAAAAAACCTCATGTTTCTGTATCGGTGGTGCTCCATATTTCATGTCAAGAACCTCAACAATGATATGTAATTGGCCACCGACCCCCCATCTGAAAATATGTTGTCCCAGGAACCCCTGCAGAAGCAAAGATTTGAGAAAAACCTTGGCTCTGAAAGAATTATATAGTCAAAGATTTGTGGGATATTTTCACGTTAAAAAGAAAATAGCAGACCTACAAGTTTGTGGCGCGCCACTCGGTGGCGCGCTATGAGCTTGTAGTTCTGCTATTTTTCAATAGCTAAATTGTTTAAAACACCGAAAGGGGTTCCCGCCCAGAATGGGTTAAAGGAAACATTTGGCCTTTTTTCAACAGCAACTCCATATACGGGGCCTCGTCCTCACTAATGCTCACTATATGGAATGGTGCCATGTCTGTCTATAGTACAGTACACGCTATGTGTCTCGGTGATGGATTGTGGATGGTTAACAAAATGTGCCTGCTATACTTAATGTCGGTGGTGTTTTCAGAACAAGGAGAGGTGTCCTTTCTTTGTGTCGGTGGTGTTTTCAGAACAAGCAGAGGTGTTTTATTTATGTCGGTGGTGTTTTCAGAACAAGGAGAGGTTGTCCTTTCTTTATGTCGGTGGTGTTTTCAGAACAAGGAGAGGTTGTTCTTTCTTTATGTCGGTGGTGTTTTCAGAACAAGGAGAGGTGTCCTTTCTTTGTGTCGGTGGTGTTTTCAGAACAAGGAGAGGTTGTTCTTTCTTTATGTCGGTGGTGTTTTCAGAACAAGGAGAGGTTGTTCTTTCTTTATGTCGGTGGTGTTTTCAGAACAAGGAGAGGTTGTTCTTTCTTTATGTCGGTGGTGTTTTCAGAACAAGGAGAGGTTGTTCTTTCTTTATGTCGGTGGTGTTTTCAGAACAAGGAGAGGTGTTCTTTCTTTATGTCGGTGGTGTTTTCAGAACAAGGAGAGGTTGTTCTTTCTTTATGTCGGTGGTGTTTTCAGAACAAGGAGAGGTTGTTCTTTCTTTATGTCGGTAGTGTTTTCAGAACAAGGAGAGGTGTCCTTTCTTTATGTCGGTGGTGTTTTCAGAACAAGGAGAGGTGTTCTTTCTTTATGTCGGTGGTGTTTTCAGAACAAGGAGAGGTTGTCCTTTCTTTATGTCGGTGGTGTTTTCAGAACAAGGAGAGGTGTTCTTTCTTTATGTCGGTGGTGTTTTCAGAACAAGGAGAGGTTGTTCTTTCTTTATGTCGGTGGTGTTTTCAGAACAAGGAGAGGTTGTCCTTTCTTTATGTCGGTGGTGTTTTCAGAACAAGGAGAGGTTGTTCTTTCTTTGTGTCGGTGGTGTTTTCAGAACAAGGAGAGGTTGTTCTTTCTTTGTGTCGGTGGTGTTTTCAGAACTAACTAACTTCAGAGCTAACTTTCAGTCTCTCTAGGTCGTCCTCAGAGCCCTTCCAGTTGTTGCTTCCAGTCATCCCGGTTCTCCATACAATTTACAATTTAGGCATTTAGCAGACGCTCTTAATCCAGAGCGACTTACATTAAGCAAGAACAAAAAAAGCATCATACATCACATACAATCAAAATGGCTTCAAGGGTCCAGCGTTCACTGCCGTATAGGCGAACAGACTCTACCGTTGCGTAGAAGAGGCTGAGTTTGGTTTGACGGGGGAGGTTGGAGTTCCACATACTAATGGCCATGCCGTTTAGGGCCCTCCATGCAACTGCCTTTCCCTCACTTTCAGGTCTTGTTCGGTTTGAGTTGACCCACGAGCCCAGGTACTTGAAGTCCTTGACTTCCTTCAGAGCAGTGCCTCCTGTGGTCGTCAGAGGTGGATGCTCTGATGGGATCTTATAGGTGATAACTTACGCTTTCTTGGCATTCAGCCGGAGGCCAACCTTGGCACACTCTGTGCCAAGGTTGTTGTTTTATACGTAGACACTTATGATGCCCAGGACCACATTTTATATAACTAAAAACGACCTAAAGACGTGTCCACACACGTCCTGGGCCTTATTAAGACACGTCTTTAGGTCCTTTTTAGTTATATAAAATGTGGTCGTTAAATTGATTTATACTTTTGACAGCGGCCGCTATTGGGCAACGCCTTGCTCATCCGTCCCGGAGGCAGTTTTGCTGTTTCACGCAAGCCATTCACTTCCAGGTTTACGGCCGACAAAATCTTGCTCAGTATCAATACTGCAATATAAAAGTATGAAAGTCCGGATTTCAAAATGTACATGCAGTAAAAGTACAACAGTATTGGCTTCAAAATGTACTTAAAGTACCAAAAGTACAAGTCTTCAAATGTATACAAGTCCTTTGAAAATAACTGATCTACAATGCGATGCAACGCATTGTGAGGTTGTAGATCGGCTATTTTCAAATGTACGAAATGTATAAATAAGGCTGAAGTGGCTACTGCATGTTTTGTAATTATAATCAAAATGTACAAAGTACAATATTTGCCTCTGAGATCATGTAGTAAACGGTGCATTTAGATAGCACCTTTATCCAAGGCAGTTTACATAGATGGACACTAACTCTGGGGCAGGGCTGGACTGGGACAAATAAATTGGCCCAGACCAGCCCACCACAACCAGCGCGCAGATAGCAGAAACTATGTCGCCCGCTCCGTCGAGGCACACACAAACAAGCCCTAATAAATTCCACCAATTTTACAGAACGACATAAATGATACAAACCAACAGACAAGTCCACAACCCTTTGTTGCTCTCACAAGAACGATGCTGGCAAAAGGATTCAAGATAAGCGGGTTTATTTGTCACACACTTGAAATGATCATGATGGCACTGACAGACTAGAAAGCCTGCAGTTTTTTATTGGCTTGTATTCCCCATCGATGATGTCACTGGAAGACGGTTTCTGAACTGCCCACAGCCCTCCTATGAGACACAGACTGAGTAGAAAAACATTGCGCCATTTTTTTCATGATTATTAGTGAGGACCTATTATATGAAGATAGGTTGAAACGTGGTGAAGTGGTCCTTTAAGTTAATGTACTTAGTTGCTTTCCATCACTGCCCGTCCCACAGGTTGCTGTAATGGAATGAAACTTTTCAGATTCCCAGCTGGCATTAATTGGATAGGTGCCGCGTACGGCCCGCCCTCCCTCTGGGCCAATCACGTCTCCCCAACGTACGGGCGCTCCCTCTGGGCCAATCACGTCTCCCCGACGTAGTCATTGCAGTGTGTCAGTGGAGCGGAGGGCCTCCAGAGGATCCTCACTGTTCTCAACACCATATAGTCTCATGTATCCAAAATATATTATAAAATATCTTATAGCTTATTTTTGAGTAGCTTTAATGTTTGTCTTTCAACGGTGCTTGTTTAAGAAAACGCCATAGACGATAAATAAAGACGATAAAAAATGTAATGTTTTTTTTTTTAGGAGGAAACATTATGTTGTAATTGATAAGGTGACCGCTGCAGTTGTTGGGAAAACTCCACGCCGCGGTGATAAGAGACTCACCTCTCACCCCGACCCATCACTGTTTATGAGGGGCAGCTGCTAAATTTGCGAGAGGCAACAGTCTGGTAACCAATCAACACCACAACGAGCAGACGAGGAAACAAACCGCCTGCTCATAGACCACTGCAGATATTTAGCTCTGCTCAGTATATAGGCTTTTCTTTCTTTCTTTTCTTAACCCATGTTGGTGTTCTAAACATTGTTATAATTTAGCTATTGAAAAATAGCAGACCTACAAGAAAAGAATTCTAACAGATTCGTGAAAATGTGGCACACATCTTTGAATATGTATTCTTTCAGAGCCGACGTTTTTAACGCACGTCTTTGCTTCTGAGGGGTTCCTGGAATAACACATTTTCAGATGGGGGGGTCGGTTTGGGGCCAATTGCTTTGACCTTGACATGAAATATTGAGCACCACTGATACTGAAACATGAGGTATTTCAAGACATATTTTTTTTAAATTTCGACGTCGGGCCTGACAGCTATAGTGTTTAATGTTTGTGTTGTCTGAACACAAACATTACATGCCATTGACATTGGATGGAGAATTTACGTCATGTGTGTATGAGCAAATCTATGTACATGGCCAATGAGGGACCACCATTCTTGATGATTATGTACGCGCCCCTCACTTAACACGGGTGTGATTTATTTTTTTATTTTTTGTCGGACTATTCCCCCTATATACATCACCAAATATAAATAACGCATCATGTCTATTTTCTATGGCTCATTTCCTTTCAAGCATTGAGTCCTACGAGCTTTTAGGTCTGCTATTTTTGAAGAATCGTGAAAATGTGGTGCAAATCTTTGAATATATATTCTTTCAGAGCGTTTTTAACTCAAATCTTTATGCTTCTGAGGGGGTTCCTGGAATAACATATTTTCAGATGGGGGTCGGTGGCCAGTTACATGTCCTTGACATGAAATATTGAGCAGCAGCAGATATAGAAACATCAGAAAACATTGCATCAGAAAACATTGCATCAGAAAACATTGCAGAAAACAGCCATGATTTAGAAGACATTTTTTTTATTTCGATGTCAGGTCAAAATGGGTTAAGCTTGTATGTAGCTCTTGTTGTTGTTCTTGTTGTTCCGGCCTGTTAGGAATAGAACCTACTGGGTCTGCAGTCTGTTAGGAATAGAACCTGCTGGGCCTGCAGTCTGTTAGGAATAGAACCTACTGGGTCTGCAGTCTATTAGGAACAGAACCTACTGGGCCTGCAGTCTGTTAGGAATAGAACCTACTGGGCCTGCAGTCTGTTAGGAATAGAACCTGCTGGGAGCCACGGCGGTGCCTGCAGTCGATATAGCGCTGTCGCCTCAAAGCTAGAAGGTCCCCGGTTCGATTCCCCGCACCCTCCCAGACTCCTTCGAAACGGCTCCATCTCTCCTAGCCCTCCACAGAGCCTTTAGAGTGTGCGTTTAGGAGGTGTCCTCATATAACCCTCCATGCCCTCAAGGTTCAAGGTTAGCTTTATTGTCCCTTGCGGGAAATTGGTTTGCAGCCAGATCATAGTAAAAATACACACACAACAACAACATTCAATACGAGACTAAGATCTAAGAACAGGGCACTAGAGACAGAGAATTCATGACATCCAATAGTATAGCAAAGTCAGCAAAAGTGCATTAGTGGGAAAGAGGCACAGAGCAAGAATAAAGTGCTCTCTGCTGTTCAGCAGTTGAATAGCAGCCGGGACAAAGGATAGTTTGAACCGATTAGTCTTTGTGGTGTAGCAACCTCAGCCGACGACCCGAGGGCAACGGTTCAGACTCAGACCCAAGTGGATGATCCGAGACCTCCAGGAGGGAGGAGGCTCTCCACAGAGCCTTTAGAGTGTGTGTTTAGGAGGTGTCCTCATATAACATGGTGTTCCCTCCATGCCCTCCACAGAGCCTTTAGAGTGTGTGTTTAGGAGGTGTCCTCATACTGTATAACATGGTGTTCCCTCCATGCCCTCCACAGAGCCTTTAGAGTGTGTGTTTAGGAGGTGTCCTCATATAACATGGTGTTCCCTCCATGCCCTCCACAGAGCCTTTAGAGTGTGTGTTTAGGAGGTGTCCTCATATAACATGGTGTTCCCTCCCTCCTCCTCCACAGAGCCTTTAGAGTGTGTGTTTAGGAGGTGTCCTCATATAACATGGTGTTCCCTCCATGCCCTCCACAGAGCCTTTAGAGTGTGTGTTTATAGGAGGTGTCCTCATATAACATGGTGTTCCCTCCATGCCCTCCACAGAGCCTTTAGAGTGTGTGTTTAGGAGGTGTCCTCATATAACATGGTGTTCCCTCCATGCCCTCCACAGAGCCTTTAGAGTGTGTGTTTATAGGAGGTGTCCTCATATAACATGGTGTTCCCTCCATGCCCTCCACAGAGCCTTTAGAGTGTGTGTTTAGGAGGTGTCCTCATATAACATGGTGTTCCCTCCCTCCTCCTCCACAGAGCCTTATACAGTGTGTGTTTATAGGAGGTGTCCTCATATAACATGGTGTTCCCTCCCTCCTCCTCCACAGAGCCTTATACAGTGTGTGTTTATAGGAGGTGTCCTCATTATGTAACATGTTGTTCCCTACCTTGCCCTCCACAGAGCCTTACAGCCCGGCCGTCTGGGTGATGATGTTCGTCATGTGTCTGACCGTGGTGGCGGTGACCGTCTTCATCTTCGAGTTCTTCAGCCCCGTGGGCTACAACCGCAGTCTGACCAGCGGCAAGAGTGAGTGGTGGCTCTGGGCCTCGTCTCTCTCTCTCTCTCCCTCTCTCTGTGTGTGTCTCTCTCTCTCTCCCTCTCTCTGTGTGTGTCTCTCTCTGTCTGTCTCTCTCTCTCTCTCTCTCTCTCTCTGTCTCTCTGTGTCTCTCTCTGTCTGTCTGTCTGTCTGTCTCTCTCTCTCTCTCTCTCTCTCTCTCTCTCTCTCTCTCTCTCTCTCTCTCTCTCTCTCTCTCTCTCTCTCTCTCTCTCTGTGTCTCTCTGTGTCTCTCTCTCTCTCTCTGTGTCTCTCTGTGTCTCTCTCTCTCTCTCTCTCTCTCTCTCTCTCTCTCTCTCTCTCTCTCTCTCCCCCTCTCTCTCTCTCTCTCTCTCTCTCTCTCTCTCTCTCTCTCTCTCTCTCTCTCTCTCTCTCAGGAAAAAGTAAAAGTGTACAAACTAAAAGCACTCACTCAGAAATGTCCTACCTGAGATCAGATTCTAAAAATGTCTTCTACATCCTGACAGTTTTCAATTCTGACCTGAGATCAGATTCTAAAAATGTCTTCTACATCCTGACAGTTTTCAATTCTGACCTGAGATCAGATTCTAAAAATGTCTTCTACATCCTGACAGTTTTCAATTCTGACCTGAGATCAGATTCAAAAAATGTCTTCTACATCCTGACAGTTTTCAATTCTGACCTGAGATCAGATTCTAAAAATGTCCTTCTACATCCTGACAGTTTTCTGAAAAAGCTACGTTTCCATGTCAGTCGTTCGATTTTTCAAAAATAACAGATCTACAAGCTTGTAGCGCGCCACTCGGTGGCGCGCTACAAGCTTGTAGATCTGCTATGTTCGACATGGATCTTTTGAAACTTTAAAATGACCGAAATGCATAATATAGGTCTGACGTGGTATGTTTTGTAATAATAATAATAATAATAATAATAATCCAAATCAAATCAAAGTATAACTAGTAATTCAAGTTGTCAAATGATAATGTAGTGGAGTAAAAGTACAATATTTGCCTCGTATAATTGTGCAGTAGAAGTAAATTTACTCCAATTAACCCTCTGAAGTGTTCAAGTCAAATCCCATGTTGTTATTGCTTTTCTCTATGGGAAATATGCGTTTTTGAATGATTTATTGAAAATTCTCTGTTGTGACTCTGTGACAATAAAAGACCTTCAGAGAAAGCTTGACAAGTTTTCTTCCAGGAAAAAAATGAATTGAGTTGATACAATGTATAGTTTTTGTGTTGGAAGCCATTTAAAAAAAATGCGCTTTTTTCAAAAGTGCTTTTTAGCACATGGAAAAAAGATACAATCATTTTAAGGTTTATTTTGGTAACAACTTTTTTTCTACAGGGAGCCCATACCTATGACATATCTCATTTTAAAGGGTGATTTGTCTAGTTCAATAATAAAAAAATAAAAAGTTTCCCACATGTACCACTGTAGATATTTTGCCATCTATAAATAGCATGGTCAGTCATTACCAAACTGACCAACCCAAATAAAACCGCCTACTGCCCCCTACTGGAACAAGATAGAAACTCACTGTTATTCTTTCATGAAACTTGACATTTTAACGAAGATTTCGATATATAATATGTTTACATAGTCTTACCAGTACCCTAGTCTATTCATTCATGTATCTCAAAAACCTGTTATGAAGAAACACAGTTTTGATAAAAAACACATCCAATGACATAGTTTTCCGGACTTGGTGCCTATGATATGTATAGAAATGTAGACTTGAATGTTTACTGTATTATATAAAAAAAAAATTGGGTTCTTACCATCTACCGTTACAGAGTAAATCACAGTTGAAACTCGCTTAGTCAGAACATAAACCTCAGAATAGTGTAAAAAAATGACATGTATCTCGGATTGAAATAGTGCATTTTTATTTATTCTGACTACCAACATAATAAAATTATAATACATATATTACAGAAAATAAATAGGCCTACAGCCTAAAACAATTTAAAAAGAGGCTCAAACAGGAATTATTGCATAGATATAACCTGGAATGAGCGGGGAGCTGAGCCTTGTTTATGCCATGTATAGTGTTGGACTAAGGTATAACATTGTAGCGTTGTCTGTTTGTCTTTTTTCCACTCCTTGTTTTGTTTTTTCTCGTTGTCTGTTGTTTTTTGTTTGTTTAATTTTCTATTCTTCTATAAATGTCATTTGTTTGTTTTGTTTATATGTTGATTGTTATGCATATCTTCAACAGTATTTTGGAATACGTTGAGATAAGGATAGGCACTAATAAGCTTTAAGCTTCTGCCTATGCCTTTTCGATCACAAAAGAAAAAGTAAACTGTTTTTGTGTAATGTCTCCCTCTCAAAAGATCGAAATAAACTATTCATTCTACATACAAAACAGTTACGCCTCCCCCAGTGTCCCCAAACCACTGCAGTCCAGTTCTTGACGGTGTGTACTGTGTAGGCTAAATAGAAAACACAACTGCCCCCTGAAATGAATTAATGTATCTGGTTCAGTGTCGGAGAAGTCTTTTTCTTCTTCATCGTCATCATCAGCATCATCATCATCATCATGGTCCTCGGTCGTCCTCGTCCTCGCGGCTCGCCTGATGTATATACAAATAAAGACACATTTAGCTGTAGTCAGTGCTCGCTACTATATATGTCCATTACATGGTGTTTTTTACCCGGCGATCAAATACATTTATTGTGCTGCCGTGGGCCGATGCTACAAATAGCTAATAGTAATGCTAACTAATTAGCAGCTACATGGTCGGTTTGGGCTAATACCGACCCTTATATATTCTCCGATGACTGCTAGCGATCAAATGATTTTATTGTGCCGAGTCGTCGCTACAAATGGATGATTGTATAATTAGTATCACGTATGTATGTAACCATTTGTGCAGTGTTTGTTTTTTTAACTTTGCAGAGCTTCTGGAGCGCAGGCCGCAGCCTGTAACGCTAGCTACGCTCCAGAGGCTCGGCAAAGAAAAAAAAACACATTAGCTCAGCGGCCTGCCTTACCCCAGCGGCGCGGCAAACAGCGATTAGAAACTATAATACACACTGAATAGATATAGCATATAATGTTTCAGACAATAAGATTCTTACCATAGAAAAATCTGGTCACCCGTCCAGATCGTAGTACGGTGTCATCGCTCGAGCCAGGCCGGGAAGAGCGAACTCAGAAAGCCCGCAAGCAGCTGGCTTGCTCCCCATGCAGGCCAGGCATGCAGATCCCCAGGGGGCGGGCACGTTTTATAGCCAAGATGTGCGCGCGTGTTACGTGACACGGGATTTCTGGGTATTGCAGTTGGAATTTCAACAGAGGGCAGAGGTTACATAACATTTCTGGTGGTCCTTGACATGAAATATTAAGCACCACTGATACAGAAACATAAGGTTTTTCAGAAAACTGTCTGATTCTGAAGACATTTTTGAGTGGTGCAACCACTCCAAGGAACAGCAATGTCCGTGTTGGTTAACCTATACCTATGTGACGTTTACCTATGTGACTGTGAGTACCAGTAGGGGCGCTGTTGTGCCAGAAACACAGAGAGAGAGAGAGAGTGCTGCACTGTTGCCTGCTAATGAGAGAGAGAGGAGGGGGGGGGGGGGTGTTCACACGGGTGTGATTTTTAAAAAATTGACGTCAAGTGCAGTACTTGTAAATGTACTTAGTTATCGCTCTCTCTCACGCACGCTCTTGTGCTCTCTCTCTCTCTCTCTCTCTCTGTCTCTGTCTGTCTCGTCCACGCCGCGACGCATGCTGTCACATCCGCTGACAAGCCGCTCAAGAGGACAAATACCCAGGAAAGTTCAACGCGGCGCCGGCGGAGCGTTTTGTTTGCGTTGGGAGAGTTCCAAATCCCCGAGGAGGATTATAAGCCTTTTCGGAGGTCGATTCAGGATAGAAACATTTGTGTCTCTCTCTGCTGGGTTTCCACTCGCTTTTTGGGACTCGGCTAACATTATCCCATTTTGGGCGGGAACCCCTTTTGGTGTTAGCATTATGTTATGCTTTAGCTATTGGAAAAATAGCAGACCTACAAGCTCATTTGTAGGTCTGCTCTTTTTGAAAAATCGAAGAACGACTGACATAGAAACATAGCTTTTTCAGAAAACTGTCAGGATGTAGAAGACATATTTTTAATCTGATCTCAGGTCAGAATGGGTTATTATCAGTGGCAGAGACAGTCAACAGAGTACATTTACTCCGATGCGGTGCGTGATCGACGGTACATCTTCATTCCACTTTCAAAGGAAAATATATCATTCGTAAGAAAGGGACCATACTTAAAAAAAATACATTATATATTTACCACTAAAGCCCTGATTCAATCTACAAGCTCTCAATGTGCCACCATGTGGGACGTTTTTGAACATTTTTGAACATTTTTGTTTTAATATTTTGGAATTGCTCTCCAAATTTGAGCAACTATAGTAGTCGAGTCATAGCCTATTTGATTTAGACTTTTATTCAAGTACTGTGATTGAGTCATTTGTCCACCACTGATTATCTTCCACACAGTGGTTACTAAAACAAAGTGCTACCCTTGACGTTGTAGAGGATAATCCTCCAACCAGGCGAGAGTACAAGGGAATCATGAGACGAGACAATGATGGCCCTCATTAAATTCTCATTAAATTGTCCTTACTTTGTTCGTGAGGAAAGATTATGAAAAGCCAACATGGGATTTATGAAACATGTGGACTGGGCTCCCCAGCTCTGCCAAACGATGAGTGCCAATTGTTCTTTAAATGAGGCTCTGGTCCACGAGACAGAGAGACAGAGAGAGAGAGTTTCGGTCGAAAAGTGGGCGGAGGAACGCCGGAGCGAAAAGATGAAAATAATATATCTTTTGGGCGACGTGATTGTGGGCGATTAGGCGATAGCCAATGAAATGCATGTGTCGCTCGCCGTTGTTCTCACACTGTTAAAACGCACAGAGAGAGAGAGAGAGAGAGAGAGAGAGACACACAGAGACACAGACAGAAAGAGAGAGAGATATCTCAACCCATGTACGCTGAAGCCTAATTTCAGCATTTAAAAGCAAGTGTCTGATGGTGACACATTTCAAACTGAAAATGTGTCTATGCCGCTCGTGACTGTTTTTCAGTTAACCCATTTTGACCTGAGATCAAATTCTACACATCCTGACAGTTTTCAGAAAAAGCTATGTTTCTATGTCATTCGTCGTTCTTCGATTTTCTCAAAAAGAGCAGACCTACAAGCTTGTAGGTCTGCTATTTTTTGACAGCTAAAGCATAACGCGATGCTAACACCAAAAGGGGTTAAACAAAATGGGTTAAACACAACATGCGTTTCTGTCAAGCGAACACCACTCTGCTGCACCATACTGTCACATTAAAAGTATAGCCGGGGATGGCCCGAACAAATCACCCAAAGCATGTTCATTTTCAAATATGGCACGCACGCGCTCGTTCTGCAACACTAACAATTCATTAGAGTGTGTAATTAAAATATGTCGAGGCGCCGACATCATTTGTTTTCATAGCGGCTTGGCAGCTATAAGCGCTTTATTTGCAGAGCGTGGGTTCCAGCTAGGGGCCGATTCATACTCCTGTTTTAGAGCCGAATAAAAGTCGGTTCGGCGATGTAGAGCCTACAATGTGACGTCATTTGAGGTTCGGGTGGGGGGCGGGTACCGTCCTAAAGTCGGCTCTTCGGTGCTACTGAAAATTCCTGACGAGCCGAAATCATTTCGGCACTACAGCGCCGAAACAGCGGTAAAATAGGAGTATGAATCGGATCCCCAGCAACACGATCATTAAGCACTTTATCCATATGTTGGCTATATGTTGACTTGGATGGCATTTTATACAGACTTAGAGCATGTTACGTAGACAGCACTAGAATTGCTTTTATGTAGTTATAGCACTTTATAGTATATATGTATATGGTATAGTATGGTATGTTATATAATGTATAGTTTATACATACAATGTATAGTTTCATTATATAGATATATTCCACTGTTACGTTCTTAGCTTACGCATGTTTCATGATAACTACTTTTTATGTATATGATGTATTGCCATTAGGGCTGCGAATCTTTAGGTGTCCCACGATTCGATTCGATTCGATTCTTGGGGTGACGATTCGATTCAAAAACGATCTTTTCGATTTTTCCGATTCTCGATTCAAAAAAGATTATTTTCCGATTCTAAAGCAGTTTTATTTTATTTTATTAAAAACAATTAAATAGAATTTTAGCATGATCTACTCCAGTCTTCTGGCATGAAAGCAGAGTACATTTAGTAAAAAGCTTGTATAATTGTAAAGGTTTTATCAACTGAATGATTTAAACACACAAAGGTTAATTCCAAGAGTAAGAACATGTCATTTATTTAGCTTGCACAAATTTGAACCAGTAAAAAGTTACAAAATCTCTTCTCACTCAATACATTAGTATTAAAACAGGTGTAAAATAAATACAATTGGCAGGCTTAGCTTAGCTGGTAGTAAATGCACTATGCAGAAACCCAGGCCATAATGCATTGCATGCACACATTACATACATTACGTACATTTGTGCAAGAAAAAAAAATATATATATATATTTAAAGACATTTTTGGAAAATGAGAATCGATTCTGAATCGGACGGCATTAGAATCGCGATTCTAACTCGAATCGATTTTTTTTGACAGGCCTAATTGCCATGCTTTTTATTCTTGCTGAATGTAAATCGCTCTGGATTAAGAGTGTCTGCTAAATGCCTAAATTGTATAGAACTATAGAATATAGGCCTATGCTACAGTATTATGGATAATCTCACTGTGATTATTAATCAAGTTATACCCATACCTGAGCGCTACACTGCATGAAAAGAGGGGTTAACGGGAAATTATGGGCACTAAACTCAAGTTTAGCCCATAATGTAAACACCCATAATGTACCATCACCCCAGGGGGGATGCTACATGGGGGCGTTTACCTGAGTTTGCTGTTAACCCGTTTTGACCTGAGATCAGATTCTAAAAATCTCCTGACAGTCGTTCTTCGATCTTTCAAAAATAGCAGACCTACAAGCTCGTAGCGCGCCACTCGGTGGCGCGCTACGAGCTTGTATATCTGCTATTTTTCAATAGCTAAAGCATCACATGATGCTAACACCAAAAGGGGTTCCCGGCCCAGAATGGGTTATAGTCGTTATTGTTGTGGTGTGATCGTTATCGTGATTGGTGTGAATGGCCCTCAAGAGGGTGGAAGTCCAGGGTTGCCATGTGCGTTCATTATGAGCAACTTTTGGCTTGTTTTTCGGTGAAGTTGCTTGCAGGCCTATATTGTGTTTTTAAGATTATAGATGTATTTATTATCCACAAGGTTGTTTCTAAGGTGTAGTTGTTTATTTGGAAATTTGGACTGGCTTTTCTAATGTTATTTATTTATATATGGGCTTGTTTTCATAGACCCTGCAGGCTGCTCTTTTCTCTTGCAAAATCTGGCATTTGACCAGCAGAAGATGGCAGAGAGTAGTTTTTGGTGGTGGTGGTTAGTCTGAATATTGTGTCCGCAATGTGTGTCCAAGTGTGTGTGTGTGTGTGTGTGTGTGTGTGTGTGTGTGTGTGTGTGCGTGCGCACGTGTGCGTGCGTGCCCATGTGTGCGTTGTGTGCAGACAACTGATCTTCATGTTGCACTGCAGCTCGATGCTCTCCGTACTGAAGCCGGTACATCTATTATTCATCGGGTGCAGTTTGCACTCCTGTGATATCCTGCGTGCACGCCCCCCCTCCCCCCCACTCCCCCCCCTCCCCACCACTCCCCCTCCTCCTCCCCCTCCTCCTCCCCCTCCTCCTCCTCCTCCTCCTATACTGACTCGCCGATTTTTACCGCATGGCTGCCGGCCGCTGCATGCGCCATACAGTACATCCTGTGTTATAATGTCTACGACACATACCTCTCTGTCAGCCTCCCTCCGTATGCCATCCCCCCCCCCCCCCCCCCCCCCCCCTGCGCTCTGCCTCCATCAGTCACACGTCAACCCCGAGCTCATTCGGGAGGAGAGATGTGGTTTTGTGGCGATGTTGAATTCCCCCCACCACACGCCATTTTGCCGATTTATTGGGATTTCAAATGGAACTGAGAGTGAGAATGGGATACCTTCATGCAGATCAGGTTCCTTAGCAAAAAAAGACGACTTAGAAAGACTTAGAAATCCTTCTTATAGTCGTGGTATATTAAAAAAAAAAAAAAAAAAACTGGAATAAATGACTTTCCAAGAAATGTCTAGTTTGTCAAGGAGAGGGCTGTGTGTATAGGGTTCTTTATTTTAACCTAATGTTCCGTCGTGTATTGAACCAATATGATACGGCATGATTTGTTGTTGATTTTTTTTAAATATTTTCATAAATGCCCCGTACACGTCTGTCACACATCAACACTGCATTTTAATAATAATAATGTACAAAATAAAACACAGGAAGGTTTTAGCCCATGAGCTACTATTATTGTCGTGGCCTTGCAGGAAACTTCCCGTGGGCCCTGTGCCTCTCGCAGCTCTGCACCAATCACCTGTCTGCAGCCTGCCCTGCGGTTGCCTAGTTACAGACACCACACCAGCGCTGCTCACATGCAACACCCCGCACATTTTTAAATTGTCTGCATCTGATACTCCGACACACAGCGTCGTCAGAAGAAGAAAAACAAATGCCTGCAAATGTGGGGAAGTGGGGAAAAGATGCAAACGATTACTTGGCTTGACGGCGGCGGCGGCGTCAGTGGAGATGATTATGAAGCATATGCTAGTATAAAGTGTGTCTGCGAATGTTTTCTGCAGCGCTTTGTTGGGATTTATAGAGGAACTGTCGGCACGGCAATGTTTTTGCGGCTCAGCTGGATCAGCCAGGTCCCATTTGTCATATCGGTATCGGTGAATATGCCAGTTTATGGAGTTTGCTTTCGAGTTGCCCAAACTGCAAGTGCACATTTGAGTGAGGAGTCTGCTATGAACACAACACGAGATATATAGCTAGATAGCTATAAACACAAAACAAGATCACAACACTTGTATCGCTATTCGGTATCGGCTAACACAGAAATTGTGGTATCGGGATTGGATCGGAAACGGAAAAGAAAAAAAATATCGGGGTCCCAGTGACTTTGACTTATAGCCCAGATGTTCCTGGGCTGTCCCCCCTCTCCCCTCTCCATAGTTACAAAAACAATGAGTCTGAGCCTCAGGCATGTGGAAAGCATTGCTTGTCAGGGACAACATGGCCACTATGAAGGGCCTGGAGGTCGGTTAACAGGGAGACTGGAGCCCAGGGCATCACGGGCTGTGCTGTATACCTTCCCCTCCCTGCCTTTCAAAAGCTCCAGAATGAGTTATGTCTTCATCTACATGAACCCAGAAATAGTGTGGCAGTTTTCCCAACAAGTATAGTGTTTCTTGTGCAAAACAAAATGCTTTTGCAATGGATTAAGAACCATGAGAATCATTGACCCCCTCATATGCTATACCTAAACATTTGTGATTGTCCCGCCTGTTAGGTACGTGACTTTCAGCAGCTGTCACAGGGTTGGCCTATAGGGGAGTTGCATTTCAATGTCTTGCATTACTAGCCACCTTCACAAACACATGTGAAGACATTTCTTGGTAGGTTTCGCCATTTTTCTGAGAATAATATTCCCTGTTATAGCTTGGTTTATTACACAGGCCTGCGTCAAGTGTTGCAACAGCTGGACATTGAGGTTTATGTTTCACTCGGTTTCAGTAACTTTCAGTTAATTTCGAGCAACATCTCTGTATCCGTCTACCTATCGCGACCAGTGTCGGGCAATATTACTTAGGAGAGTATCAGAGTAATTATGTTACTTATTACGTATTACTCCTTAGAATGATATTATATTACTTATTACTTATTTACATATTATATAATATTACTTTTGCGCACCCCCCACCTGCAAAAAAGGGGCTTCTTCTTACCATAGTACCATGTCCATAGAGAGAGATATCTTATACAATTACACAGGCGTTACATACCCAACACAAAGTATTGGTTTTCACAATGTTGAACTACTTTGAATTCAAGCTCAATTAAATTCCAATTTATTATAGTCGCTAATGATAAGGAGTGGTTACATCATGGGTGCCAATTTATGTACCGCCTGCAGCAGACAGACATACAGACAGACAGACAGACAGACAGACAGACAGACAGACAGACAGACAGACAGACAGACAGACAGACAGACAGACAGACAGACAGACAGACGCACTGGTTTGCTGGTGCAGTTGATATCCTTAGTACCCTATTATCACAGTGTGTACATCCCATCCCATAGCCCGTAGTGCACCCATAGTTCCGCGGACAAAGTCAGTAAGCCGTGCCGAGCCATGAGGCCCCATAGGGCAGGAGCCCATCTCCTGTTTCTGTATAGCGTGAGGCAGCTTGATGTGTGTACTGTACAAGTACAACCCCTCTGGACATGACGTTAGTATATTATGTCCCCAATCCAACCCTAGATGCTGAGCACCAAGCGAGGGAGTCATTGGGTCTTTTGGTATGAATCCGAATCTCAGGGACCAGCTCAGACACTGAGCTGGTCACAACAGCAAAAAAAACACAACCATATTTCTTTTTGTCGGCTACAGTTGTTGAGACTGAGCTGGGGAATAACTTCTCTCTCAGAGAAAGAGAGAGAGAGAGAGAGAGAGAGGAAGGAAGGAGCTGGCACAAGGAATTAACAATCAAACTTTGCAGATTACAGCGAGAGAGAGTTTTGAGTGACAGAAATCCGCTCAGAATTTCCCCGGTGGGAATTCAGAATCAGACCCTGGGAACATGCGTATACCTCACGTTAAAAAGAATTACACGTAAACCGCCCCGACCGGCGCATTCCCAGCGGGAGCTCGGCTTTCCCTCGAGGGCTCTGGCTCCGAGGCACCCACAGGATGGGTGGGCACCGATGCTTTACATAATATATAGAACACAGGATGGGTGGGCACCGATGCTTTACATAATATATATAACACAGGATGGGTGGGCACCGATGCTTTACATAATATATAGAACACAGGGTGGGTGGGCACCGATGCTTTACATAATATATAGAACACAGGGTGGGTGGGCACCGATGCTTTACATAATATATAGAACACAGGATGGGTGGGCACCGATGCTTTACATAATATATAGAACACAGGGTGGGTGGGCACCGATGCTTTACATAATATATAGAACACAGGATGGGTGGGCACTGATGCTTTACATAATATATAGAACACAGGGTGGGTGGGCACCGATGCTTTACATAATATATAGAACACAGGGTGGGTGGGCACCGATGCTTTACATAATATATAGGACACAGGATGGGTGGGCACCGATGCTTTACATAATATATAGAAACACAGGATGGGTGGGCACCGATGCTTTACATAATATATATAACACAGGATGGGTGGGCACCGATGCTTTACATAATATATAGAACACAGGGTGGGTGGGCACCGATGCTTTACATAATATATAGAACACAGGATGGGTGGGCACTGATGCTTTACATAATATATAGAACACAGGATGGGTGGGCACCGATGCTTTACATAATATATATAACACAGGGTGGGTGGGCACCGATGCTTTACATAATATATAGAACACAGGGTGGGTGGGCACCGATGCTTTACATAATATATAGAACACAGGATGGGTGGGCACCGATGCTTTACATAAAATATAGAACACAGTGATGGGTGGGCACCGATGCTTTACATAATATATAGAACACAGTGATGGGTGGGCACCGATGCTTTACATAATATATAGAACACAGTGATGGGTGGGCACCGATGCTTTACATAATATATAGAACACAGGGTGGGTGGGCACCGATGCTTTACATAATATATAGAACACAGGATAGGTGGGCACCGATGCTTTACATAATATATAGAACACAGGATGGGTGGGCACCGATGCTTTACATAATATATAGAACACAGTGATGGGTGGGCACCGATGCTTTACATAATATATAGAACACAGGATGGGTGGGCACCGATGCTTTACATAATATATAGAACACAGGATGGGTGGGCACCGATGCTTTACATAATATATAGAACACAGGATGGGTGGGCACCGATGCATTACATAATATATAGAACACAGGGTGGGTGGGCACCGATGCTTTACATAATATATAGAAACACAGGATAGGTGGGCACCGATGCTTTACATAATATATAGAACACAGGATGGGTGGGCACCGATGCTTTACATAATATATAGAACACAGTGATGGGTGGGCACCGATGCTTTACATAATATATAGAACACTAGGATGGGTGGGCACCGATGCTTTACATAATATATAGAAACACAGGATGGGTGGGCACCGATGCTTTACATAATATATAGAACACTAGGATGGGTGGGCACCGATGCTTTACATAATATATAGAACACAGGATGGGTGGGCACCGATGCTTTACATAATATATAGAACACAGTGATGGGTGGGCACCGATGCTTTACATAATATATAGAACACTAGGATGGGTGGGCACCGATGCTTTACATAATATATAGAAACACAGGATGGGTGGGCACCGATGCTTTACATAATATATAGAAACACAGGATGGGTGGGCACCGATGCTTTACATAATATATAGAACACAGGATGGGTGGGCACCGGTGCTTTACATAATATATAGAACACAGTGATGGGTGGGCACCGATGCTTTACATAATATATAGAACACAGGATGGCTGGGCACCGATGCTTTACATAATATATAGAACACAGGATGGGTGGGCACCGGTGCTTTACATAATATATAGAACACAGTGATGGGTGGGCACCGATGCTTTACATAATATATAGAACACAGGATGGGTGGGCACCGATGCTTTACATAATATATATATAACACAGGATGGGTGGGCACCGGTGCTTTACATAATATATAGAAACACAGGATAGGTGGGCACCGATGCTTTACATAATATATAGAACACAGGATGGGTGGGCACCGATGCTTTACATAATATATAGAACACAGGATGGGTGGGCACCGATGCTTTACATAATATATAGAAACACAGGATAGGTGGGCACCGATGCTTTACATAATATATATATAACACAGGATGGGTGGGCACCGGTGCTTTACATAATATATAGAAACACAGGATAGGTGGGCACCGATGCTTTACATAATATATATAACACAGGATGGGTGGGCACCGGTGCTTTACATAATATATAGAACACAGTGATGGGTGGGCACCGATGCTTTACATAATATTTAGAACACAGGATGGGTGGGCACCGATGCTTTACATAATATATAAAAACACAGGATGGGTGGGCACCGGTGCTTTACATAATATATATAACACAGGATGGGTGGGCACCGATGCTTTACATAATATTTAGAACACAGGATGGGTGGGCACCGACGCTTTACATAATATATAAAAACACAGGATGGGTGGGCACCGGTGCTTTACATAATATATAGAATCACAGGATGGGTGGGCACTGGTGCTTTACATAATATATAGAACACAGGATGGGTGGGCACCGGTGCTTTACATAATATATAGAAACACAGGATGGGTGGGCACCGATGCTTTACATAATATATAGAAACACAGGATGGGTGGGCACCGATGCTTTACATAATATATAGAAACACAGGATGGGTGGGCACCGGTGCTTTACATAATATATAGAACACAGGATGGGTGGGCACCGGTGCTTTACATAATATATAGAAACACAGGATGGGTGGGCACCGATGCTTTACATAATATATAGAACACAGGATGGGTGGGCACCGATGCTTTACATAATATATAGAAACACAGGATGGGTGGGCACCGATGCTTTACATAATATATAGAACACAGGATGGGTGGGCACCGATGCTTTACATAATATATAGAAACACAGGATGGGTGGGCACCGATGCTTTACATAATATATAGAAACACAGGATGGGTGGGCACCGGTGCTTTACATAATATATAGAACACAGGATGGGTGGGCACCGGTGCTTTACATAATATATAGAACACAGTGATGGGTGGGCACCGATGCTTTACATAATATATAGAAACACAGGATGGGTGGGCACCGATGCTTTACATAATATATAGAACACTAGGATGGGTGGGCACCGATGCTTTACATAATATATAGAACACTAGGATGGGTGGGCACCGATGCTTTACATAATATATAGAAACACAGGATGGGTGGGCACCGATGCATTACATAATATATAGAACACTAGGATGGGTGGGCACCGATGCTTTACATAATATATAGAACACTAGGATGGGTGGGCACCGATGCTTTACATAATATATAGAACACTAGGATGGGTGGGCACCGATGCTTTACATAATATATAGAAACACAGGATGGGTGGGCACCGATGCATTACATAATATATAGAAACACAGGATGGGTGGGCACCGATGCTTTACATAATATATAGAACACAGGATGGGTGGGCACCGGTGCTTTACATAATATATAGGACACAGGATGGGTGGGCACCGATGCTTTACATAATATATAGAACACAGGATGGATGGGCACCGATGCTTTACATAATATATAGAAACACAGGATGGGTGGGCACCGATGCTTTACATAATATATAGAAACACAGGATGGGTGGGCACCGGTGCTTTACATAATATATAGAACACAGGATGGATGGGCACCGATGCTTTACATAATATATAGAAACACAGGATGGGTGGGCACCGATGCTTTACATAATATATAGAACACAGGATGGGTGGGCACCGATGCTTTACATAATATTATAGAACACAGGATGGATGGGCACAGATGCTTTACATAATATATAGAACACAGGATGGGTGGGCACCGATGCTTTACATAATATATAGAACACAGGATGGATGGGCACAGATGCTTTACATAATATATAGAACACAGGATGGGTGGGCACCGATGCTTTACATAATATATAGGACACAGGATGGATGGGCACAGATGCTTTACATAATATATAGAACACAGGATGGGTGGGCACCGATGCTTTACATAATATATAGGACACAGGATGGATGGGCACAGATGCTTTACATAATATATAGAACACAGGATGGGTGGGCACAGATGCTTTACATAATATATAGGACACAGGATGGATGGGCACAGATGCTTTACATAATATATAGAACACAGGATGGGTGGGCACCGATGCTTTACATAATATATAGGACACAGGATGGATGGGCACAGATGCTTTACATAATATATAGAACACAGGATGGGTGGGCACAGATGCTTTACATAATATATAGGACACAGGATGGATGGGCACCGATGCTTTACATAATATATAGAACACAGGATGGATGGGCACCGATGCTTTACATAATATATAGAACACAGGATGGGTGGGCACCGATGCTTTACATAATATATAGGACACAGGATGGATGGGCACCGATGCTTTACATAATATATAGGACACAGGATGGATGGGCACCGATGCTTTACATAATATATAGGACACAGGATGGATGGGCACCGGTGCTTTACATAATATATAGAACACAGGATGGGTGGGCACAGATGCTTTACATAATATATAGGACACAGGATGGATGGGCACCGGTGCTTTACATAATATATAGAACACAGGATGGATGGGCACTGGTGCTTTTTCAATTTACATAATATATAGGACACGTCAATTTCAAGTCGATCACATGGCCCTGAAATAAAAGCATGAAAAAAACATAATTAATCTCGGCCCCTCTCACTTTTCTCTGTGCCCCTCATCCCTGCCTTGTACTGTTTCAAAAAGGCACAGTGGGTTTTTGAATTTGCTCTTAGATATGATATTTCCACCGCATGACACCATCCTACATCCGACGGAGAATAAAGTGGTTTTAAACGGCAGAGAGGTCCGCGGGGCGTAATCACGGGTAAGATCACATGTCATAAGGAAGCAGCACGATTGAAAGCTGCCGTATTTGAAGCCTGTCGACAGGCAGCGTACCCCGTGCTCTCCTTTCTTTAAAAAAAATAATTTATCCCACGATTTTGTAACACATTTCACCCCTGTGTCTTATTATCTAATGTGATCCTGGGCTCTACACACCCTCCTCCAACCTGGGGAGAGCAACGGACTTGAACTCATGCTTCCTTCATGCCTGAGTGTCCAAGTTGCTCCTTTACACCTGTCAGGGGGGAGTTTCCCTGGTTGGACGTAGCGCGTGGAAGGAACACGTTATTCCAACCCGTTCCTTTCCCCTCCATCAGGCATGGAATGGGCCCGCTTATTCCCCGGCCCAGAAGCAGGGCTCTTCAATGTTTTTTATTGTTGTTGTTTTTCCAGTCGAAAAGACTGAGAGAGAGATGAATCAGGGACCCCCACAACTTTTTCATAGCTTCAATATACTGTATAGTTTCATTGTTGACAGCACAATCATCAGTGACTAAATACCATACGATTTTAGTTGACTAAATCTACAGTTGATTTTGTTGTCAAAGAATATTTTGGTGGTGCGTTGATTGACGTCGTAATGCTTGATTTATGATTTTACACTTGGACGCATGCTGAAAATAGCCGATCTACAAGTTGGGCGCAACTAAACATAAAATGCATTGTCTTTTAGTTCTACTGGATCTCTTCTCCACTAGTCCCTCCCCAACATTTTAGTCTAGTTTTTATTTGTTGATGAAACTTATAGTCAGTCTTAAAAACCAAGGTGGTCGATGAAATATTTTCGGTGCAGTTGTAGTTGATGAAATGAACACTGGAGCATCGCGGAGTATGTCGTGTTTTTAGTGTGGCAAAGCGTGGGTGAATGAATCAAGGTGAGCGATGGATCGCTTTGGAGAGGAGGAGCTTTGGAGAGGAGGATCTTTGGAGAGGAGGATCTTTGGAGAGGAGGATCTTTGGAGAGGAGGAGCTTTGGAGAGGAGGATCTTTGGAGAGGAGGATCTTTGTAGAGGAGGAGCTTTGGAGAGGAGGGAGTGCGCAAAGCATCCTCGTGAGCGCAGAACGGGACTTCTTCCTGATCAACTCCGCTTACACTGTGTGAAAAGAGGCAATTATGGGCCCGTAAACCTCTAGTTTAGCGGGCATATACAGTTAATATACGGTAATATACAGGTGTGATGGTACAATTCGGAAGTTTACCGGAGTTTGTTGGAAAGGTGTTTTCCTGTAATATACACATCCGTATTCCAGCTGTTCCGTGCTGGTTTAAATACTTAATAAGGGATTTAAAACAAGCCACCGATTCAGTGAGCCTGACTTCCTCGGGCAACGCATTTAAAAGTACCCTGTTTTATTTATTTATTATAGGATCTGCTTGGAATAACCAGCCGTGCTTTTCGCCCGAGTATATCCTAGGCTAGGTGTTTGCTCAAAGGGGGGAGAGTATAGTTCACAAAAAGAAGGTTTGAGCAAGACCGCAGACGTAGCTCTGGCCTCGAGTACAATTTGTAACTTTATTCTAAAAGACTTTGACAGCCAGGCGTACTGTAGTTCAAGGTTGATGTAGGCATGCTAAGATGATGGACAGATGATACGTGAGCAGTTGAAAGCCTAGCCGCAGTGCTCTCAAGCATATTGAAGATGATGAAGAGAGTTTTTTGTACCAGAGTGTGTACCAGAGTTGCAGCAGCAGTGCTGCCACGGTTCTCAAATAGCCAGGGTGTCCGTGAAATAATTCACCGATTTTGTATTTATATTTTTTTAATGCCGCAACATTACAATTGAGTTTATAAATTGAAAGGTACACTGTTGGTTTGACTAATACTACTACTACTACTATTGGCATACGATTCATATTGTATTGGTTTCTAAATTTATGACTATTTGGACTATGAAATGGGTCTGAATGATTTTGATCTTTGATTTGAAGTTGCTAATGCAAATTCTTTAAATGGCATCTAAATGTGCACGGTCGTGTGGTTGTAAGTAAACATGCTTATCGGTGTAGCGAGGATGAGGGGGTACTTGGGAAAATGTCTCCCATCCAATGAACGGGCCGGAACCCCTTTTGGTGTTAGCATCATGCTATGCTTTAGCTATTGAAAAACAGCAGATCTACAAGCTCATAGCGTGCCACCGAGTGGCGCGCTATGAGCTTGTAGGTCTGCTATTTTTGAAAAATCGAAGAACGACATTTTTAGAATCTGATCTCAGGTCAGAATGGGTTAATCAGACCAGTGTGTGTCCAGTGGAAACCTCGTATGAATCTGATCTCAGGTCAGAATGGGTTAATCAGACCAGTGTGTGTCCAGTGGAAACCTCGTATGAATCTGATCTCAGGTCAGAATGGGTTAAAGTTTGAGACCTCCTGCACCATCGTGTTTGGTCTATCGTTGCGTAAATATTCTAGGATCACAAGACGGAGGACGACCGTCCTACAAAAGGTCCAATGAGGCCATGATAGCTGTTCCTCAGGCCAGCCCGCGTTGCACACATTAATATTTAGGGCCACTATCCTTTGGAAGCTCGACGTCTGTCCGAGGCTTTATTATCCCAAATGGCAAATTTGATTTGCAGCAAAGCAACAACAGCCTCTATAGCTCCCCCCCAAAATGTACTCTCTCACAACAGACTCTACACAAAAACATATTGGCGATGCATTGAATACGCAATGCCAAGGGCAGTAAAAATGTTCAAGGGGCGCGAAAGAGCACCAGGCTGCAGAGAATCTATATGTCCGTTATGTTGTAAAGATTTATAATGTTTGGGAGAAGAGCAGGAGAAGCGGAATAAAACAGTGTGAGAGAGGAGAAAAATACGTTGGGAGTGGAATGATTGGTAGCAGTGAAACTAACTTGTCTAGGCAGTAAAAGCCGTTATAGTGTAGCGAGCAAGCGCAGAGCACCAGGTGTTGTTTGTGTACCTGTGGTTAGATTTGCTGGTGTGTGTGGGTGGGCTGGAGAGAGGGGGGCTTAAGGGGAAATCCATGCCTCCGTCTTTTTAGTTTAGATTGTTGTGGTATTGCTAACTTATGCTATGTGTTCAGACTGTCAGATACAAAGCTATAGTCTAGTCATTTTTCAAACATAAGACAGCGACATGAAGATAAAAAGCTACAGGCTATACCATTCGTTTTCAAACAGAAGCCAGCGACATGAAGATACAAAGCTACGTCCGACGTTTGTAGCTGCTAAATCTATTATATTGGCCAAAGTGAATGCAGCAGTTCACCTAAAGCCATGATAAACACCTAAATACCCAATCAAGCAACGTAAAAGAAATCACACTTGTGTGAAGTGAGGGGCTCTGTTGCGGTCTCTGACAGCTACCAAAGTGCACATTTAATCAACACGTCATTTTACAAATCGTAAAATGTAGCCATGAGTTAGCCAGAAGCTCATTTCCATCTGTATAGTCCCTGAGCATGAGGCTCTTATATTATAAAAGTGGTAATAAAACTATATATCCGTAGAAAAACAGAGCGCCGTCTGTGACGCACCGACGAGCACATAGAGCACGTTCGACACCACAAACCCCTTTGAAACTCAGAGGGATGGAATTGAGAGCTCCTGGGCGGTGTGTAGAAATGAACCTTTATTTACACTCATCAGTGAAAATGAATCAATTCAAGCAATCGCGGTGAAAAAATATTCCGGAGCATTCCTTTGAGCTGACCGAAGAAGGATGGCAGTGGGAGCTCAGTTTTTAAGGAGTTTGGAGTTCATTCCATCATGACCTGCAAACGATGGTATAGTGACCAAACCAGCAGGGAAATTACCCAGATAACCCATTTTGGGCGCGGGAATACCAGATCTACAAGCTCATAGCGCGCCACCGAGTGGCGCGCTATGAGCTTGTAGGTCTGCTATTTTTTTTAAACAGAAGAACGACTGACATAGAAACATAGCTTTTTCAGAAAAGTGTCAGGATGTAGAAGACATTTTAATCAGAGTATAATCAGAGTACTTCTTCCTTGTGTGTGTGTGCGTGTGCTCGTGTGCGTGTGTGTGCGTGTGCGTGTGTTCTCCAGAGGCGGGCGGCTCCACGTTCACCATCGGGAAGTCGGTGTGGCTGCTGTGGGCCATCGTGTTCAACAACTCGGTGCCGGTGGAGAACCCGCGCGGCACCACCAGCAAGATCATGGTGCTGATCTGGGCCTTCTTCGCCGTCATCTTCCTGGCCTCCTACACGGCCAACCTGGCCGCCTTCATGATCCAGGAGGAGTACATCGACACAGTGTCGGGACTGAGCGACAAGAAGGTGAGATTATAAACTGATCCAGGAGGAGTACATCGACACAGTGTCTGGACTGAGCGACAAGAAGGTGAGATTATAAACTGATCCAGGAGCAGTACATCGACACAGTGTCTGGACTGAGCGACAAGAAGGTGAGATTATAAACTGATCCAGGAGCAGTACATCGACACAGTGTCGGGACTGAGCGACAAGAAGGTGAGATTATAAACTGATCCAGGAGCAGTACATCGACACAGTGTCTGGACTGAGCGACAAGAAGGTGAGATTATAAACTGATCCAGGAGCAGTACATCGACACAGTGTCGGGACTGAGCGACAAGAAGGTGAGATTATAAACTGATCCAGGAGCAGTACATCGACACCGTGTCGGGACTGAGCGACAAGAAGGTGAGATTATAAACTGATCCAGGAGCAGTACATCGACACCGTGTCTGGACTGAGTGACAAGAAGGTGAGATTATAAACTGATCCAGGAGCAGTGCATCGACACTGTGTCGGGCCTCTCCGACAAGAAGGTGAGGTTATGAACTGATCCAGGAGCAGTACATCGACACCGTGTCGGGCCTCTCCGACAAGAAGGTGAGATTATAAACTGATCCAGGAGCAGTACATCGACACCGTGTCGGGCCTCTCCGACAAGAAGGTGAGATTATAAACTGATCCAGGAGCAGTGCATCGACACCGTGTCGGGCCTCTCCGACAAGAAGGTGAGATTATGAACTGATCCAGGAGCAGTACATCGACACCGTGTCGGGCCTCTCCGACAAGAAGGTGAGATTATAAACTGATCCAGGAGCAGTGCATCGACACCGTGTCGGGCCTCTCCGACAAGAAGGTAAAACAAAAAAAGGAACTCGCGGCACGCCATTTTTTTTTGCCCAGTGGTGGGAAAAGTACTCGATTGTTTTACTTAAGAAAAAGTATCAATACTGCAATTTAGAACTACTCCGTTACAAGTAAAAGTACGGAATTGAAAATGTACAAAAGTATCGGCATCAAAATGTACTTAAAGTACTAAAAGTAAAAGTATTCATATTGCAGAATGTCCCATTTCACAAGTTCAAAATGTGTACAAAGTCGATTGAAAATAGCAGATCTACAAGCTCACAACGGTACGCATTGTGAGCTTGTAGATTGGCTATTTTCAAACGGCCAAAATGTATAGGGTTGAAGTGGTTGGATAATTGTAGTGAAGTAAATGTTAACATTTTGGCTCTGAGCAGAAGTAAAATGACTGGAAATTGGAAATACTCAACTCAACTACCTCAAAATTGTACTTAAGTACAGTACTTAAGTAAAAGTACTTGGTTACTTTCCACCACTGTGTTTTGCGTTTGTCGGATTAGGTCCTCCTCGCACACTGGTGCGTTTCTCTGGGAAATTTGCTCCGATAAAGAGGGGTCTGCGCATGCATGAAGTGAATGGCAAAGTGAGTTTAACGTTGTTTAATGCAATCAGATAGGACTTGTGTGTATAGAAAGTTTTTATTGCCACTCATTAGGCGTTCCTGCATAACTTCTGGGTATGATGATTATGGTGATGATGTCGCGGGCATACTTTGGTCTGATGATCATAAACAGGCTCTGAAAACGCACGCAGCCCACCATTACCCCATTCAGGACGGGAACCCCTTTTGGTGTTTTAAGCATTATGTTATACTTTAAGCTTTTGAAAAATAGCAGATCTATGCAAGCTCATAGCTATATATGAACTTGTAGATCTGCTATTTTTTGTCTGCAATTTTTTTAATGAAACTGTGGCGCAAATCTTTGAATAGACACTCTTTCAGGGCGAACGTTTTTAACTCAAATCTTTGGGTCCCTGGAGGCTGGAACGACATATTTTCAGATGGAGGTCCGCCGCCAAATACAGATCATTCTGGGGGATCCTTGAGATGAAAATGTTTGAGCACCACTGACACAGAAACATGAGGTTTTTCAGAAAACTGTCAGGATTCAGAAGACTTTTTTTGTGTGTGTGGTCAGATCACAAAGTGGGTTTCATCCGGAAAAAGGCTGGCAAAAACTGAATGAAGCACTTCCACTCTAGGCGTGCCTAATTTGGGAATGTCACTATTAGCCGAAAATGCTCACAGCTTGGCTATTTGTTTATTATATATATATATATATATATATATATATACTTTGCGAGGCAGTAGAACATTTAAATTCACTGTAGAGTACCTGGTAAACATGTAGGTTAGATTTGCAGAACAGCTGGTGCAGATGGTCACGGTGGTGTCACTGTATATACTGTCTTCAGGTGCTCCTTGAATACTGATGAGGAGGGGGGGGGGGGGGGGGTTAGTGTATGCATAATCGGGCCGCGCACTTTGATTTGAATATAGCGGGGAGAGAGAGATTTATAAATGAATAAAATATCCCTAACCTCAATATAACTCCACATTTCCATAGTTTTTGCATTACTTAGAGAGGGGAGGGGAGCATTTCAACAATGAATGCACACAAAGTCCACACAAACTCTCTCTGTATACCTCCTCGCACTCCAAACATCTCATTTGGCATAAGACCAACCTCTCTCTGTCTCTGTCTCTCTCTGTCTCTGGCTTTATTGGCATGATAAATATGTTTTACATTGCCAAAGCGTACATACAACAAAACAAAAGTCAATAAACATCCCAACAATAATGAACAACAAGCAATACAGTAACAATGAAAATAAATTAACAAACATAAACATAAACATAACAGCAACTTAATTACCCTGTTCAGACAGATATACCTGTCTCTTCTGTCCACTGGCTGTCCCTCAGTTGAGGACAACTCCACACATATTTTGCTGCCAAAACTGTGCATTTGGACTGTTCTCCCAGAACATATTGGAGTGATGAATTATTAATGGTGGATTCAAATTCTTTATATTTTTCTTTGAATTTAGGGAAGAATGATTCTCTGAAGTCTTTATACTTGTCGCATTGTAACAGAAAGTGTAGTTCCGTCTCCACCTCCCCTTGAGAGCAGAGTGAACACAGTCTGTCTTCTCTAGGCAGCCAGTTCTGTCTGTGTCTGCTTGTTTCTATTGCCAGGCGGCAATAGAAACAGAAACTCTCTCTCTCTCTCTCTCTCTCTCTCTCTCTCTCTCTCTCTCTCTCTCTAAGTTCAGCCTGAGCAGGAAGGCGGTTAAGACAGAAATAGGTCATCAGACAGATTGGTGTGCAGCCTGGTGTGCGTGCGCGTGTGTGTACTTGTACTATACTTGTGAGGGCCAAATGTCCCCACCTGAACAGTGGTTCCCAAACCTTTTTCATATCAAGGACCCCCACATTGACACTAATTATAGCCCCGCGGACCGACCATTTGAAAATGTATGCCAGGGACCCACCCCTCCATACCCCTCCATCAGAGAATATTTGTATGGCTCTAGCAGTGATTCTCAATCTCAACCCGTTTAATTTCAAGGACCTCCTGCAGTTTGACATGCATTAGAGAGAGGATAATTATTGTCCTTTGCATGTCCTCCTTCGGGCTGGGGTGGCACCATGTCAGCAGGAGTGTTGTAGGGGTACGGGGAGGACAAAGGGTGGGGTGGTTACCTGTCAGCAGGAGTGTTGTAGGGGTAGGGGGAGGACAAAGGGTGGGGTGGTTACCTGTCAGCAGGAGTGTTGTAGGGGTAGGGGGAGGACAACGGGTGGGGTGGTTACCTGTCAGCAGGAGTGTTGTAGGGGTAGGGGGAGGACAAAGGGTGGGGTGGTTACCTGTCAGCAGGA